>NC_048218.1:58448751-58742036 GCF_002007445.2 Ailuropoda melanoleuca
CCCCCTGTTACCAGGTTACTGTGTTCCCTTCAGCTAATCTAGATGCCTTTCACTCCCTTGTCCTCACTCAGACCCGAGACTGTTAGAAACGGTCCCCGGAGACAGGTCTCTGGAGCTGGAGGGTGTGATCTTTTGTCTAGTGACTTAGCACCATCTAACTTGGTTCCACAAAAGCTTTCGCACATAAGCTACTTACTCAACTCTGATGGTTAAAAAAAAGTCTTTTTTTCTCTCCCACAAGTGTCCTCCCAGCTGCAGCTCATTTCTCTCCTTCTGGGAGGGCAGCTGTTCTGCTGCTCGCTCACAGGCACGGCCCTTCCCCTGGGGCTTGGCAATTCCCCCTGCATTTTTCCCACCACTCACTTCTGCCCTGCATTTCTTCTCAAGCTGCGTGTGATACCTGGATGCAGGTCTCAGTATCTTTGTGCCCCCTTTGAGTTGAGCAAGCAACGAAGGGATAACAGGACAGAAATCCTTCTAAGGTAGGCAGGCTTCAGTGCCACTCAGGTCTCAGTTCTCTGAAGCTTGCCTGCCCTGGAAGGGCCTCTGCCTTTGCTTTCTAAGTTGCTCTGTGAACTCACTTTCTATCTTCCTTATTATTTCCTCACCTATAAAAATAATAATAGCGTTTCCTCACTAAAAATAATAGTACCTCCCTCACACAGTTGTTACAGTATTTTCCTCGTAAAACACTTAGCTCAGTGCCTGGCACAAAGTGATGAACCCAATTCCAGCGTGGGCGTGGGGCTTCCCTTTATGAACAAGAATGCTCTGGACACCCCCTGAGTGTCCTACAATTCAACTCAATTCTGACACTGTTTATTTGGAGATAGCATCAGTTCCACAGGGAAAGGGCTCAGTTCCAAAAAATTGCCTTCCTCCTCAGACACCAATGGCAAGCTCAGGCTGTCACATGTACTACTGAACGGCTGCCTATAAGTCGAAGGTTCCCAGAACCCCCACTTTGGGTTCAATTAATTTGCTAGAGTGGCTCTCAGAACTCGGGAAAACTGTTTATTTATTAGATCTCTAGTTTACTATAAAAAGGTCTAACTCAGGAACAGCCAAGTGGAAGAGACAAGGCAATTTGGGGAAAGGGTGCAGGGGGGTTCCCTGCCCCCTCCCAGGGTGCCTTTCTCCCCAAACCTCCATACATTCAGCAACCGGGATGCTCTTGAAACTCTGATCTTTTGTGTTTTCATGGAGGCTTCATTACTTAAGCCGAATTGATTAAATCATTGGCCACTGGTGATGGATACAACCTTCCGTTCCCACTTCTCCCCAGAGGTCAGGGGGCTGGAACTGAAAGTTCCAACCCTCCAATCACTTGGTGGTTCTCCAAGCCACCAGCCCCATCTCTAGGTGCTCTCCCCAAGTCTCCTCATTAACATGACAGAAGCTGCCTTTATTGCAATCTTCACAGGTAATTCAAAGGGTTTTAGGAACTCTGTGCCAGAAATGGGGACAAAGACCTAATATATATTTCTTAATAAAAGTAACAATATCGTAGCCTCTACTAATAAGACAATATTCCTGCCCTCAAAGATCTTATAATGGAGTTTGGCATAAGTACACCAATAATTGCAATACAAAATAAATTAAGGAAAATAAAACGAAGGGTGCTGTGGGAGCTTAATGTAAAGGTACACCCTGCCCCAGAGATTGGTAAACTACTGTCTATGGGCTAAGAATGTTTTTATTTTCCCTACATTTTTAAGGGGTTGACAGGAAATCAAAAGAGTAATGATATTTTGTGACGCTTTAAAATTGTAAGCAATACAAATTTCAGTGTTCATAAGTAAAGTATTATTGGAACATAGCCATGCTGATTCATTTACACAGCATCTATAGTTTTTTTACACAATGAAAGAATTGAGGAGTTGTGACAGACACCATATAGCTCAGAAAACAAAACAAAATTACTTTCTGGCCCTTTGCAGAAAAAATTTGGTGACCCCTGGAGTGTTCATTTAGGGTGATTCAAGAAAACTCTCCTCCTGTCAAGGAGGTAAAGATTGGGATGAGCCATGAAGGGCAGGGGGGTTTTAGCAGACACAGGACAAAGAAATGTTTGAGGGGGGCCACATCATAGGTGAAGTCAGAGAACTTGGGGATGAGTGCGTGTTCAGTGAGCTGCATGTCAGTTACTTGGCTAAAGTAAGGGGTTTGCTGACCCAAGGAGTTGGAATGGCAGACTGGGTCCGCTCCATGAATTTCTCAAATGCTAAAAAAATGAATTTCTTTCTAGTGTGATAAGCAATGGGAATATTTTAAGTGTTTTGGGAGGGACAGAGGGTGGTTTGGGATTGCGGAAGTAGACAAATTATAAAACCATAATTCTGTTTTCACTTAATCTGATAAAATGTGTAGCAGAGAATGGAAGGCAGACCAATTAAGAGAGTGTCTATAGTTTTAGCTTTCAGGGAATAACAATAATAAGGGATTAAGGGAATCATGCTCCAAGGTGGAATTTCAGACTTTTGGCAAAAGGAGAATCTTTGTCCAAGTTCTCCCTGCACACCCCCCCACTACTGCTGCCAGCCACCCCCGTTAGTCCCTTAACTCTCCGCAGTGATTTAAACCTTCTGTTATTCCTTCCTGGGTTTCTTGCACACCATGGCACAGCCAAGACTATACACGCAGCGAGGCTGCAGATGTACCAGGCAGTTTTATTTTTTAAGCTCACTGGGCTTTTTTTTTTTTTTCCTTTAAGATTTTATTTTTAAGTAATCTCTACACCCAACCTGGGGCTCGAATTTACAACCCCGAGATCAAGAGTCACATTCACATGTTCAACTGATGGAGCAGCCAGGTATCCCAGGCTCACCGGGCTTTTCTATGTGACTTTAAACTGTGAATTCGGGGCGCCTGGGTGGCACAGCGGTTAAGCGTCTGCCTTCGGCTCAGGGCGTGATCCCGGCATTGTGGGATCGAGCCCCACATCAGGCTCCTCCCCTATGAGCCTGCTTCTTCCTCTCCCACTCCTCCTGCTTTGTGTTCCCTCTCTTGCTGGCTGTCTCTATCTCTGTCAAAGAAATAAATAAAATCTTTAAAAAAAATAAACTGTGAATTCAGCTTTGGTAGAAAGTAGGGAATTATTCTAGCTTGGAGCTGTCGAGTTGCTCCAACTTGAGTTGCCCCAACCACAAGGGAAAATGTTTATCACATTGCCCTGGAATGGTTTTTTTTAAGATTTTATTTGTTTATTTGTCAGACAGAGAAAGCATGCAAGTGCGGAAGCAGGGGGAGCAGCAGGCAGAGGGAGAAGCAGGCTCCCCGCTGAGCAAGGAGCTTTATGGGGGCTGATCCCAGAACCCTGGGATCATGACCTGAGCAGAAGGCAGACACTTAACTGACTGAGCCACCCAGCTGTCCCAACCCTGGACTCTTTTATTCCTAGTTTTGGGTCTAGTCCTGAGCAGACACAGGCATATGGGGAGTCACTGATTTCTGAGGAGTAAATCAGAACTGAGGGAAGCGTGGGGGCATCACCCTACCTTCATGGGACTTGAAGCTCAGGACAGTTTCTGAGGCCTCTCCCTGTTGTGACACATCTGTAAAGCCCGCCATTTTTTGTAGTTTCACAGTGCCCTGCTGACTTGGTGCTCTGTGTGGCTCTTTGAGTCGTGCAATATCACTTAGGAGAGGGTTATGTCACATCTCTTAGTTGTCTATGCCTCAAAAAGAAAGGAAAGTCATTTCATTCACCTCCAGACCTCAGAATCAGACTTAATATTTCCTTATTTTTATCCAGTTTGGCCTAATTATTCTGGCTCAAAGATCAGATTATCCTAAATCACTGTGCAGCTCATACAGACTAATTCAGAAGTCGTAGAATTTTCCTGTCTAGTTTCAAAAACAGAGAAGAGGGAAATTTCTTTTGTCGGTGGCACCGAACAGTATGGTGTTTCTCCCTACAGAACCACAAAGTGGGACATATGCTGATTCTTTGTGCCGTGATGAACCCTGTCACTAAATTCCTCCAATGAACTATGTGGCATAACTAGTATGACAGTTTCTGAGGATATAATCAGAGCAACTAGTATGACAAACATGGAATGTTCTAGATGGATTTCCCTGTTTGCTTCACTACAGTTGTGAGAAAAAGAACAGGAGTAGTTGGTTCGAGGAAAAGGCAATGTCTAATTCAGGAACTCTGGCTGAATTAAATCCTCAGATTTGGGACTAAATCATAGAACCTGCTTTTACCACCCACTCAACCCCTTCCTTCCGTTAAGAATGCATATAGGTGACTCTAGTTCATTCATCTGCTTTTCTCATATAATTAAATAGCCCTAATTCCTGACCTGGAGTCCTCTCCCTGCCACTTTCCTCAGTATTGCTTTCTCTGATCTCTGATATTTTCTCCCTCCTGCTTTCAGAATTAATAGGTAACCTGGTCTCTGGGCTGTTCTCAACATCTCAAGTGTGAATCTTTCCTGTCAACACCTTCACAAGGAAAATGAGTCATGGCATCACCTGGGTGATGAGGTCATGATACCACAGCCCCTGCTTTGAAAATGTATTTGTACTTTTCTATTGTAAAGAGATTTTTGAAAGGGGAAGATGAAATTGTGGTGACAGCTCTGAAACCTGGTCCTTTAGACACTCGGAGCTAGCCCAGCCCTAGCAGGCACTGGCCATGGAAAGTCCTGCTCTGAATTCCCCCATCCTCCTCTCCACATTTCACCTTGCCTGGGAGCCTGCAGGGAAAACCTGGCAGAGATTAGATCAGCCCTGTCTTCTTAGGACGATTTTATCTCACATGCAACCCATACAAGTCTTTTGAGTTCAAATCCTGGCTCTGCCACTTACTAGTTATGTGATTTTGAGCAGTTACTTAATGTCTTGTGCCTCAGTTCCTTTATCTGTAAAATAATAGTACCCACTGTATAGCCTTGTTAGAATTAAGCTAGTCAATATATATATTTAATAAATATATATTTGTGTGTATATATATAAAATATGTAACAAAGTACTTGGAAGAAGAGTACTGGGCACATAATACTATACAATTTTTTCAATTTATTATTAGTGTTATTTCCTCCAAGGATCTGATGATATTTTATAGTCTTTACCTTTAAAAGGTTTTGTTGTTGTTGTTTTTGGAGGGGGGCATTTATTGTTTTTATGAAATGTGCATAGCCCTGAAAAAAATTTCTTCATGAGCTATCAAAGAAAGAAAATCGTAAAACATTTATCAAATAATGCACTCAGTCTCTAGTCTCCAGAAAGTAGTGATTTTCACTTCATTCATAATATCTTCTTCCAAACAATTATCTATGGAGTTCTCAAGTATTAGGCACTTTACAAATACTATTTTCTTTCATCTGACAGAAAATTTTGCACAGTAGGTATTAATATCCCAATCTGAAGGTGAAGATATTGCATTCTAAAGAAATTAGGTAGTTTACTTTGGGTCATACATTTGAGTACTGGCCAAGCCAGGATTTGACCTCAAATCATTTGACCCCAAAACCATGCCAGGGAACATGTAATCAGTGGGTGTCAGTAACTGATGATCAAGAGAGACGTTATGCCAAAAACAAAGGGAGGGATAAGGAAGAACGACAAAGACAAACACATCACGAGCAAATTTAGACTCAGTTATGATTTACTGTCTAGTAGCTTGGGAATAGAAACCCCGTTAAATGGAAGTCTGTTTGTCCTCAGACTCTATGTCCTTTACCTGACATCCCTGCTCCACTCCCAACAAAAACACTCCATTGTTTTTTCCACACGTGGAAGAATACCACAACATATCTTCTAGAATTGGAGAGAAGACATACTTGCCCTTTTTTTAAGATTTTATTTATTTATTCATTTACTTGAGAGAAAGAGAGAGAGAGATCACAAGTCAGCAGAGAGGCAGGCAGAGGGAGAGGGAGAAGCAGGCTCCTGGGCTGAGCAGAGAGCCTGATCAGGAATTTGATCCCAGGACCCTGGGATCATGACCTGAGCCAAAGGCAGATGCTTAACTGACTGCGCCACCCATGCATCCCCATACTTGCACTTTTTTGAAAGATTTCTAAAGTACTGCTGTAAATGGGCAGTCACTTACCTGGTGACTGATCTAGTACATTAAGGCACGTGCAAACTATTGCTGATCGATAGCAGTGGCCCTGTAGAATCATCCCACCGGCTGCCTCGCATAAATAAGCCTACAGTAAGAATCTTGCCCTACAAGTGCAGTTTCAGGCAGAATCACCTAACTCCGCCTTCCAAAGGGGTCTCTGCCCCTAACCCTCCTACACAGAGATTCTGGAGCCACCTCTGTCCTGAGATCTACACCCTAATTCTGTTAAGTAAAAAGTGCTTTGAGAAGTCTACATGCTGATGTGAGGGTTGCTACTTCTTCGATGATACCTTCTGAATGTTCAGTGTTGAATTCTTAGATTGAATTCTCTGTCAAGTTCCTTGAAATGTAGATTAGAGGCTGGGGGTTAAAACCATTCTACCATTTATGGTTCTTTCCATTCTGTTTCAGTTTCTTCATTTTGCAAAAGGGATAGCACACTTGCTCAGCCTAGAGGGACAGTTTTATGAAGTTGAAAGTACTTCATAACCGGTAATACAAAAATTCAAGCTATTCTCTGTCTCTCTCTTTTTTTTTCCTTAGCAAATGGAGTCCCAGTTCTTATCCATCTCCCATCAGCTAGGTTTTATAATGACATGTGCTCTGATGACACGTTATGTACCCTCACTAGATATTAGGTACAATGACATTCGGAGGAGTTCTACTAACTCTCCAGTGGGATTATGTTGGATAGAGTTGGAAATCCCAAATCATGAATCCTCTCTGCTCAGGACCAGGTGTTTCTAAACTAGGCCCCCACAAAATGTTGGGCAGCTGCATCCACAACTTTTCCCAGGTATGAGTATGACCAGACATGAGGAAACAGAGTAGCTCTCAGAACCAACACAGGCAATCGTTTTATTAATGTGTAAAGTCTAGAGCTCTATCCATGGGGTAGGTACGTGAAATAGTAGCTGAATGAGATTTTGTGTGTGTGTGTGTGTGGTTGTCAAGTGAAGGGTATATATTTTGAAAATGAAGAGACCTGCAGTTTAAGTGAATTTTCATCACCAGGTGCTGGACCATGTGGAGGTTTAGGGATGGATATAGTTAGGGAGCATTGGTGTGTGTTCAGTGGCAGAGGAGAGGGATTATGGTTTATGTTTGACACTGTGAACAGATCCTTGCCCTTCCCCAGGATAAAAAGAAGTAGATTGAGTATTGTGGCACATTTTAGACAGATTTCTGCTTATCTCTTTGAGGATAGATAGCTCTGGAGCACTGTAGAGTTAAGGAAATGGACTCTCCCCTTTCTTGGGTAGGGATACCAGTAATCATGGAGATGAATAAGGTCTTAGGACCAAACCTCATCGGTATGGTAGGGAGGGAAAATTTTTTCCTGTACCTTTCAAGGTCTTCCAGCTTGGCTAAGAATTAAATTAACATGAGACAGGAGAAAAACCCAAAGTTTTATTACATGTGCATGGAGGTCCAATAATGAAACTGAGATCCAAAGAAATGACCAGGGTGGGCAGTTTTCATACATTTTAGACAAAGAAATGATAAATGTGTGAGTAAGTGACAGGATAAAGTAAACAGGTGTTTGGGAACTTTAATAAGGACTCTTAAGCAGAATTTAGGCTGAGGTAATAGATTAGAGAAAAAATAACAAGGTTTGTTTCTACAGCTTTCTCAATTTAAAAGTTCCTATGTCTGGTGATAAGGATATCATTTTACTTCTTAGTACAAGGAGGGTATTTCTCATATGGAAGATTTGTTTCCTGCTTTTAGGGGGACAGAAGAGGGCTTGAGTGTCCCTGAACTGGTTGTTTCCCAAGTAGTTTCAATTCAAAATAATTAATATGCCAGTGTGGTATATTTTGGGGTAGCCTGTCCTCCTGGGCCTCTTTACTACTTATCTTATTAATATGTCTTAACTTAGCTTAAAGATAATGTAGAAATTACTGTGAGGGCACCTGGATGGCTCAGTCAGTAAGTGTCTGCCTTGGGCTTGGGTCATGATCCTGGAGTCCTGGGATTGAGGCCCGCATCGACTCCCTCCTCAGCAGGGATTCTGCTTCTCCCTCTACCCCTTTCCCCTGCTTGTGATCTCTCTGTCTCTCTCTCACTCTCAGTCTCTCTCTCTCTCTCTCTCTCAGATAAATAAAATCCTTAAAAAAAAAAAAAAGAAATTACTGTGAGATGATAGTAATGAGGACAATGATCAAGATGAGAAAAAGTGGGGCACCTGGGTGGCTCAGTCGTTAAAGCGTCTGCCTTCGGCTCAGGGCGTGATCCCGGCGTTCTGGGATCGAGTCCCACATTGGGCTCCTCCGCTGGGAGCCTGCTTCTTCCTCTCCCACTCCTCTGCTGTGTTCCCTCTCTCGCTGGCTGTCTCTCTGTCACATAAATAAATAAAATCTTTAAAAAAAAAAAAGATGAGAAAAAGTAGCAGCTAGCCCTTTCTGAACATGACAGGGACTGTGCTAAGAACTTTATCTGTCATACTTACTCTTGTGATCCTCACAGCAATCCAGTGTGAGACACTCGTTCTGCCCTCTGTCCTACAGGTAAGGTCACTGAAGCTGACCAACCAAGCTCAAGAGGTGGTGATTAAGGTGACAGAGCTGTGATCCAACCCAACATACATTGAACTCTACAGCCCGTGCTCTTAAACACCAGGGAATCCTGGCTTGCTACATTCTTTAAAATGAATTAGACGAGGAGTAGGATTGAGGGAGGGTCCTGTCACTTCAAGGCTGGATAACACGGGCCCCTTTGTTTCCTCAGTTACCGTAACTATCAAACAGGCACAGTGATGTGACCCTCACATGGTTATGATGAGGACTGGATTGAAATACTACCTAAATATGCTGTGTACTCATTATACGCGCAAGAGGAGAGAGAGACCCCAAGCAGTAGTGTCCCAGAGTGGAGAAAGGACACGTGGCTAGTCAGCAGCCTGCTGCTCATAGATATGCCCTCTGATCACTGGCACAGGGTGGCACAGAGTCACTTGACAATAACTACAAATAAATGCTTTTGGAGCATCATCCACAAGCTGGCACTATTTTAGCTACTGAGGTTTTGAGGGTTGTAAAAAACTGACAAGGTCCTGCTCTCCAAAAATTTACAGTCCAGGGAAGGGTCAGTTAGAAATGAAATAAAAACATGTCAGGTAATCATAAGCACAGAGAAGGAAAAGTAAGTTAAGTAGACCACAAAGAAGGGTGTGTATTAGAGTGGTTGAGGGGGGTCTCTCTCATTCATGCATTTGTTGAACAAAATACATCAATAGGACTGACTTAGAAGATAATTTATGAAAGAGGCTTAATTAAGAAGTAGCAAATCAGTAATCACTATTCAGTATAAGAGGGAGAATGAAGTAATTTATTCAAATACTCATTGTGTCTTGTATTCCCGAGTGTCCAACACGAGACATTTGGAGCATCTTGTCTGGAAGGAGGATAGTTTTCTATCAGGTTCCCTGGGCTCTAGGGCTTCTCTCCCCGCTGCTTGGCTCTGAGCACCTTCTCTGGCAGCCTGGGGTGTGGTTTGCTCTTGGGAACTCACACCGGGGAGCAATTCACCTGTGATGGTGGTGCAAGGGGCGGTCTTTTGGTCGGCTGCTTTTCTGTCTTTTCCCAGATCTATTGGCTGCCTGTTCTCCCTCTTTGTCCAGGTGTTAGCAGAAGAAGCCTCCCAGTCTCTCTCACAGTCTCCTGTGTGAGCCCAGCCTTTTCAGCCCTTGATGGGGAGTGCCTTCCTTTTGTTTCCTGCTCAGTGGCCTCTCTAGGCATAGAGACCTCTCCAAGAGCAAGATTTAGTGTCTCCCTCACCTTGCCTGCCCTTTCCTCCTTTCCACATGCCACTTGTAGAGGCAGTGAACACCTGTAGAGGTAGTGAGTACTTAGAGAGGTAGTGAACTACAATGGACAATGCTTGTCAGAGGGGCTGGTCCCACTGCTCAAGAATGGAGCACCTTCCTCCCAAATAGTATTTGCTTGGGCACCATGTTTGCCGTACTCAAAGGTTTTCTGAACGAATTTTGTCAAATTCTGTCCACCACATGCCCTGAAAGACGGACCAGCATTAAGTGTGTGCCTCATCTCAACTTGGGACTCTCCAGAGCTCCAGTTTGTGGAGGGAGAGCTTTCTTCTTTGAATAACTAAGAGATTAGTCGTTATCCCCAGCTCACAATCATAGGCCCTGGAGCTCATTATACAGATTAAATAAAAAGAGAAGGAAGGGGGAGGAATCTCCAACAATCCCCAATGCATATTTTCACCTGTTTTACAAATGGAGAATCAGAGATACATATTTGAAAAATAATTTGATGGCTATGACTCTAGCCAATTCATAGATAAGATAAATAAAAATCAGTTGTCTTTATCTTAGATTTATTGCCATTTTATTTTAAAGTGCCTTTTGAAATTATTATCAGTGCCATTCGATAGGTTTACAATTTCTCTTCTTGTCTCATTTCTACTCATTTCTGTAATTGGTTTTTGTGTTCCACCTCACCATATGAGGTCAGTCACTCAGGTGTTGGGGACACATATCTGTTTTAGTCAGATGCTCTTGCATTCCATCCCTTTGAAATTAAGGATTGTAAGGAAAGTTGACAAAATGGAACCTCAGACTTCCTTGTCTGTCATCATCTTTCTAAAATGACATTGATAAATATTAATCAAACATGTACGGTGTGCCAAACACCATTCTAGAAACTGGAAATCCTGCTGTGAGCAAAATAGGCAAGGTCTTTCATATGCTGACTTTTGTCTTTTAGAAGCCACCAATTATCATGTGCCCTTTACCTTTTCTCTCTGTCTCTGTGGGACAGAAAGAGTTACAAATACATAATACAAAATAAAAGATGACTCTTTCAAAAGGAAACTGAGTTCTCTTCCAGTAGCGCCTTACACTGTGCTTCACGTGCCACCTCGTATTCTGTAGCAGGTGGGCTGTGCGTGACCGATAACTAATATAGGAGAGTGAGCTAAAGACCCATGTCTTGATCACTAGCCCTTATCTGACAAGTTAACATGACTATTCCAGTTTCCAAAATGGGGTATTTAGTTCTCTTATACAGTCAGTCAAACAAGGAGCATTTCTTCCTCATTTATTGTAACTCTGGAACTGCAGCAATGAGTGCACCTTTTACTTGAAGGGAAAAAGAGAGTTCCCACTCTGCCAGGATTTGCAAAATCACTCTTGATGTCTTACATGCTTTTAGTCCTTACATATTTGCTGAGCTCCTACCTGACCAGAAACTTTAAAAAAAGGACTTTGCCCTGGACTGAAAATCAGAGTTATTTTCGTTGTTGTTTTTTTTAAGATTTATTTATTTATTTCGGGGGGGGGCAAAGGGAGAGGGGAAGCAGACTCCCCGTGGAGTGAGGGGCCTGATGTGGAGCTCGATCACCCTACTGGGAGATCATGACCTGAGCTGAAACCAAGAGTACGATGTTTAACCCACTGAACCATGCAGGTGCCCCTGAAAATCAGAGTTTAAAAATGTGATGACAGTTGTTGGCAAAAAAAACAATTTTGTTGCTCTCACCTGCATTCTGCTCCTCCCACCCACTGCCTCACACCCTTAGTTAGATCTTCAAACCAGACTGAGTGTTGAGGGAACCTTCTG
This sequence comes from Ailuropoda melanoleuca, assembly GCF_002007445.2. Lineage (NCBI taxonomy): Eukaryota > Metazoa > Chordata > Mammalia > Carnivora > Ursidae > Ailuropoda > Ailuropoda melanoleuca. The sequence goes on from NC_048218.1 coordinate 58,460,413, forward strand.
TATCCCAGCTGTGTCGATTCATCTTTTTAAACGACACTTTCTTCCATACAACTGCCCAGAAACCTGAAGGCATTTTATCTTCACAACTGGGGGAGGTTGGTCCATCTTCCTTTTTCTCCTCCATAAGGGGCATTTCACTGGATCTTTGCTCTTTGACTAGGTTTGAAGAAATACAGAAACTTCAGCATGAACTTTAATGCTTGGGCATTTTTTTTCTAAAGTATATGCCAACTATATTTAAAATAAACTCTGCTTAAAAATAGAGTGAAATTTTCTATATGAATTTTATCTCAATAAATTATTAATAAAACTAAAGTGAGCCACAGTAGATGTCTGCCAGATTTTATATAAATCATCAGTACTTTATTCTGGTTCTTTTATAGATTGCATAAGATCCTGATAGGCATGAAAACTATAGTATGATAAAGAAAATGTTGCTTAAGATGTATCTGACCCTTCAATATTGCTTCTCAGAAATATTTCTTGCTCAGATAGAAAATATTTTGATTTACTAAAGATGTTCTTAGAAAGAAGAATTGGTATACATAAATGACTTTTTAAAAGCATTTACAATTCAATCTTATTTAAGAGAAAATTTGAAGTATTTTAATAGTAGTATTTATGGCTGGCAGAAGTAGATACAGGACCAAGTTTTTCTGTGCTTGGAAGGTTGAGGTAATCCTATGACAGTTGGAAAATTGAGAGGCAGTCCTATGATAATTGAATGAACTGAGATGTCCCAGTTGAACAGATGATGCTATTTTAGTTATGAAAGTCAGGCATTCATAGATTTTTGCCTAAAGTTCTTTTGCAACTTAATAAATGCAAATGTTTGGATATGTTAGAATGAATCCTAAGTTGTGCCTTCCGCCTTCCCCAGAGGGAAAGGAAACTATTAACCAGAGCAACAATGTTAGATATTAAATAACTACATCTTATATTTGGCTTTCTTACCTGTGATTCTTTTTTTTTTTTAAATTTATTTATTTATTTATTTGGCAGAGAGAGACAGCCAGTGAGAGAGGGAACACAAGCAGGGGGCATGGGAGAGGAAGAAGTAGGCTCCTAGCGGAGAAGCCTGATGTGGGGCTCAATGCCAGAACGCCACCGGGATCACGCCCTGAGCCGAAGGCAGACGCTTAACGACTGCGCCACCCAGGCACCCCCTTACCTGTGATTCTTAAATACTGTTGAAAATTATTGCCCTTTCACCTAATGGATTGAGAAATTGGACTGGGTTCCAATGAGTTAGTATGGTGGTATCCATCTTCAGGCCAATATTATCCAAGATTTTAGCATTGGATGAAAGATAAAGATTTCACATACTTTGAATTCCTTTAAGACCTTCTAGGTTACAGAGCTCCCAAACAAATTGGTCAATAAAAACAATAAGCTATAGAAGTGAAGATTCCTGAAAAAGTTATTGCAACTTATAATGAGACCCTTCCTACATATAATGCACTGCATTGGAACATCTTCCTCAGTTAATTCACAGATAGCAACAACCCCATGCAAAAATGAAAGAATTTTGAAGTTCCCTCAGAAAACATCAGAGCTCAGTATAAAGCTTATTTGTCACAGGACTGAGTTGAAAAAGTAGAATTTTTTTTTTTAAGTAATCTCCGCCCCCAGTGTGGGGCTCAAACTCACGACCCCAGAACAAGAATCACATGCTCTTCCAACTGAGCCAGGCAGGCACCCCAAAAGTAAATCTATCTTGATGAGACTTATGAACTCACTCTTTAGCTATTGAATACTAGGATCCTCTTTTTTCCAGATCTCCTCCATCAATAACACACTGTGTAGGCTATTGTTGGCCTTACTTTACAAAATAGGCATAAGATCAGGTGTCTAATGTGGATTTAGAAATTACTGATTGTTAAGGCAGCATGAGGTTATTCCCCCTCAGAGGAGCATATTTAAAAAGGATCTTATGTGGGTAGATACAGTACCATCTATCTGTTCACTAATGTGTCCATAGTCCTAGGATAGGTACTCAGTATTGTTAAATGAGTAAATGAATGGTGGTGTTGACATGATGCTTTATGGATTATCTGTCACAAGAGAGCCTAAGCTATTCTAGGTTACTAATGCAATAAAATCAGACTTGGGTTTGGGTGGGAGGGAAGAGGACCCGAGTTCAAATAGAAGCTGGGCCACTGACTCCCTCACTCACTCATGCTATAAACTTAGGCCAGTCACTTAACTTCTTGAGACCATTTTTAGAAACTGAAAGAGTTGTGCTTAATTTGCTGAGTGACCTCTGGTTTCTCTGGGCTCAAATGACCTTTGTCTTGGGTTAGTTCTTTTACTTCCAATTGGAAAAGTCTATGTGGCCTGACACGTTAGGGTTACCCTGCAGCCACTCTTGGGAAACATTCTCTTCCTTCTTGCTCCTCTCTCAAGAAAATTTGCTCTTAGTCCAATTACCTTTAATACTGTGAAAGGAATTTTATAAGAAAATAACCTATAGTTTAAGTCATACTAATAGAATCAATTACAGGTACAAAAGAAAGGCATGCACACTCACAATGTAGCACTGTCTAGCTTAAGACCCAGTTTCCCTTAAAATATTTTTGCCTTTGGATGTGTTTATTCAATCACTAAGTCTGAACTTACCTTAGGCTGCTTTCTTCCCTTTCCTCCCTTCCTCCCTCCCCTCTTCTTTCCTCTGTCCTCTCCTCTCCATTTCTCTCTTCCCCTCCCCTTCCATCTCTGTCTCTGTCTCTTTCCCTCTGACTATCTGAAACATTTACGAGTTCTTTTTTTCAACAAATCTCTAAAATTCAGTTTCTCTAAATTTCTAATGATGTTCAGTGGTCCAGCAGTTTCTCCAGAATGACCTGCAAGCCCATGGAATATTTTCAGCTCCTCTTTGGTTCTATCTGCCTATTTGGGTGCCTAGCTCTTACAAGATTGCCTTCACTTCTCCCCTAACTTTGGTCTTCCTTGATTCTCTTCCTTCCTACCTACCTCTTCTTCTCTTGTGTTCCTTATACTCTTGGATTGTTCAAATGAAGCTTGTCCCAAAATCTTGGCACCCAAGCCTAGTCCGAGCCCTTCTAAATAGATATTTTAACATAGATACTATGTACAAATCTCAAGCCCTGATCATTTGAAAAGTTAAGGTGGCAGATAATCTCAAAAATTAAAAAAGAGAGAGAGGAAGAGAGTGAAAGGGAGATGGGTGGGTTGGGGGGAAGAATCCATGTAAAGTTTCTTTCGTTATAGCATGCAGAATCTCAGCTTCCTTCTTTTTGTTTCTAGCTTTTTAAAAGTTTCATCCCCTTTGCTTTGTGTTCTTAAAGAGAAAAAGGGACTGTAAAATTGTAGCTTTTTTTTCTGCACACCTGCCTACTCTGAAATAATTGGTTTGTCTACTTTCACAAGAAGCAGTATTTGTATTAAAGAGCCACTTGGCATCAATGCCCAAGTACAGATGTCCTATCATATAAGACTGTGCCTCATTCAGAAAACTCAAGATAGAGTAAAATAAATTAACAACATCTTGGCTTTCTGCTCCATTCACAACTGTTAATTTAACAGGGTTATGCTTCCATCTCCGAGCAGAGAGTTCCTGGCAGGGACAGCTGCTCCCGTGCCCCAGATTGTGCTGTGCATCCCAGTAGGAGTTTTCAAGAGCAGCAGGATGGAGGGAAGGTGGTAGTGCATCAGAGAGCTGAACAGTGTCGCAGCGTGGCACTGGGAGGAGGAGGAGGAACGGGCCTCTCCGAAACGCTTTTCATCCACTCCTTCATTCTTTGTATGGATACGTGCACAGTTAACTGAGGAAGAAGAAAAACTTGTCTTAAATTTTACTGGAAAATTGTCAATATTGCTTGTACTCTCGTATCTGGCTAATTTTCAAAAATACCTCTGTATACTCACTAGCATGTTGAGAAACCCACATAGCAGCACACCCATAGGCCTCTCCAAAGAATGTCCAACAGACCCACATCACGATTCACAGGATCTGGGTCACTGGGGCAGAGCTGGTATGACAGATAGAAAATATATCCTTGTGTTGGCCTGCTGTGGCTTACCTCCTAAACCAGAGTAAAGATCAGGCCCAAGTCAAGATTGGGGCCAAACGCAATGATACCTGATAAGCACTCCTCTATTATTAGTCTTTTGAAGGAAATTTGCTACATTGTTCACCACTGTATTTCCCCATTGCCTAGAACATTGCTCACAAAAGTGAACAAATTTAATTGTTCCAAAGTTAAAGGAAGAAGTGAATGGAGACAGTAGGTAACCATATTAGGGCACCATGGCTAGCAATGGAGCTATATAGAATTTTGTGTACTTCCTTATGCATTTCTTTCCATGACTATACCTTTTCTGCCTATCTTCTGATTTAATTTCCTTATGGAAAAAAAGTTATTTGCAGCATATGTTATTCTATAAATGTTACAACCAAAGGGTAAAAAAAAAAAAAAAAAGTGTGTTCTAGTCTCCTGCCTTCAGTACCAGGATGACTCCATTAATGATAACATAAAACTAATTTTAGGCTTAAATTGCTTTGGGAATAAGAAATTATGATTTAGAGAATATATGCTACTCTTTCAAAAGTGAAAACAATGTTTTCCATTCTTTTGTTTTTTAACTCAAAAATAATGGGCATTTTCTGCATTCAAATTTTGAAGGTCTCTATGTTGATTACCGATGTTAGACCACATACAGGTGAAAGTAGGCATCATTTTGTGACCAGCCTGCTGAGTTGTCACATTCTGAACAAATCCCTCCCAGTCCTGAAATCCGTTTGCATATTGCACTAAACCCTGATGGATTTATCGTCTAAACCTTTATTTGTCATGCTCTTTGCCTCTATCTCTTGGTTTCCTGACCAGGTTTGAAATCTTGGGGAAACAAATAGACTTTTCCATAATAATTTCTAAGCCATCATGTTTTTCACAGAGTTCTCTTTCAGAAACTCTGCAAAACGGTTTCTTTCTGAGCTCTTTGATTAAAACCTAGGATGAATGTAATTTGAATTATCAAGATACAGCCAACAAAAGGCTGGTTTAAGTTTTGTAATGGAGAGACATTGATCTGGGGAAAGAAGTAAGTATATAATAATGCCAGTGATTCTGGAAGTCCAGAAGGACATTACATTTCCCGTAAGATAAGGTGTGCTCTACTTAATTCCCACCAAGGAGAGAGGAAAGGCTTGATTTGAATCCAGGGTATTGTTGATTTCTTAACTTCAAATATGGAGCCTGACCCAGAAGAAATCATTTAATGAATATTTGTTGAATGCTGTGATCTGAAGGAAAAGCACATCACTTCACCTCTTCTGTTTTTTTTTTTAACCCCCCCCCCTTTTCTCCACCAAGGTTGAAAAAAATGATGAGGACCAAAAGATCGAACAAGATGGCATCAAACCAGAAGATAAAGCTCATAAGGCCGCGACCAAAATTCAGGCTAGCTTCCGTGGACACATAACAAGGAAAAAGCTCAAAGGAGAGAAGAAGGGTGATGCCCAAGCCGCTGAGGCGGAAGCGAATGAGAAGGATGAAGCCCACGCGGCCGATGGCGTGGAGAAGAAGGAGGGAGAAGGCCCCACTCCCACTGACGCGGCCCCTGCCTCGGGCCCCAAGCCTGAGGAAACAGGCAAGGCAGGCGAAACTCCTTCCGAGGAGAAGAAGGGGGAGGGAGCCCCTGATGCTGCCGCAGAGCAGGCAGCCCCCCAGGCTCCTGCCCCCTCAGAGGAGAAGGCCGGCTCTGCTGAGACAGAAAGTGCCACTAAAGCTTCCACTGACAACTCGCTGTCCTCCAAGGCCGAAGACGCCCCAGCCAAGGAGGAGCCTAAACCAGCCGATGTGCCTGCTGCTGTCACTGCTGCTGCCGCCACCCCCCCTGCTGCAGAGGACGCTGCTGCCAAGGCAACAGCCCAGCCTCCAACGGATGCTGCGGAGAGCAGCCAAGCCGAGGAAAAGATAGGTGAGCCACCGCGAGGGTCCCGCGCCACGGGTGGGTGGGTGGGCCCCCCGGGCCATCGAGGGAGAAGGAAAGAGTCTAGAAGTCCTTTCAGGAAATCCGGGGAAGCTGCGCGTAATTCCCCAGCGTGGCAGGGCGGAGAGCTGACTCTGGCCCCTTAGATTCCCCAAATCTCCAAGCCTGAGAGAGAACTCTGGGCAGGCCTGTGTGGCCCAGTACTGGAGAGCTCTGGCAATTATCTTGTTAATTGAATTGGCATAAATAGTAAAACTAGGTAATCCTCGGTTCAAAAAAAAGTAATCCGTGTGCTGCATACACTTAGTTTAATAAGTAATTACAGAGCTACATATATTTTATAGATGGGAATTAGCTAATATGATTATTTGGCTCTAGGAAGTGCCTGGTTATAAGTACAGCCAACTCCCTATTGATCCAGATGATCTATTTGTGAATTGCTGGCAGCAAAAACATAATCTCAGACCACCTTTGCCTATCCCTCAGTATGTTTCTGGGCATTCTCCCCACCATCAATTGGTGAGTAGCGTGCGTATGTGTGTGTACGCTCAGAGAATGTTAATTGTAACATTGAATCAGGGTCAAACTAATTAGGAAAATAAGTCTGTTGATGTTGCCAAAAACAAAAGAAAAACCCCAAATATAGAACATGCTGTGAAGTCAAACATAAATTATCATTTTAATATTGAAGATACTACTTTCTACCATATGCATAAATAATTGGTGGTTGACTGTGATTATAAAAAGGAACTGGATTCTCTTCTGTTTGGAGCTTTAACTTGAAAGCTGGAGTGTTTTCACTATTATGGCCCAAAGAGCCTGTGCAGGATTGGGATAGAGCATTCCCAGAGCAAGCTCAATTTAACAGAATGTCACCTCTGGAGACTGGACCCATCCCTCACCCTCACCATCCATGGGATGAAGGAGGCCAACAGTCTCCAAGACTTTTCTCTAGCCTAATGTGACCCATGAATGCCTTTCAGCCTCAAAGACTTTGAAGATAAAATTGCTTCTGTGCCTGTGTACTAGTTTGGGTTTACTCCTTTTGAACTTTGTGAATTTAAGCCATGACAAATCCAAGGACCCACATTTGGACTGGACCACATTGTGCCTTTGAGAAAGGACCTACCACATGGGGAAATGTTCGGCATCTGACCATTGTATTGAGAAAGTAATCATTGAACATTTGCCTTGATATTCATTTTAGATACTAAATTAGATATTACAATTGGCAGATGATTATTTTAGGGATATTCAAGTCTACTTCTTTCATCTTACCCCCAAAATTCTGTAAGTAAGAAGCCAGACTATATTAATTATTACCGTTATTAGCATTCTCTAGCTCCAGACAAATCACACACTTCTTTCTACCAGTGACTCATTCTAAATTTCTATTCTAACTACATACCTGCCCCAGGGGGTGGACCTTGTGGTTAAGAAGATGGGAATATTTCCCTAGAAAAGGTAAGGCATGTGATAAAGAATGGGGTGTTGGTTTTAATTTTCTCAGCAAAACCAACCTTGTTAACTACTTTTTGTTGTTTGTTTTTTTTAAGTTTTTATTTTAATTCCAGTTAACATATAGTGCTATATTAGTTTCAGGTATACAATATAGTGATTCAACAATTCCATACGTCACCTGGTGCTCATCACAACAAATGTGCTCTATCCCTATCACTTACCTAACCCATCCCTCCATCCTCCTCCCCTCTGGTAACCGTCAGTTTGTTCTCTATAATTAAGAGAGTTAACTGCTTCTCTTTAGGCTTAAGGTTGTAGTCTCAGATATGATGGCTGGAAATCACATTCTCATAAATTTAGAAATTAATCATGATTTTAAAAAGAAAATATTTGAGTGGCCAAAGTCATATTTTTTAATTGGAATTTCTAAAGTTGTGAGAATAAACAAAGACATGATGTGATTTTTGGTATGTACTCATGATTTGGAGCAATAGAAAGAAGGAGACCTTGAGTCAATAAGAAGTCTAAAATATATTTTTAAGGAGATTCAGTTTTATTATTTTACAAAGTATGGTAATTCCAAATGAATTAATATTTTATGTAGTACATGTTCAGTAAATATCAAGTGGTGACTGAATGAATGAAATTGACTAGATTTAATTTGTAGATAATGATTTGTTCACTCATTCTATTCCTCCTGCAACCTTGCATACTCCATTCATTTATTTGATTAAACATGGGTTGGTTTTCGAAAGCAAATAGAGATTGTGCTCTGTCCTAAGTTTTACAGATTCTAACTGAAAAATGTCTCAATTAGTCTAATTTTTAATATATACATCGAAAGGTAATCGAAAGTATAGGTGAAGTTCAACTTGAAGGTAATCAGAAAGGACAATTTATTGTACATTGTTTCTGAGTTTGGGGTGGGTATTGTCTTCTTGGTTGGATTCTGAAATGCTGCCTGTAGCTTCTTTCTGGACTGATGTGTCTATTAGCCTTGCCTGCTGTATGTGACAAGCACAAATTACCCAGATGTGGTGAGTCTCAGGAATCACAAGAACTAGAGGTGACAGGGAGATCTATCACACCAGAGCAGGCCCAAATTCCCAGGAGCCCTGTACCATATTTTCTTCTCTCTCCCATTGGATTTCATTCTAATCCAAGTTAAAATAACAGTATTTCCAATTGAGCTCCACTGTCTGGAAATGGATGGCTACCCTGGGTTGCTGTAGGAGTCTATGGCTGCCTGGATGGATATAGAGAGACAAGCAGAGAATGTGGAACAGGGTTCGGAGCAAAACAAGTCACTAGAGAGAATTCAGGACAATAATTTCTGTCAGCAGGAGGGTAAAAAAATTTGGACCAAATCTGATTACTGCTTTAATACAAATGGCAATGCTTTGAAAATTATAAATATGTTATTTACTTCCTTTACCATTTATGGGTTTATTACATGTAGATGCCATTTACATTAACCTTTGGAGTTGGTTAGTTTTTTTTCTTTCCTTTTGTTTTTTAAAAGCCTCCAACTATATCACCCTTTCTCTGCTTTGCCACTCTACCTGCCTATCTCTTGGTATGCCTATGGCCAAAAGATTTCAGTGCATTTCTGATGACAATTCCTTTACAGCAGGAGGAGTGTTTAGGCATATCTAGGAAACTTGCTCCCCTTTAGCCATGAGGTCAAGCCAACTCCAGTGATAGTGTCTTTGGTGTCTCTTGCTGAACAGTGTCACTCTCCTCGTTGGGCTCTCAGTGAAGAAATTCTGCTGTGTCTCTTCTCCATGATACTATATTGACTTTCCCCAATAGAGGACTCCAAAATTTCTGCTGTGGCCATATTCAGTGATGTAGTGCTACCAAAGTAATACGTCCAGGTGGCTAGAAATCAGAGAGGTTGAAGAGGTGGTTGCCATGGTTGCCACTTGACTGAGACTAGTGACAGGTGTAACTATGCATTACCCTAGGTTTTTTGTATGTTGAACTTGGCTGCATTTTATTTTCATGGTCTCATTACTTCTTTCTAACTGGAGTCACCAATAAGGATCTTCAAAACAAGGGAGTTTTTTTTTTTTTCCTTCAAATATTTATTTAAATTCTAGTTAGTTAACATGCAGTGTAATATTGGTTTCAGGAGTAGAATTTCGTGATTCATTACTTACATATGACACCCAGGGCTCATCACAACAAGTGCCCTCCTTAATACCCATCACCCATTTAGCCCGTCCCCCACCCAGCTCCCTCTATCAACTCTCAGTTTGTTCTCTATGGTTAAGAGTCTCTTATGGTTTATTTCCCCCTCTCTCTCTCTTTCTTTTTCCCTTCCCATATGTTCATCTGTTTTGTTTCTAAAATTCCACCTATGAGTGAAATCATATGGTATTGTTCTTTCTCTGACTGACTTATTTCACTTAGTATAATATACTCTAGCTCCATCCATGTCATTGCAAATGGCAAGATTTCATTCTTCTTGATGGCTGAGTAATACTCTATTGTTTATACATACCACCTCTTCTTTATCCATTCTTCAGTCATTGGACATCTGGATTCTTTCCATAGTTTGGCTATTGTTGACAATGCTGCTGTATTCATTGAGGTGCACATATCCCTTTGAATTGGTATTTTTGTATCCTTTGGGTAAATACCTAGTAGTACAATTGCTGGATCATAGGGTAGTTCTATTTTTAACTTTTCCAGGAACCTCCATACTGTTTTCCAGAGTGGCGGCACCAGTTTGCATTCCCACTAACAGTGTAAGAGGGTTCCCCTTTCTCTGCATCCTTGCTAACATCTGTTGTTTCCTTTGTTAATTTTAGCCATTCTAACAGGTGTAAGGTGGTACTCATCACAGTGTTGATTTGTATTTCCCTGATGATGAGTGATGTTGAGCATCTTTTCATGTGGTAAAACAGGAGTTTCGTCATTGTCATATCTCTTTTCCTTTTCCCTTTTCTGCTTCCTTCCTCCTTCCCTCTCTCCCTTCCTTCCTCCTTTTTCCCCCCTTCCATTTATATTAAATTTCTACTGTGCTAGGCATTAGAACCACAAAGATGAGTAAGAAATGGCCACTGATTTTAAGGAGTCCCGATCCAGTAGTGGGTGTGGGGTGAAATTCAGGGAGTGGTGTTGAAAACAATCATAGTAATAATCTCAACTAAATTAAATTCTGCAAGAAGGTATAGACTACTTCTGTATGCCAAGGCACCATGGGACAAAATATGAATGAGACAGTGCTTCATGCAATTTGAAGCATGCTAAAAACAAGGTTTTTATATGTGTGTGTGCGTGCCAAATTGTTAGTCAAAAGAATGGATGCAAAATTTATAGTTTCTGGAATCATAATTAAGTGTCCAGCCCATGTTTCTGGATTTGGGGCAATCCTTTATGTTCCTCCAAATAAAGTTTTCCTGAGGCCCAGGGTAACCATCCATAACATTTTTAGCTCTCCAAAGGACAGATCGTCTTCTGCCAAGCTCTGTGTTAGATGTGAGATTTCCCAAGGATATTTACACTTATTTGGCAGGGTGCTTCATAAGCAGTTTTGATTTGAAATTTATACACAACTCATAAAGAGTGAAAATTTGGGTTGTGCAAGTCCATAAATGATGTCTATAAANGTGGTTTCAACCTCTTCCCAAATTTATACACAACTCATAAAGAGTGAAAATTTGGGTTGTGCAAGTCCATAAATGATGTCTATAAAACATGGGCACCCCGTCAGATACTCAGTGGCATGCTGCTTAAAACTGTTGATTATTAAGTTTTTATGGGGCATTTTTATATTGCTAGAGTAATCATTTTTATCGCCTTTTCTTGACAATAATCCAGTGGCACTTGAAAATGTTTTCTTTTCTGCTTTTATGTTCTGAGAATAGGGGCAAAGTAAATGCATAGTCTGCCCACAGAGACACAGTCAGTGACGAATCAGGGGTCAAACTGATAGGGCTCTAAATCCTCACCTTAATTTTAGCCCTGCAGTTCTTTACATCTCTTTTAAGGTGCTGTTTAATCTCAATTCCTGTATTTTTTTCTTTTTCTTAGCCATTGCGACATTTTCTGATTTTTGTCGGACAATACCAACCACGACTTTCCTGGGGTGTTCTGTGTCCTGTGTGCCCAGTAAGATAATGCAGAGGAAACAACACTGGACAAGAATAAGGAGACTAGGGTTCTATCTCAATATTTCTGTTAACCAGCTGTGAGATTTTAGGCAAGTCATTGCTTCTCTCTAGATTTCAGTTTTAAGAGGAGGGGCTAGGAGAGTTGGCTTTTAAGGTTTTTTTCAAGGTTTAAAATGCATAGTTTTTATAATGGAGAGCACTTAAGGAGCATTTATCAAGTGTCTGACCCTGTGCTGACTGCTAAATGGGGATTACCCCATGTAGTCATCACAAGCACTCTGTGGTGTAAGTACTTTGACAGATGAGGAGTCTGAGGTTCAGAGAGGTTGTAGCACCTAAGCATTGTCGACAGCTAGCAAGCAGCCGCACCAGGTGCAGAGCCTTACATTGAACCCTGACACCCCTACGAGTACTATTCCAAAAGAAACAAAGACAAGGGGGAGATCTAAGAACCCCAACATTGTATCTTAATCTAAGAACATCCCTCTCGTTTGTATAATTGGGTCCTCTAGGCTCTTGTCCAGGAATCATGAGTGATCACTTTTACAGATGAGTAACTAGTTATCCATACTTCTGGCTATAATTCCCTCACAGCTCCAGCACCCCAAAATTATTAGAAATATTAAACTACTTATGAATCTTGGGTTCCTAGTTTGAAAATCCTTCAAGTACTGTTTTATTAAGCCTAGGAGAATGATAAAGATCAGTTGAAATTGGTTGTTCTTGATAGAAGTTTAACTGAATCCACTGAATATGCTGGGAGAGCTGAACATTAGAAAGTGAAATTTTCAGATCTCAATCAGATGATAGTAATTTTATTTGTTCTAAGTGATCCCTACCCTGAATTTGGCTTATCAAAATTAGTATCTTTAAAAATTCTTGTTTATATCATTTTCCTCCCTTTTGGCAAGTACATTTCTAAAGGACCCCGATACCTTTATATTTGTAACTAAAATAATATGAAGGACTTAATAGAGAGGGCAGGTTGGAGAGCAATCACTCTCTCTTCAATTTAAAAAATGTAAGCTGACAAAAGAAAAGAAGAGATGTTTTAGTCAAGAAATTCATATTGTGAAGCCTTTTATCTATTCTTTCATAGCTCATATTAAATAATTACTATTGCCTCATAAAAGAAGTTAATAATCAGAAAGGCATGTAAGTAACTGCTAATTTTAAAGTGTAGAACTATATTTGGAACTGAAAATGAAAGAGTATTTCTTAAAATACAGAATACTTTCAGATGCTAATATATATTCATCCAATATATTTACTCATTTTCTCTACACACATACACATGCACACAGCATCCCAGAAGGATTAAAAGGAAGAGGAGGAGGAGACAGAACTAAGAGCAGCAAGGGTTACACAGTCCATTTGGCTAAACATGGAGAGAGAGCAGAGCACTCAATTTAATGGACTAGAAAGCACTGAGTGGTCATTACTCGTATTTTCTTCTCACAATCATAGCTTCATTAAATAAAGAATGGAAAGCTTGCTATAACCAGACATAAAAGGAAGGGAAGAAGGAAACCAATGGTGCTGCTTCAAGCTACAGAACCTGATCCCTTGAAGATCTCCCAAGATGATATGGTTTACAGACTGCATAAAGAGGAGGGGGGGTTTGAGAGGATGTGTAAGTTTTGCCAACCCTCTTAGTCATGTGTGAATTTTGTGTCATGACAAAATGACTGAATCAGGTGCTGAACCTCAGACCAATTCTTATAATCAAGAAAGTCTGAATCTCTGCCTTCTTTAAAACAGCTTTTGCCAGTTATTGATCTCACAGCAATAAAGTTTGGTGCTTCAAGCAAATAATTTCTGGGCTTATTTCAAAGAATTGCCTATAAGTTGTTTTCATGAGCATGATGAATAGAATCCATGTTTTTAATTGATCCAACATCCTATAGACCGTATTTGGTACAAGGGCTGTGTATTTTCAGCATACAGTCACCTACAGTCAAGAGAGTTGGGTCCTCATTCAGGTCCTGCTGTGATTCTAGGCCAGCCCTTCTACCCTCTGGGCTTAGTTCCAACACCTGCAAAGTAGGTGTGTTCAACTAGGTCTGCTGTGCCTTCTAGCTTCAAAAGGCAAGCATGCAATGACAGACTGAAGAGGAATCTTTAAGTGTGTCCACATGGTCTCTTATTCAACCATCCTTGCTTTCCTGCAGTCCCTTACTTTTCTAAACTATTAGAAAGTGGGTTTAGGGGACAGGACAGATAATAAATATGTCAAAATAAAGGGGCAAAGAATCCAGGAAGAGTCAGCTTTAAGAAAGTTTATGGTTACACTGGATGCTCAGGAGACTGCGAAAAAACAAAACAAAAAAACCCAACTCAATGAAATTTTCTAACCTACCTTATATTTGGACTGAAAATGAGGAGTTGACAATGATGTTTTCTGATATGGTTAGACTCTTGCTTATATCTCTCCTGACCCTGTCTCTGAGATGGAAAGCTATAGCTCTAGTGGCCGTAATCTGCTGTTAATAGTTTCATTTTCATCTTAGACTTAATTTACTTTTCATTTTTATGCCCCTTATTTATTAAAATAATTAAAGCAGCTCCAAGAGTACATGGAACCTTGGATTCCTGTGTAGAACAATGGCTGCATCTGACAGACAATTGTGGTTGATAAACATTTTAAAAATTTTATCAGTAGAGTGTCACTAAAACATAAAAATTGTATGGACAGGCCCAATACAGTGTTCCTCCAATTCTTTTCTTCATTCTGCGATCATAGAAACTGGATCTTAGACTATGAGTGAAATTAGCTAACAGGCCTAAGTGGTTGGAATTGGGCTAACAAACATTCCAAGAAGAGATGGTGTAAGGGAGGCACAGGTAAGTTGCGAATACTTAGCAATTTTCACGCATATTTTCAATCTTCAAATCACAAATTAGAGGACTGTAGAAGATTAAATATTTCATTTGATCACCTCATACTATTCTGTTTGGAATAGAATACCATTCTTAAGATGTCTTCAACGGAAAAAAAGTACCCTAGGAAGGCTAGTTGCTTTTTCTTATAAATCATGTTCAGTATCAATGTTCTTTCCTAGAGGCATATATATATATATAGTCAAGTAAGTTCTGAGGCTAGTTTTTTGTTTTTACTTTTTTCCAGTATTAGTAGAAACTTTTGGATTTTGTAATAGAAATCAGAAACCATTCCCCTAAAATAGTCCCTTCTTGCTGGTACATGGTGAGTGTGTGTATTTTTCAGATAGAGTAGAGATGAACATTTTTATAGCCTTGCAAGAATCTTCTCTTTGGGATATGAGAAGGTAAAAAATATAATTTAGATATGCTTAAGCATATCTGTGTACAGGGTGTATCTATGCCTGTAGCACAGTCTTCTGCCAACTCACTAGCACATTTATACGCAACACACACACACACAACACACACACACACACGCACATACACACACAGATCCTGACATATAGGGAAAGGCCTGCCCGTGGGTTCAGGCTGTCAGAGAAAATCTGGAAGAATGATGAACTACATGTTTTTCCACTCTTAAGGCCATCAAGAAAACAGGAGTGAGGGGAGGGGCGGATGGCTCCGGGACGCCTGAGTGTCTCTCAGAGGATCTGTGTGGAGGGCACCTCTCCTTCTTCTGCTGGATGTGTCACTGGAATGAGTCTGTGAGTGTACGGTGAAATGGGGGGGGGTCTAGGAGTCAGAACTGCACTTGTTTGTGATGAAATTTATAGTGTGTGAAAATGAGACTTCTGTGTAAGCTAAATAGGGGAAAAGAGTCCAGGCAGACTTCTTGGTGTAGAGGTTACCTCTGCTGAGTCTTTGTGTATGTGTGTGTATGTCTTTTCTTTCTTTCTTTCTTTCTTTCTTTCTTTCTTTCTTTCTTTCTTTCTTTTTCTTTCTTCTTTCTTTCTTTCTTTCTTTCTTTCTTTCTTTCTTTCTTTTTTATGATATGTTAGTCACTGTACAGTACATCATTAGTTTTTGATGTAGTGTTCCATGATTCATTGTTTGTGTAAAACACCCAGTACTCCATGTAGTACATGCCCTCCTTAATACCCATTACCAGGCTAGCCCCCCCAACCCTCCCCTCTAGAACCCTCAGTTTGTTACCTCTGCTGAGTCTTGAAGGACAAGATGTATCTACTAAAAAGGGGGTATCTTTATTAAAAAAACAAACAAACAAACCTCGAGAAAGTACCTTCTATTTGAACTAACACAAAAATAAAAAATAACTTAATTCAAGTCATAATTTAGCAGCAGCTTTTGAAGATGAATCCATAGTGGAAAAAGTAGCTCCATGACATGTCCTGTTTATTGTTGAGTCCCTGGCACCTGTAACAATGACTGGGAAATGGAAGGCAGCCAGTAAGTATTTGATTAATGAATTAAGGGTGAGTGAACAATGGTGTTATAATAGGGAAAGTCCTAAACTGACCTAAGAGACTGGATTCTAACCTGAACACTTGGAGCAGGCAAATTCCTTGCATTCTCTGGGAGTGAGTTTACCCTTTCGTGGAACAAAAATGTCGGACAGAGGATCTCAGGATCACCACTGTTTCTAAAATAGTACGACAGTGCCCATTTATTACCCACACCAACCTCTATGCAGATTCTAAGTGCTTAACCAGAAAGCTGTGCTGCTGTCAACCTCTCTGCTATTTTGGAGGCTGAATACAGAGCTTGCTGGAAATTTCGCTGTTACTCAGAGGCATACGTTATCCCTGAGGTAGCTAGATTTCGAGCCATTCGGAAACCAAAGTGAGCATTTTGCATCATGTTCAGAAACATATTGAAAACTAGAGGAAACCAAAGCTGCTCCCTTCTGAAAGCAGGTGATTAATTTCATTCCAGGCCCATGAGTGACCTGTGTGAGACTCGTGCCAGTGTGTGACAGGTACACCCGGAGAAGGGATGATCTGCCAGGTTCCTTGGCTCCTTTTCCTCATCTGAAATGTTTAAGTAATCTTCACAGGGTGTTAAGAGTCTCCTGAACCTGCTGTGCCCCACTATAGGATGAATTGTTAATACATTCCCAAGCCCACAGTGTTGGGACAGAGACCAGAAAACAGGCTTTCCCACTCCTGTTGCCTATTCTCCTTCCCCACAGTGGTATAAACATAATTTGTCTACAGCTTGTGAGCTGTTAAGGCTACAGACCATAAGGAACGTTGAAGTGGAAGGTTGAATAGATTTCTTCCCACATATAAATCTAACTTGAAGCCACTCTCATGGATTCGATAAAAAGAAAGACAGGACCCCACTCTGTGAAACTGTCTTGTCCAGTTGAAAAGGCTGAGCAAACCCAGAGTTTAGCCATGTGTTTACAGCATTTTCCCACCGGTGTAATCAGATCATTTTAGAAGGAAAAGCAGCCGTTGGAAGATATTTGTTTCTCTTCTTCCTTCTCCTTGAACCAGGAGGGTTTAACTATATTAGGTGGAGAGAACCTGGCTTCTCTTGGAAAATACAGGTCATTTTCCTCTTTCTTGCCAGTTTTTAAAAAAGGAAAGGCAGAGGGTAAAAATGAAGCAAAACCTTGTCACTCTCTGATTAGCTATTTATGCATGTTTCTCACCCCAGCAGAAAGGTGGACATTTAAGATGTAACACTGTCTTTGTGCTACATTGAGCGTGGTCTGGATACAAGGTGGGTGCAGTTGTCAAATTATATATTGCTCTTGAACATCTATAAGTGGAAACCCTTCTCTACTTTCCTAACATCCTGATAAAGCAGGCTTTTGCAAGAGTATCACACAATAAATGAATAGTTTTTCGTGTTCCAATTAATCTGAAAACTCTGGCTGCATCACATCAAAAGTGTCCAGGAGAAGATTAGTTTGAAAGATGATTAGAAGGAGCATTTATTACATTTTCAGGTATTTGTAGAATAATGTTTCTCTTTCCCACTCTCTCCCTGTCTTCATTGTAGTCATTGTCTGGCCATTTGCCCTGAGTTTCCTGATGATTGCACATGGATATAGTTACAGTGTAACAAACAAACAAGCAAACAAACCCAAAACATAAATCGTTCATGATTGATGGTTTATCAGATATCTGCAGTGATGGACTAGTAAACTGGCTCTCCAAAACAAAACAAAACAAAACAAAAACCCAAATTGAAAAAGCCCCGATTTGTAGTATTTGCCAATTTCTGTGGTATAAATACTCCCATCATAGCTGATTTCAGGCTACCAATGTGTTGTCAGAGAACACACAGATGGGAAGTGATGCTAACAACTTACTTTCAGTAGCCAGTGTGAGCCAGCTCCATCATATCCCAAATGCATATATTCTAGAAGTTAATAAACTTTACTTTTGGTGACTAAAATACTGGAATGGTAGTTATCAGCTCCCAGTGTGTCAGTATAGAAGCACATAAATTAACTATAACACTCACAAACTTACATATATACGTGTAACATATGCCTTGAGAACTAGTTTTAACCTTTGCAATGATTTCTGTTATGCATTATACACTTATCAAAGGTTAAGGAAAAGGGTGAAGTTCAGAATTGTACCTGCTATACAACTAGGAAAATAGTTGCTGCTGAAGGAATTGATATATTTGTTGCCCTATTTATCGCCCTCAAAAGTGTGATCTCAGCTGCATCTTTTTAATTAGTTGAAAGGCTTTTTATCTTTTCAGAAGCGAATTCAGCATTCAGATTAAATCATGGCCATGCTGACTTTTCTAACCTTTAATGGAGAGGAAGGCTTGGCTCTTTCCTTTCTTCATACTAATTTTTAGTGAGCATGATGCTTTTAATCCTAGGCAAAGCATTGTGACACCACGAAGCCACAGAAGGTAGGATCAGATTAGTGAGTAATTATTGAGGACATAAGTTTTAAAAAATTTTTAGCCAGGGTACTTTTTGTTCGAATGAGTTTCAAATATATGTACACAAAACCCCCAAACCAAGCTGATCTGATTGGGAATGGTAGGAGGAAATGAGGCCCAAGGCTCCTTTTACTCTGGGGCTATCCTTCCCCTCTAAATGGGAAATACATTAAGAAGTCTCTTTCTTACTGACTTTCTACACATGGCCAGTAAGATGGTCAACATCAGGTCCAAACCCGTCAATCTCACTCACTGCAGCTGGTCTTCACCATGCGTACGGATACCTGGAGCCATGTTGAGTTAGTAGTAGATTCTGTGTATTATTTAGAAGGTCAGCATAACACTCTTCCTCCTCATTACAATCCAGTTGTTTAGACACAGATAGAATTGGTCTGAGTAACCTCTCAGCATGGTGTTGGGTACAGTACACAATGTTCTATTTTATTTTGATTCTAAACAGTATGGAAGTGATGCAAAATTTATTTTATAAATCACAAACACAAGGTTTTATTTTCTAAAACCTTGTTTTAAAATATTAGTGAATTTTGAACTGTGTTCCTTGGAGCCCTGAAATTCCAGGGGGTAGCACCTCAGAAGTGGTTTCTGGAAAGTGGGTTGTCTTGCAAAGGCAGGTTGGCAAAGATCTGGGTCCTCCACTATCCCGTAATCCCCTTTTCCTCCACTAACTGTTGCTGGATCTTGATAAAATTTTGACATTCCAGCTAATAATAACTGAAAATTACTGTTTTAAACTTAAAGGCAATTTCAAGTCATTGAATGTTGGCATGATTCAGACTCAACTGAGCATAATTCAGAGCTCCTCTTTTCATTCAGGCATCCACTCTATACATAGCCTGAATTGTTTATTTTAACAACAGATGATCTTCCCAGATATATTATAGGAATTGTTAAAATTCTAATTGTTCACATTTGAAGAGGAGTTGTTCAAATTGTTGAAATCTATGAGAATTTGCTCATATTGCAAACTGTAAACAAATGAAAGTTAGGGACTCACCCAGGGTTACTAATCAAGGCTAAATAAAATTATTGCATCTGTAGCTTCTGGGTCTTTGAGAAAAAGAAACAGATAAATAATGCAATAATATTTTTTAGTTCTACAATTTTCAATGTAATTATATAAACAAAACATCCTCTGTGATGTGGTATCATTTGAGGAATTCATCTATGTGGTTTTGAAATATCTACCAAAAAAAAAAAATAGAAGAAGGAAAGAAAGAAAGAAAAAAGATTTAAAGAAAGCTAAGTCCAAAATCTGTCTCAAAAATTCCAAAAAATGTCTGCCACTTTCTTTCTTCTACTCCTCAGCCATGGTGGATTATAACTGTTTGTACCTCTGTCTAAAAGGATGCCTGAAAGCGAAATACCCATGGGCAATGGGGCCAAATCTTATTTTACCAAAGATAACATCCTAAATGTCACTTGAATGATTAAAATCACAATGTGAAACAATCCAGTTGGGTAAAAGGAGTAGATTCAATCATGCCATGATAAAATTAGGCTTAGGGTTTGAGAGGCTTTGATTTCTTCTTACAATTTCTAATAGATTATCCTTTTTTTTTAAGATTTACTTATTTATTTGGGGGGGAGGGGCAGAAGGAGAGGGAGAGAATCTCACTCAGCACTGAGTGTGGGGCAGACATGAGGCTTGATCCCATGATCCATAAGATCGTGACCTGAGCTGAAACCAAGAGCCTGATGCTTAATAGACTAAGCCATCCAGGAGTCCCAGTCTAATAGGTTATTCTGAAGACCACTCAAACAAAGCTACAAATGTATACCTATCCATATGAATGCCCTATATAAAGCCTTCCAGTACTTACCTTTAGAATGAAATCTGAAGGATTACCGTGGCCTATAAGGCCCCGTGTGATCTGACTTCTGCTTACCTCTCTGACCTAATGTCTTTCTACTCTGCCTTTCTTCACTCTTCTTGAGCCACACTACATTTTTAATGTCTCTAGAACACACTCCGATTGTTCCTATGTCAGGGACTTCGCACTTGTTTTCTCCTTTGATCTTCCCTAGCTGGCTCTTAGCACTTAGATCTCCATTTGCAGTCACTTGCTCAGAGAAGACTTTCCTGACCATTTGACCAGAACATTATCATCCTGGTCAGCCCCATTAATTCTACCACATACCCAGTTTGTTTTCTCCATATCACTTTCAGTGTCTAAAAAGACTATATTTACCTATCTAAAATGACTTATTTCAAGTGCCTGGGTGGCTTAGTTGGTTAAGCACCTGCCTTTGGCTCAGGTCATGATCCCAGGGTACTGGGATGGAGCCCCACATCAGTCTCCCTGTTTAGCAGGGGAGTCTGCTTCTCTCTCAGCCTGCTGCTCCCCCTGCTTGTGCTCTCTCTCCTTCCCTCTCTCTCTCTCTCACAAAAATAAATAAAATCTTTAAAATAAAGTAAAATGACTTATTTCTGTATCTCTCGCTAGACTTCCCATTCCTCAAAGGCAGGGACTTGGCATTTTTCAACCCTGTAGCCCCAGTCCTCAGGATGTCCCAACCCCTGGCACATAGATAACCCTTGATGGACATCAATGATGGACTAATAACATGAATTTCACCTATGGAGAGATTTCTCTTCATAAGCAGCTTGAGAAAGGGACAGAATTATTTCAGTTTTCAAATTTGAAGACCCACAATAAAAATTAAGAGTTTTTAAGGCAAGAAACCAATTTTATTGCTTACAGCCCAATTTGTTTAGACTTTATAAATCAGAAAAATCCTTTTGATGGCCTAGGCACCCAGACACTTTGCATCTGGATGTTTGGTTCAGAAGGGAAATTGGTTGAAGTATGAAAAGAAGTTGGGGCCCCTAGAAAAACCAGGTAGGGTGTAGGTGGGGACCCTTCAGTGAACAAAGAGGAGAGAGGAAGTAGAAGGGAAGAAGAATAAGAGAGGCTGGAAAAAAGGAGTAGAAAAGTAGATGAGGACCAGAAATAAAAAGTATCAGGGGACCAGAAAGAATAATAGAGGAAATAAAGAAAGAAGAGAAGGTAGAAAAGAGGAAGAGAGGAAAGCATGAAGCATGGGAGGGGCAGGGAAGAGCAGAAGAAAGGCACGGAGCTAGGCACCAGGAGATGGGGTTCCTGTAGCTTTAGACGGAACATGCTCTCTGGAGTGGGCAGGACACATTTACCTTTCTCTCTGATAAAAGGATATAGTTTTGGAAGTGTCTTCCACCTCTAGCACTCTCTGTTCTTGACTTCACAAATAGCAGGCCTGAAGAGCTCCCTAGCAAATGGATTTTCTATCTCGGAGCAGATCTAGGTGGCAGATGGGGCCACTCCCCAAGGAGAGCCCCCCCACCAAAGCCCCCGGCCTGGGATCACTGTTGTTAGAGCCCTCTCCAGCATCAGTCCCCAGCCAGTGCGGCCTCTGCCAGGCTTCCAGGCAGCAGAGCAAAAAGGAGTTGAGCTTCATTCCCCACAAGTTTTAATGGATGGCTCCTTTCATACAAATCCATTATGGATTCCAAGGCATGTTTCAGATTTTTTTTTTTTTTTACATAAAACACCCCATAGTCAGACAGTACTGGGTCCTGGGGTCAATCATCTCCAGGTTTCTTACTGTGTGGCTATCATGATTCTTTTAACCCCCGATCTCTTCACTCCTCAGATGGAGGTAATAATGTGACACTCAAACAGTTGTTGTGAGGATTTAGTAATGTAACATATTCAGAGAACCTGGTACAGGTAGGTCCTTAGTGAACATCATTTTGCCTTCCCTCTCTTCTGATAATCTGAAATAAATAGTTCTCAGTGCTCCTCTCTCCCCTTATGGCAATCCCCTGGGCAGATTTTCAAATTGGAGGTGAGAGAAGCAAGGATTGTCTGTCATCTATCCATAGGTAAAAGAGTGGAAGAGATTCTTTCATCCAATAAATAAAGAGAATTTTTGGGGAGGTGGACAATTCAAAGTAAAGTGTCTCAAAGACCATATAAGTACTACAAAAGAAAAATGTATTGCTTAATGGATACTGCAACAGTAGGCAGAGAATTGCAACAGCTGTGGATTTAGCCAACTTTCTTCCTTAGAGACTTGCAGTGCAAGGGGAAGGTCCCAGGTGTTAGAATTGGACCTGTGTTCGAATGAAAGGCCTTGTCTCTAAGCAGCTTTATGCCCCTAGCTCAACAGGAGTTTTGTCTCTGAAATAATGTATGTCCTCATTGCTAAGCTCGGTGGTTGTTAGCGTCACATAGATCACACGTAAAGTGCCTACTGTGGTATTTTATTGAACACATAGTAAGTGCCCAATGGAAAGCACCATTGCTTCTGGTTCCTTTCAGCTAAAACTATCAGGAAACTTTTTTCCCCATGGCATTACACCTCTGATTTTATAAAGGAAATTAATGGGCAAATAGGACATGTTTTATGGCCAGCAAGAGAGACACATAATGATTTGCAGTCTCTTTTGGGAGTCGGAGACTGTTCTATTTGGCCTACCTTGTAGCTCAGCAAGATTACCAAGTCCTTACATTATCAGTAATGATTGAGCCTGGAAGTCAGCCAAGGCCACAGGTAGTGATGTTAGGATTCATTTAGGCCCCATATAATTGGTCCCTCGGAAACTGTGATCTAGGGATTCAACAGAAACTGTTGAGGTCCCTTAAGGGAAATTGCTAATATACTCTTTCTAGGTAGATACCGGCTTATAAACTGTAACATCTTGGGTTTCAGTCTTACACTCTTAGTCCTAAAAGGAAACTTAAATATCACCTAGACCTGCAAAATGGGTGGGCTTCAAGAGGGCCTTTTAATCCCCGAAAATCATTTGCAGTGTGTTATATTATGAGTGTATATGGATGACATTCTTGTGTCCTTGTCTTTCATCAGATACTCAGCTGGGACCATGACACACAAAGATTAAGATCCATTGTACTCAAACAACCTTCAGGAGATGTAGGTTTTAATGAAAGATGAGACATGCTCAGGGATTCAAGTTGCATGGTCTGCCCATGGTCACATAATGTGTGTCAGAATAGAGACAGTAAATCCAGATGTCCCAATAACTGAATTTTCCTATCATTCAATTGATTTTTATTTTTTACTATGCATAATTTCCATACTGCACTAGGTACGATGGGGGATACAGATGTATAAAAGTAAATATCTGCTGTCAAGAAAGTTGCAGTCTGGTTGAGAGAGAAAAAAACAAAATAAGGGTCTTTAAAGAAAAAAGAAACCCAGAACCAGTAAAAAACAATGTGCCTACTTGCCAGCTGCAGTCTGTAATTGCAGAGAAGGAATTCAGAGGTCAGGATGGTGGGTAGTGTCCAAAGGAAAGAAATGAGCGTCACTATAGAGTATTGGTAAGCATACTGGCCCTGGTAGTTTGTGTCCACGTGGGGAAGGTGGATCTGGTCGACCTGCTTATTAAAAAGCCTTAAAGTCGTCAAAGGACTTGACAGTGCAAATGAATAGAGGGTGCACAGAGGGTGGTTGAAGGTTTGGCCTCATTATATTATTTTTCTCCAAGAAGGACTCTGATGTGTCTATAAGATCTATACAAAGCACAACCTATACTTACTAATTCACTTCAAAGACTAATAATTTCAGTTTATTCCTTAAAGCAGTTTAAATGAACAGTAGACTAATCATTTCCGAAGGACTAAAAAATAAAAATTAATTTCAGGATGGCATAAAAGTAGGACCCACTCACAATAGGTTGTGCCAACCCTACTGGTCGCATCTGCTCTGTCACTTGCCTGGAGTCATTTCTTCCTGGAGAGTAATTCCTGACTTAGCGTTCCACCCAAGCGCCACGGCTGGGAACGGAATTACGCTGGTGCCCTCTGCTGGTCAGAGATGGGAAGTTCAGCAGGAAACAATGGTGTCCTGGTCTCTGGTTTAAGGTCTGATTCCCTGATTCTGAGCCCTCAGCAGCCTCCGGGCTGGAGTGCTCTTTACAGCCGGTCCAGTCAGGTACGCTCAGGCATCATGCCTGAATTCATTAACCAAAAGCAGTAATCGGATTTTTATTGTAAGGAGGTTGTCAGCTAATTTTTAAAAGTAGTGCAAGAAAACTGTCCCCTTTTACCCGTCGGTTTGAGAGCTGGACTCTCCTTTCATTGAACACAATACCATGACTCATTGTGGGAGGTGGCCATCTTGCTACAGAACAATACCTCTTGAGAGGCCACTGAGAAACTCTGAGGCCATGTTTTTTTATCCTGTTCAATTATTGGTTTTTTTTTTTTTAAATGTGGGTAAAGCACATTGATATTCATCACTGATTTCTTGGCTCAGATAATCAGAATTAATGCCATGGTGTTAAATTAAATTTAGAGCGTCTACTCTGGTGTTCCTGTGGTACCCTGCTCAGCTGATTTTTTGCTAGAGGTGAAAAACACATTCAGTTGTAATTACGAAAGGGTAGGGGAGTGCTGGGAAGGAAAGCAGAAGAGAGAAGAGTTGTGAATTCTCCTGTGTGCAAATTGGAGGTGAACTTCTGAAATAAACGATGGGGGGAGTGGATGAAATGATCATTTCCAACACTCCACTTTTATTTTATTTTTTTTAGGATCAATAGCATGGACATGGAGGTCTGCCTCTGGTTTCCATAACAACCTGGCTTATTGAAAGACTGCGGGCTCCACAAATCCCCAATTATCAGCCTTGCAGGGCTTATTAATGGAGCTGAGGATCCCAGTGAGGCAGGCAGCTCATTGCTGGCACGTGCCTGGTGGGCTAGCGGGAGGGTGGAGGAGATGGGAAGGGGAGATGTGTGGTGAGACAGCAGCCATTTGTCCCCCTGTCACTTAGGGGAGTGCAGTCATTCAGGAGGCTGTGTGAGCATCCCTGACGCCTTGAGTGGCTGTGGCTGCCTTTGCAGGCAGCCCAGAAATCAGAGTGGAGACAGTCCAGCCCCACCCTAACAGCCATCCATCTGGAGTAAATCCATATGAATATATCACATACCCCGTATGTTTATTGAGCTTCTATAATTAATTGGGGCTTCCTCACAAAGACAATGGCGACTCTATAGTTCTAATATTAACTCAAGCCTTAATTAACATGTGAAGCCAATGCATATTTGCATCTAATGCATATTTGATAGCTCTGAATTGCTCAGTCTTTGGTCTGGTGCTCGCTTATTAGGTCCTCACACTAGAACAACTGCGGCAGCAACAATAAAAGTGCTGTTGGTAACAACATAGGGAACATTTACTTGTCTTGTACCAGGCTCTCTGCTCTGACACTTGATGAGCGGCATCATTGTTCCTTTTACGGAAGTAAGAGAACCGAAACAACTTCTCTTAGGCCACAAGGCTAGCGAGTGTCGGTACATCAGGGTCTCATTTCTGCTCCCTCTCTTACTACTTTTACTTTTATTCTTCCCATTTTACTTAACTTGAGAATCCTCAAGATAGAAAAGGAACAACACATTTACAGTAAATTCTATGTACTTCAATGTGATTGGGGAATGGAACATTCTGATTAATCAAATGTTTTGATTAATAATTGGCATCTGAGTTATAATTGGATTTCCATTTGGGAAAGGTTTGGGACATCATAAAATATACACAACATTAAAAGTATAGTAATCATAGTCATAAAATGCTTCAGGATCATTATACAAATGTCAATTTTTATTGTAATGCAGAAGTGCTAGTTGATAAAGATGACTGTTTGACAGAATGCCAGTTGAACTGTTTTTGTAGCAGAGACATATCAATGCCATAACACTTTTGAGTGTTACATATTTCATAGTACTTTATGTGAACCACCACGGAAGCTTAATGTGATCAGGGAAAAAATCTTTGGGGTCTTTCAGAGTTAAAGAATATTAGTGCTTGGAAAAGCTCAAACTCATTAAATATTCTGGATCACTGTGTATTTTATTAAACTGTTTTTACTAAACCAGAATGTTACACTCTGTGGAAAATGAAATATGACTTTGCCTTGAGGTAGTTCGATCCAAATCTGTCATAAAGCACTATGAGTGATCAAGATTAGCAGAATTTTCATCACAGTTGCTCAAACAATAATTTTTATGATTTTAGTCTCCAGAACTGGTAATAGAACTCATTCACAAGGACCTTATCTTATTGAGGATTGAGAAAAGTCATGATAAGGACTGTTTTAGTTAATACTTAGCATATCATCTGTGCATTTTATATCCAATACAACAACCCTATGAGGTAGGTACTGTATCCCCACTGCATAGATAGAGAAATCAAGGTACAGAAAGGTTAAATAACTTGTTGGGAGGGGCACCTGAGTGGCTCAGTTGGTTAAGTGTGGGACTCTTGATTTCGGTTCAGGTCATGATCTCAGGGTCATGAGATCGAGCCCTGTGTTGAGCTCTGTGCCGCTGAACATGGAGACTGTATGGGATTCTCTCTCCCTCTGCCCCTCCCCCCCTCAAAACAAAACAAAACAAAGCAAAACCAACCAACAAACAAAAAACAAACGTGTTGGGAAGTGGTAGTTTCCAGATTCAGACTCAGGCTGTCTAGCCCTTGAGTCTATGTTCCTAACCAGAGTTGTCTATACTCACTGTCTACAATTTTCTTCTTAATCTCTCTCGAATGCATGATAATCACACCTACCCTCCCACCCTGCACTGAAACAACTTTTGCCGAAGTCACAAATGACCTCTACTTTGCTAAAATCCAGTGGTCAATTCTAAGACCTCATCTTCTTTGGCCTACCAACAGCATTTGATAGTTGATCACTTTCTACTCTTTGAAATGCTTTCGTTACTCCTCTTCCAGCATATTACCTCTTCCTGATTTTTCTCACATGCTGTCTATTCCTTTCTAGTTTCCTTTGCCCTTCCTTCTTCATCCCCTGGCTTCTAAATGTTAGGGTACCCCACAGCTCAGTCTTGGACCTCCTTTTCTCCATTCACGTCTAGTCCTTCGGTGATCTCTCCCGGTTCATGGCTGTAATTATTGTTTACAATCTGATAAATCCCAATGTTCCACCTGCAGCCCAGACCTCTGTCCCCACTCCAGACAACTGCTTACTCTACATCTCAACTTGTATATCTAATAAATATCCAAAACTAAATATTTTTAAAACCAAACTCCTGCCTTTTCTCCCTGAACCTGTGCCTTCTCGAGTCTTTCCCATCTCAGGAAATAGCAAGCCCATCTCTTCCTGAGGCTCAGGCCATGTATCTTTGAATTATCCCTGTTTTTTTGTTTGTTTGTTTGTTTGTTTGTTTTATGACATTAAATCTGTCAGAAAATCTTGTTGGCTCCACCTTCAAAATACATCTAGAACCTGAGCCCATCTCAATTTCTCTAACATCAATTTGGCTTCAACAAAAGCCACAGTCTTACAATGGCCTCAAAGCCTTCCACAGTTAGCATCCCCCTAGGTCCCTGCTGGGATTTCATCTTCTTTTACTCTCCCTTTCTTGCTCTATTCCAGCAATACTGATGCCCTTGCTACATCTCCACTTTCTGTGCCCGCTGCCTGGAAATCTTCCTCTTCTAGAGGCTCATATCGTCCAGTCCCTAACTCTCCTCAGCTTATCTTCACACGTCACCTCCTCAGAGAGACTTTCCTTGTTTGATCTTGTCACCCCACCCTCATCCCAGCGTTCTCTATTCTCCTTCCCCCCATTATTATCTCTCTGTTGCACCATCTGACATGCTATATGTTCCACTTATCTATTTATAGTATAATATAAGCTCCACGAGGAGAGGGGATTGTTTGTTTCATTATTGTTTTGTATACTGCTGTATCCCCAGCAACTAGAACAGGTAGTGAGTGCTCAGTAGGCAGGTGTGATTCAACGAGTGAGGAAGAAGATACCTACTTAGTCAAACAGAGTAGCTGAGTCATCCCGATGGTCAATGCTTAGGTGGCAAAGGTGACCCCAAATCGCTCTCACATTCAGTTGTTTCACTCCTTATTGCCACTAAAGAAACTTCTCCTGTGCCACCTGGACAGATGTTCCCCAATCTTCCTTTGGCCCTGCAAATTCCTTGGTGGCTCATATAGTTCTCATGGGTGATGCTGTCCTTCCTATTGACCAGAGATGTTGGCAGCTGGACAATGACTATACCTGGGCTGTGTTGGTGGCACCAGGGGACCAGCTCCGTGTCCTAGTCCCACTGCTTCACAGTCATTCCCTACATGGAGCACAGGTCAGAGGGCTGAAATCAGTTTCATCTCCCCATACAAAGACACATCTCTAAAAGCAGAGAATCATTTTAGCAATTCAGAATTTAGCAATTCTGCCCTGACTGGAAATAGCTGACAAAAACACACACCTTCGCTTAGGAGTGAGCTGCCTTTCTCTCATGTGAAATCATCCAGTCAAAGTCATGGAAGCTTTTATGTCTAATAAAGAGTCCCTGGTGGATTGAAATGTTCTATTTATCATAAATTACAGTGAAGTCAGCATTTACCTCTTAGTAGCCCTTTTTCAAGTATGTTGAATTTGCCTAATGTTGATTATAGCTCGATATGATAATGATTGGGGCATTTTTTTCCCCACTCAGGAGCATTTCAGGAGGAAACCGCTGCATACAGATCTGCAGACTATATGTGTATATGTATATATTCAGGCATCTCTGTTGGTTTTGATTAGTCAGACTGGCAAGGATTAACTTTCACGCCATCTATAAGCTTCACACAACTGGAAAGCAGTTTTGTGACCCAGATACCTCTAATGAAGCCCGCAGATCTTCTATTAGAGTCTATTAGGTGGGCAGGGTTGCCTGAGTAAAGGCAATACACTGGGAGACAAGAAAATCGAGTCTGTATAGCTGTGGTGAACTTTGGTGGGAAAGGACTGTTCTTCAGGAGCAAAGAACCTGAAGGTCCCTGGGGTATGTTTGTGGTGAGGTGGAATGGAGACATGTAGGTAGGAGGTGGGGCTGGGGACAAAATTAGGTGGTAAGAGGGTGGGGGTAGTGCTGCCTGAAAATCCCAATCCAGAAGGAATGGGTGATGGAAGGAACCAAGAGTATAGCACACAACTGGAAAGCTTTAAAATCTATGGATTGGAAACCTCTGATGATAGGAATCTGTTTATGAATAATTAGTATGATTGATGATTTTGTTCGAGATTGGTAACTTCATTTCTTACTCATCCCCTCAAGATTCCCACCACCATCCTTTATCTGAACAGCAGCCCAAACCTTGCATATAACAAGGGAAAATGGGAGCAGAAGGCAGGGAAGACACTTCAGGTCTAAAGGGCTGTGATTAATCTTCATTGCTGAGGGCTTGTAAAAATGGCAGCCAGTCTTGGGGATTGGAATTTCCTACTCCCGAGACTTCCAGAGACAATTGTTGATCATGTCTGTTTGCTGTGGAAAGGTTTAGTTTACTGAGGAAGTACTTTGGCACTGGCGGGAAGTTGATGGGAATATAATCATTCCAGCTCAGCTTTTCATCTTTAGCAACCTGTGTCCTGACACCTGCTGGGTATGGCAGATTTGTACCTTGTCACCATGTGTCTAATGTGCATGAGAAAACCAGTAACAAGGTTAATGCCACCCTTTCACAAAGAGAGTTTTGTTTGCTCTCGCTTTCTCTGATACTACTGTAACGCTCTCTGCCATTACACCCACCTTCCTTCCTCCACCCCCACCACCATGTTCCCACTGGATCTCCTGAGAGTTGTTACTCCTCAGCCCATCAGCCAAAGTTAGTGGGTTTCCATGGTTACCAGGCAGCTGGTGTCTAGACACCGAGAGATGCCTTGCAATTGAGCTGCAAATCTAGCTTCTATCATACACACCCCTCTCTCCCCTCCTCCTCTTTCCTCCCATTTCCTCTTTATTTACAGCAGGCATTAATGCCAACACAGGATGGAAGTTCCTTTTGACAGGCCATTAAAGGAAGGAGGGGAAGAGAGAGAGGGTAGAAAAGCCAACTTTGCTGTCTTGTCGTATCGGTGAAGTGCGAAAACAACTGAGGTGACAGATCCCGATCTGGCTTCTCTTTCTTCTTCACAAAGGATTTTATTTAATTAAAATATTTTAAATTAGAAAACAGTGCCACTAGTCCATTGGGAGCCATACACATCTTTAAGAGCCAGTAAAAGCATTTCAGGATAGGCTTCAGCTGATGGCACTGAATTGAGGTAGAACCTTTCACCGTCTCTGGACAATCAGTGTAATTTCTCTTCTCCAATGCTCGAGGGAATCATACATCCCTAAGTATTACCAGATGGAAAACTCTGGAGTGGGATACAGGCACATACAAGGAAGGGCTTTAACAGCGACACATCAGATCTGGAAGAGTCAAGTTTAGTCTCCCCTATTTCTTCTGAGAAAGAGGAAAGCAGCTCCTGATAACTAGGATCTGGCCTGGCACTCATCGCCTTGGTATTCTCCTGTTGACATAACCAATTTTATAGAATGCCTATATCTGACTTCGTGTGATGGCTCAAGACTACCGTAATCATATCTGAACACAGACTAACTATGGGCATTGTCTAAACCAGAAAATAGCCAGTTATTTCCCTAGCTGGCTAATGTGAGTACTCACACTCACCTCATTCCTCCTTCCTTCTAGATAATGTTTGTGGAGATGCCCAATCATAAAATGACCCCTGTTTCGTGGTAGTATCCAATTCAGACCAAAGCTCTGCTTCCTTGAATCCAACTCCAAATCCCCTAGCACAAGTCCAGATAAGTCCTTTCTAACCCTGTCTTACTGTGATGCCTCATGATTTCCCACTGTCTATGTTCTCTAGGAGCAACATGTGAGTAAATCCAACTTTGTTCAACTATAGGTGTTCTTGGTAGTCCTTGGCAGGAAGGTGCTGATAATCCATAGAATTTCTTTCTGTATTATAATTTATAGTTAAATTACTTCAGTCAAAAATCTTTTTCTCATTTTCTCCCACATCTTCTGACTATTTTCAATGCTATCTTTATCCCCAAATTTATTACTACATCTCCCTGATTTTACCAATTCTCCTTCTAAGATCTCATAAAAATCTAACTTAGAAAACAAAATTGACTCCTAATTTATCTTTCCTATCCCTACTATTTTCTTGCTTTTGGTCTCAACATGAGACAAGATGACCCAGGCCCCTGGATAAGTTTAAAAGTCTCTCTACTCACATGAAAAAATGCTCAACATCACTCAGCATCAGGGAAATACAAATCAAAACCATGATGAGTACCACCTCACACCTGTCAGAATGGCGAAAATTAACAACTCGGGAAACAACAGATGTTGGTGAGAATGCAGAGAAACAGGAACCCTCTCACACTATTGGTGGGAACGCAAACTGGTGCAGTCATTCTAGAAATCAGTATGGAGTTTCCTCAAAAAGTTAAAAATAGAATTACCCTACGACCCAGCAATTGCACTACTAGGTATTTATCTAAAAGATACAAAAATAGTGATTTGAAGGGGCACGTGTCCCCTATTGTTTATAGCAGCAATGTCCACAATAGCCAAACTATGGAAAGAGCCCAGATGTCCATCGACAGATGAATGGATAAAGATGTGGTGTATATATAGAATAGGATATTGCTCAGCCATCAAAAAGAATGAAACCTTGCCATTTGCAATGACATGGATGGAATTAGAGGGTATTATGCTAAGTGAAATAAGTCATTCAAAGAAAGACAAATACCATATGATTTCACTCATATGTGGAATTTAAGAAACAAAACAGATGAACTTAGGGGAAGGGAAGGAAAAATAAAAGATAACAGAGAGGGAGACAAACCATAAGAGACTGTTAACTATAAGAAACAAACTGAGGGTTGCTGGAGGGGAAGTCAGTGGAGGGATGGGGTAATTGGATGATGGACATTAAGGAGGGCACTTATTATAATGAGCAATGGGTGTTCTATGCAACTAATGAATCACTAAATTCTATCCCCAAAACTAATACTACACTATATGGTAACTAAATGGAATTTAAATTAAAAAAATTTTAAAAAGCTTCTCTACTACTCTTTGGAAATTTTGTAACCCAAATCAGCAGTGATGGCAAACACGTGGGCTAGACAGAGTGCAAACATCAAACATGTCTAAGCAAAATTATAGTGAGACTATGACCAAGAAATTTTTGACTTAGTACATTCTCATTTAAAACAGGAGGAAAGACATTTCCCCTGTTTCAAACTCTATGATATCAGAGAATTTGTTCAGGCAGGAACCATCTCTTCTCCCTTACACATTATCATTTGCTGGCTTTAATTAACTATTTTAGCTACCACTGTCAGTGGTAGGGAAAACACTTTCAAGAGGGCCACCTTGGAAACAGAAAGACACATTAAGAGATGACTACATTGGTTCAGACTTTAATGTCTCCACTGCCCTCTTCCTAGACAGATAAAATTAAAGAGCACTATACACAAGCAGTAATAATACAGCTAGTCTCTGTTCCCTTTGAGTTTGGCACAGTTTTCCAACGAAAGTATCAATACAGTTCTTATTCTTATTTTTTCTTTCCATTTCATGGTCTCAAGTACAGAGATAGGTTGCTGAGAAAGAAGAATCAACAGATAAAAATAGGTGCATATAAAGAGAAGATTTTAAGGAATGATAAGGCTAAACTGGTTATATCTGTAGTAATAGTGATTGTGTGATGTCCAGTATAGATTGAGATATAGGGTTGGAACCAGGAGCAGATCCAAGGATATGGAGAAATATTTGGCAGTAGAAATTGGAACTTAATGTATATGAGACCAGGAGTCATTAAAATTTTGTGATAAAGAAAGCAATATGTTTTCAATGATGTATAAGGATTAATAATATGATGGTGATGATATAAATTGGGCAGTTACTTGGTTATGAGGTCAGGGTTGAAGTCATTAGAATGTTTTCTTGTTGCAGAGACTACAAAAAAATGTAGAATTGATTCTTGAAATGCTTTCATGTTAGAGGACAGGGAATAGAAACTAGACCCATAATGGCAAGAGCAAACCTATGAAACAGCAGAAATAAATCTAGAACACAGTCTTCACTAAGGTTAAGAAAAAAGGAATGTTTTAAGAAACAAAAATGTACCAATTAAAGAGATTATTTTACTTAAGCTATTGTAATAGAGACTCCAACTCCCAAGATCACAGTGGCTTGGTAGGGGCTGGCTTTCCCTTAGACTTATAGGGAGGAGTAGTCTAGTCAACTTACAGGTGGGGTGATTTACAACTGAGGTTGTTGTAAAAGTCAGAGGAAGTATAGTCGGTTAGCTGAACAGGATTTGTTTATCTCTGTGTCTAGCTTGTTTCAAAGGGACAAACAGTTCTAATCTCAGCTACTCATAAGACAAAGGAGGAGCAGTTGGAGGGTCTGTGTCTGGCTTTGTTAGCAGATGCGGGAAGAAGGGGGGAAGAACCATGTTTGGCCTTGGGTGACAAGGGAGTCACCCACAAGTCTTCTGGGAATCATGAGAAAGTGTGTACAGCCATATTATGGGGAGAAGGGTGTTTTGCAATAAGCCATTTTCTGGAGCACAAAAGGGTGGGGAGACTTCAGAAAACAAAAAGTTGGGGAAATCCTTAACTATCACTGTATTCTGGAGCATGGACCTCAATTAAAGGTCAACGCTGTCAGAAGGAGTAGTTGTCAAAAAAAGATCTAGAACAACAGTAAATGACAAAACACCTTATGACTTGGAATATATGTGTGTGAATTTGAGGAGAGTACTGTCAGAAAAATGGTAAAGTTCAAGTCAGCTTATAGAGTAATAAAAGATGATGTGAAGAAATGATAGTATAACTACAACTGGCCTTTCATGCAGTGTGATCAAAGGGGGAAAGAACAGGTTTGTAAGCTGCTCAAACAAGAAGGCTGTTATCTTTGTGTTTTTGGACTGTCTTGTACATATATATATATATTTAGGCTACATTTTTTCACATGTTATTCTAGAAAGAAGAGCTCCATGAAGGCTTGAGGAAGTAGATTTTTAGTTGGATATCAGGAATAAGTTACTGTTAAAGTTGGAATGGCCTGTTGAAGCAGAGGCTGTCCATCTGCTAGGAGTGTTCTAGGGATTCCTGTATTTAAGGTGAGGCATTGCTGGAGGGTCTCCAACGCCTCTTTCTACTCTATAGTTTCTATATGTACATAGTCTGATTACTTTCAAATAAATAGGGTTTTGAAAGAAGGAAGAGAGTAGAAGGTAGATTTTAGACATAAGATGTGCCTTGGAAAATGGCTTTCTTAGAGAAAAACACTGGGTGGAGAAAAGAGTGAAAGCCTTCAGTGGGATGAGCTTTCAAATGAGAGTATTATATGATGGGCAGAACGTGTATGATTTTATATCTATCCCAGGCAAACCCAGGCTCATTGTGAATCTTTATTCTTTAACTGCTTATTGTCCCAATGTCCTCAAATAGCCAAAGCTATTATGTTCTTTGCCACTAAGTAAAGAACTTTCAGCTCTTTGACTAAAGAGAGAAAAATCAGTACAAATACAAATATTACTTTTTCAATATAGTTCTGATTGTGTTCCAGTGAGTGGTATTGATTTTTAAAGCAATTTTTCAATCAAAGGCAGTGCCATAATTTGACAGGCCCCAGGAAGCCAAAACACACAATGAGTGCAAAATAAATTGTCCCAGTAAGAGATGGGATTGCATTTATTTACCCACGTGGAAGCATATATCACAAACACCTTTTATAGGGCTTTCTTGTTACAATAATACTTTTTAAATTAATTTCAAAGTTGAGTTAAACTTTCTCAGTTGGTTTTTAACACTCAGCTTCCACTGGGAAGTGAAGGGGGTGGTAGGTGAGGGGATGACATGCATTTTTATTTCCTCTACTTCAGGACATAGTAATAGTCTTTTACAGATTCCTAGATTTGACAGCATTCATAGTAATTTTAGCAATTCTGGACTTTTATTATCTGGTAACTCTTTAGTCATTTAGTTTATGAAACCTACCGTAGTTGATGATAACTTTTGAGCCCAAGTTACTAATTTTAAAGGTTCCCATGTTTTTCCTCACTGCATAGAATATCTGCTTCATTCCTCACAATCTGTACACAATATATTGAAGTTTGATACGACAGTGATCCTTAGTCCTGGTTCTGAAAACATCCAGAGTACCTAAAAGTACTTCTGGTAACCCTCAAAGCAAAATTATATTGAGTTTACCTTTCATTTCACAAAGGAGGAAAGGAATGGAGGGAGGGAGTAGAGAAGGGAGGTGAGAGAGGAAGGGGAAGGGGGGGAGGAACAGAGTTGGTGAAAGGGGGTAAGGAATGGAGTTGGGAAGATGTATGGAGTGCATTTAGGACCACTGGGGAGAGATGCAAGTTAAAATCAAGCACTGGAATCCACTCATCCCCAAAGGCTGTGAGAGGTAGTATGGCATTATGGCAGGATCTGAATTCTAATTAGCTATGTGACTTTGGGCAAGTCACAGAGACTCTCCATCAGTTTTTTTCCAGAGGGAGTGAGGGGCTGAGATCAGATAATCTCTAAGACCTCCTTCAGCTTCCACTATTCTGTAATTTTATGAACAGTTACAAGCCAACTCTATGACAATATATAGAGATTTTGTATTTTTGTGCTGAAGTATGTGGTTTATCCACTTGCATTGATAAAAATAGCAACTGCCATGTCTTTAGTTTTCTTTTGTACTATATAGATACAGCCATAAGGGAAAATTAAGCAACAAAGTTAAATAATGGTCTGGCTAATCTCAAGTACCACCCAAACACATCATAGCAATTCACAGCAAGACACAAGCCGAATATGACTCATAAATGTAGTGCTTTTATTTAAAAATCTAAATGTTCCCTAAGCAACAGATATTCACAAGTAGGAAAAATTTTTAGGCAGCTACTATAGTCATTGCTGGAGTGACTCTGACAGAGTTACAATTATGTCTAGTTTTGGTTTCTGTATTTTAACCCTGGAGTCAGATAATCAAATCATTTAATCAAATATCAGATCTTGGGATTTGGCAACCTAGGATCTGTTTTTGTTTTTAAAGACTAATGTTGAAAATATAAACTTTGTAATAGGCATATTAACTTAGTCTATGTTAGAACATTACAAATGATTAGTTGAATTTTTATTTTTTTAAAGTTTTATTTATTTAAGTAATCTCTACACCCAACATGGGGCTCAAACTCATGATCCCAAGATCAAGAGTTGCATGCTCTTCTAACTGAGCTAGCCAAGTGCTCCTGATTAGTTCAATTTTTAAATGAAAACCAGTATAGCCCAGAAGATAGCTCATTAAATTTCTTTAGGTCTGACAGACACCAATGACTACACTTGCATAACTGATCACTACATGAGATCTATGGTGACTATAATAGAAATACCTAAGGACAAACAAACTTGGAAAGGCTGGTATAATGTCTAAGCAGCCTGTTTGAATGAAAATGAAAAACTGTGAGAAAGAAAAGCTGAGAATAGACTCAATGAAAATGACCAACAAATGATAAGCCTGTTTAATTTTTCCCATCTCCTAAGTAAGGACCTAAATAATTAATATCAAATACCCAAAGGTCTGATTTTTTGAAAATTATTAACTTTCTCCAGAATGCAGCAGAAGAAATTATAGATAAGCCTTGGTGGGGGGAATGCTAAGTTAACCATATTTTAACAAGATTCCGAAAAGTATGGTATTTCCTTGCCTAGAATTTAAAAAAGAGAACAGTCTTTCCTACTCCGTCTTTATTCTATCCTTGAAAGTCTTCTATAATTCCTTGCTTTAGAAGGTCCAGAAATGAGAGAGTGTTGTGCGTAAGTAGGGAGAAAAACCCATCAGAGCAGTCCCAACACAGCCCCTAAGGACTTATCCCCCAACATAGGCCTTGTCCCCAGATGACTACAAGCCTTCTTAGAAACGAAAAGATCTTTTTCATAATCAAGTTGAAAAATTTCACTGTATCTAATCATTTTCCTTAAGGTTAAAGGACAAGAAGTCTTAGGTCTCTTTCAAGTCTTAGATTCGGTGATTATTATCAAATAAGGAAATTTTTCCTAAAACTGGAATGATGTCTTGTGCCTGGAGAATTGCCATATTCTCTCTAAGTTGCTTACTAGATGCAAGATTTGCTACACATCTGGGGATGGGGGTGACTTAGTTCTTGCTCATTCAGTATGGTAAACTTTTGCTACAAATCTTATGGAATCAAATGAGCTAAAGCCAAAGATAAGGTTATTTCCTTTTGAAATCAATTAGCTGCTATTCTTTGGGTATGACATAGAAGAGGTTATTCTGTTCTTAAGCAGAGGCAATAGCAGAGAAGTTCCTGCCTTTTGAAACATTACTGTTCAGCAGCCTTGATTCTTGCATCATACATCATAGAATCATGCCCTTCTAGTCTGGTCAGTTGTCATCTTTGCTGTTGTAATCATTTCTGGACTTTGGCCCTTGACTTTGAAGCCTTTTTTCAAAGAATGATTTTTTTTTCACTCTACAAGCAAAAAACTTCTTAAGTCACAGACTTTTCCTTCCTTTTCTTGGGCTATTTGGAAAAAAAAATTTAGGGCTGTGCACTAAGATTGGATAAGCATGAATTAGTGGAAAGAGGGAGATGATAACTCATTTCTTAGGCACATAGGTAAGCAAGGTAGTGGCAGTCTCGTTTGCTCTCATTTAATGCTCTGCGCAAGTCTATGAGATATGTATTACTATTATTCCCACCGAAGAGGAAATAGAAAAGCCAGGGATTTGCATATTGAATACTTATATGTGAAACCCCTTAATGCACTGCTTGACACATAGTAAACATTAAGCCAACGTTAGTTCCTGTTCAGTCACTAGTAATAATAGCCAACACTTACTGAGCACTTACGAAATATGCCATTTGTTTTTAAATACCTTAAATAATTAACTACTTAAATCTTATAACAACCCCTGGGTAACAATACTAGCATCAATTACAGATAAGGAAAATGAGCGATAAGAAGTTAGTAACTCACTCAAAGTCATGGTAAGTGTCAGAGATAGAATTTAAATGCAAATAGTCTGACTCTAGAACCAGCTTTCTTATTCACTACTATATGCCATCATCTAAAAATAGTTATGCTTTTAGTACATATCTATTTTTTACATTTGGATTTTTTTATCTGAGTAATTTGTCATAAAATTAGAAGATAGACATAAAATTAAAGTTAACCAAAAAAAAAAAAAAAGAAAAGGAGGAGCTGAAGGATGAGATAATGCTTTCCATGGCTATGAGCCAGGATAATGTTGAGGTTCCTTTTTATAATCCAGCATTTTGAAATTCAGACAGACCCCTGCTATTCAAACATTATAGATCCACAGTTTTTCTGCTCGAGGCAATACAGGGTTTATCTACGTGTCACAAAGCATTCTTGGGATTTTCCTTTTCCATATTTTCTTTCCCCTATAGGTATGATACTGAGAGTTGGGGTTAATGTAAATGAATTGATTCACTAAAACATATGTATGTGTCAGGCACTTTTCTAGGCATTTGGGATTTATTAGTGAACAAAATAAATTTAAAAAAAAAAAGAGAAATCTCTGCCTGAGAACCATAACAGAGGAACTGGTCTAAAGGATCATGGATGACTTTCTTGAGAAGTTAGCCTGAATGCTAAAACCTAAAAGCAGTGTCATACCAAGAGTGGTGTGGGTTGGTGGGAGTGGTCTTCCCTGATGAAGGGAAGTGCTTTATTATTTACTTTGTTTATAATTGTCAGAACATGGTTTTAATAAAAGGTAGACCGATTTAAAAAAAAAATCTCTGCCTTTATGAAGTTTAAATTCTAGCAAATGTATCCTTTTCCTTAGAAAAGTTAGTTCACGTTCAGTCAAGAAGACTCAAAAGGATACCGCAAACTGATGTATAATGCAAGGGATAAAATTTCCATATAAATAAAGAGAAGGAACTGACTAATTATGCCTAGGATAGTTTTGAAGGTGAGGAAACAATATTTGAGCTGTGTCATGAGGGACCATTATGCAGCAAACCCAAATGATTCAAACCTTGAAGACTGGCTACACACATTGACTAAGGTAATTGACTGGCCTGCCTCCCAACTCCAGTCCTTAATTTTTAGTTGAAGGAATAGCTTTGGTCCCATTCTCTAAAATCTGAGCCTGAGACGGGACTCTTGTGTGAATACTTTATTGGTGGAAATCTGGAAGGGGAGCGAGAAAGAGGACAGACCAGGGGAAGAAGACAGTCAACAATGTGGGTTCAGGAAAAGTGAAGTCTCAGCCTGATCCCACAGAGAGCTTGGAAGTACAAACTGTACCACAGCAGACTGTTTTGCCCAAAAACAAGGCCACTAGAGTCACGGGGGACAAACGAGGCATCAACTTTCTGGCACTCCAGGTTGAGGTGATTCACTCAAGGGGCAAGAGTGGGCCATTGGCAGCCAACACCTCCAGCAGCTGGGAGATGACAAAGGGAGGGCCTCTGAGAGGGTACCAATAGCATCTGTGACAAAGAACATAGGACATCTGAAAGGCCTAAGTAGGGATGTAGAGATGTAGCAAAAACTTGAATGGCAAGCAAAGGGAGAGATAATATTGTGAATTAATTTTCTGCTACCTCTTTTTGCTTTGGTAGGCCGTTTAGAAAATCTGAAATAGGCATTGCTTTTTTTTTTACTTCATTCACTAAAAAAATCTTGAAATATGAATACAGATGGTCCCCGACTTACGATGATTTGGCTTACGATTTTTGACTTTATAATGTTGTGAAAGTGATACACATTCAGTAGAAAACGTACTTTGAAGTTTGATCTTTCCTCAGGCTGGCAGTATGTGGTATGATCCTCTCTCGTGATGCTGGGCAGTGGCAGTGATCTGAAGCTCCCAGTCAGTCAGGCAATCACAAGGGTTAACAACAGATACACTTACCACCATTCTGCACCCACACAGCCATTCTGTTTTTCACTTTCAGCACAGCATTCAATAAATTACTTGAGATATCTAACACTGTATTATAAAGTAGTCTTTTTGTGAGATGATTTTACCCAACTGTAGGCTAATGTAAATGGTCTGAGCCTGTCTTAGATAGGCAAGGCTAATTAATGATGTTCAGTAGGTTAGGTGTATTAAATGCATTTTTGACTTATGATTCTTTCTTTTTTTTTAGATTTATTTATTTATTTTAGAGAGAGAGAGAGCAAGCATGTGTGTGAGTGAGCAGGAGGAAGGGTAGAGGGAGAGGGAGAGAATCCTCAAGCAGACTCCCTAGTGAGCAGACTCCCCTGATCCCAGAACCCTGAGATCATGACCTGAGCCGAAATCAAGAGCTGGCTGCCTAACCGACTGAACCATCCAAGAGCCCCTGACTTATGATACTTTCAAATTGCAATGGGGTTTGGGGGCACATTACCCCATTGTAAGTCGAAGATCTGTAATTTAAAATTAGCAAAATGGAAGAGGCATTATTCTTCAGGTCTCCTGATTTAAAGCTGATTCTTGAAGACAAATGAGTTTTATTCTGATTAAAGGGAACCTCTTTCATTTTGAAATCAGAGTCCACAAATGTATCTTCGTGGTACAATTAAAAACTCTTACTCCAGCCACCCTGGCTCCTTTTATTTTTCCAGTAGAGTGTTTTGAAATTTTTGAATTCCTTTTGACCCTACCACTGGTTTTACCAGTGGCCAGATTTTTCACATTAATGTTATCTGCCTGGCCTCTCAGACCATTGAGTTCGTAAAGGCTAGAGACACGCAACTAAGCCTTTCTCCAGCTAGGATTCTCCTCACCTGGGATACCGTGAAGTGAAAAGGGGCAATGGAGAGTTGAACTCCTATCAGATGGAGTTTTGAACTATTTAAAAAATATACAATTCCGGGGTGCTTGGGTGGCTCAGTCGTTAAGCGTCTGCCTTCGGCTCAGGGCGTTATCCCGGAGTTCTGGGATCGAGTCCCACATCGGGCTCCTCCGCTGGGAGCCTGCTTCTTCCTCTCCCACTCCCCTGCTGTGTTTCCTCTCTCGCTGGCTGTCTCTCTCTGTCAAACAAATAAATAAAATCTTTAAAAAATATATACAATTCTACAGAAAAGAGGAAAACAAACTCAATTTCTAGGCTAAACTGTTTCTGATCATCAGTATTAGCAACACTCAATGTCACAACATCACTTTTCCAGCCTTAACATGGCCCTTCTCCAAATTTCTCAGGGTCCTAGGAACCATTATTATTTCTGCTGACTCCCATCTTCCACTCCTCCCACAGACTAACAGGTCTAACAGAAAGCAGTGTCTCACTAGATCTCCAGATTCAACTGCCAGCTCAGCACATCGTTTAGCTAAGGGGAAGTATGAAGGGGTGAATCTACTTGACTGAAAATCCCCCCAATTTTTATGTTTATTTTTAACCTTTTAAAGTTGACTCACTCATTGTAAGAATGGTAAGAAATAATTCTAACACTGTTTAATTTTATATATTTATTCCATCTTGTCTCAGAAATTATTTAGGGCAACAATGCAAGCCACATAAATTGCAATTTTTTAAAAATCTTTCTGCATGTTTCTAATGGGGGAAGAAGATAGAACACTAATTTTGGTGGTTTGGCAGACATTTTATATAAAGAATCTTTAAGAAGTTTTCAAGGCCAGTCAACTTGTATGTTCTTTAACTTCTGTTTTAATTTTTTTCAAAACAAAAATCTCTGGGTCATTTTTCTTTCAGGAAAGAAGGAAGGGAGGAAGGGAAGGAAGGAAGGAAGGAAGGAAGGAAGGAAGGAAGGAAGGAAGGAAGGGAGGGAGGAAGAGAAGGAAGGGAGGGAGGGAAAGGAAAGGAAAGGAGAAAGGGAGGGAAGGGAGGACCAAAAAAACACCAACTTTTGCTCCAAGTGTTAGAGATCTTAGATTCTTTCCCAAGCTCTGTAACTGAATAGCTATTTAGTTAATAAATCACTTGTATCCTAATTTGTTAATCAGAGTCAGACTACAGGAACATTCTAGGGGAGAAGTCCTCTTAATCATTTATCTGGGAAAGAAGTTTTTTATCCCCTTGGGAATCCCCACCCCCACCCCACCCCGGGATGAGAATGTTAAACTTGATGGGTGTTTTTCACCTGAATCTCAGAGTTTGGATGAAAGTCTCAACATACTGCATTCTACACTTTAAATTTTATGAAGTCCTCTCAAATACTTTCTTTCAACTTCTAAACAACCTGCAATAAGGTGGGGCAGTTAATATTATTTATATTTTTTATAGATTAGGAAACAAAGAAAGGAAAAGTAACTTCTCTTGA
This sequence comes from Ailuropoda melanoleuca, assembly GCF_002007445.2. Taxonomy (NCBI): domain Eukaryota; kingdom Metazoa; phylum Chordata; class Mammalia; order Carnivora; family Ursidae; genus Ailuropoda; species Ailuropoda melanoleuca. Next base: position 58,502,906 of record NC_048218.1, read on the forward strand.
GATCATTTGACTGATTGGTGGCGGGGTCAAGGTTGAAATACAAATCAGCTTGGTCCTAGGCCTAAACTTTTGAGAGAAGTAAACATGTGTATGTATGTGTCAGATATCACTGGGACCCTGCCACCATGCTGCCTTTGAGTTTTCTCCTTGGTAATTTTTGTTTGTTACTCTTTGAAATCCTCAAGTAAATGGTGTATAAGCAATAGAATTATCCTCTCTTTCAAAGGCTCAGCAAGAGGTGGGGGCATAGGTAATATTTGCACCATTCTGCTGACATCAAAATGGTGTAACTGGCTCAGTGCTTTCAAAGGAATTTAAAATGTAAAACAGTTTAAAAAAGGGCATTCAAAATGTGGATCCCAGTGACCATCAAAAGCCACCATCCAGGCTCCAGAGTGACATCTAGACCACAGCTCAAGAGGAAGACCATGTAAGCGACAAAGGGATGTATGTGAGTTAGCTACAGAATGTTTTTTTAATTACTTTCCTTTGAGCCTTTGAGGCGATAATGTTTAATATTCAAGAAAAGTGAAAATAAAAAGGGAAAGCAAACACCGTGGCCCAGTGTGATTGGTAGAGTAATTGTGGGCATGGCCGCAGGATGATAGCAGCTTCTATTTAATCAATGTTGACAAGGCTGGGGAGAGCTGGGCAGGTCCCAAGAGATAATGTTTTACTCGGAAATCCACTCAACCTAATTTCAGTAATGTAGGGCTGTGGAGGGGCCTGGAGCGGAGCCAGTAAACAGGGCCATTAGAGCTGAGGGTAGGCGATGGCAGCTGGGAACACCGCCATCCCTCCAGCCGCACTGCAGCCTGCAGCCGGCCACCGACTGAGCGCGCGAGCAGCCGCTGCTGCATATGCTCCTGCTATTTGCTCACCAACAGGATGCGCAGACGTGCTGTTCTCACCCTTTCGAGGAAATGAATGGGATGCGTAATGTCAAGAGCTGCTTCCAGACTTGATTTCGATAAAGATTGGAAAGCCAGTTTGGCATGCGTCTTTCAAGGACCACTGTGACATCATCCATCTGGGTCCCCTTACTCTTTTAAGGCCACCACCACGCTGTTTCAAGTGCATACAGAAATGACTTCCATCTTTCTTTCTGTTTTAATGCGGTCTTGCTCTTTCCTAGGAATGGTGGTTGTGGATCAAGAATGTGAAAACTACCCGGGTTTTCCATATTTTGAAACTTACGTGGCTTATTAAAGATACTCGACTTTGCAAATCCAGGAGAAATGATGCCCTTTGGGCTGAGTTCTTCCTGTCGAGCTATGACTTTTTCCTTTACCGCTCCTTCTCCCACAAACAAAACACATGACAGTAATTACCGTCATATAAATATGCTAGTGATTACTGGCATATAAATTCCAGGAAAGTAGAGATTCTTACTTCGTCTTTGCATTGCTGTAGCGCCACTGCTGTGTTTGCAATGTGTAGAATGGTGTGTGGCTCACAGTGAGGCTCAGGACCTTTCACTGAATAAATGAATGCATGAATGAATGAATGAACACATTTTTTCTTCCTTTTTTTAGTGTCTTCAGCTCTAGAACATCAAGAATACATGACTTTACTGTCTGTGATGTTAATTTTCTTCTTAACACAGATATGGTAAAATTCATGGAGACCCCAAATGAACATGATCATTTCTAAGAAGTCTTTGGGTCTGAAAGAAGTAATGGTTTGGTCAAGGCTAAAACACCAATGCCAGAGAAGTTTACAGTTCTTTACCAGATGCGAACATCATCCGTCATCTGTTCAAATTGACTACATATAATTTTTGAGAATTTAAATATTTAATATATTTAATATCAATGATTATAAACAATTGCCCAATTTCATTTTTTTTCAAACAACAACTTTTTCCCCCTTTAGACCAGACTGCTAAAATGCATTTTCAGTTTTTGGTTTGGGGTTTTGTTTGTTTGTTTGTTTGTTTTGGGGGAATACATTCTGCCTCATAATAAAACTGAGTTTATGAGGTTGATTTCCCTTGGTGAAGACTGATTTGGGGGAGACCCATTGCTAGGCAGCGAATAGTAATGTCTCTTAATGAGAATAAGTTCACTGGTCACCTGAAATACCTGTGATTCCTGTGAATAACCTGTGATTCTTTTAATCTTGCTTTTACAATAATGTCTTAACCATAATACTAGGTTCCCATGTTTAATATGAGCAAAAATGCTCTTCAAAGCTAACCCAAAAAAGAGAAAGCATTTTCTGCCCTTGGACTTGCTGGATTTCAGCAATCACATGAGCAACTCCAGGCTTTCCTTGTTTGCTAGCTCTGGGCCCATTTACTTCCATTTGCTGTTCTGTGTCACTGGGTACTAAGAATCCCATTCAATCTTTAGCTTCCACAGCCTCTTCTTAAGCAGTAACTGTCTTAGAGGGAGGTTGATCTCTAGATGGGGAATGTGACTATTTACCCTAATTGGATCATGATAATTGGAGTGACCAGCTGGCCTCAGCCATTCATCTATCTCTGACACTCACCATAGTGATCAAAGTTCTTGCACAAACTACTAAAGATTACATATTAACTCATCTCTAGCATTTACAATTATGTAATTAGTGCCAGAGAGTGCCAAGACCAGATTTCATGTTATTCAAGACTAATCAAGATTCTTCCCTCCATTCTGAGCTGGTTTTATTAAGGCCAGTTTTGGGGCTTTGTAGGCTGCAGGCATAGGTGCCCATGGACCCCCCACTCTAGTTCCCACTCTGGGCCTTCCCATCCTTCTTGGGCAAAGATAATGGCAGGAGGGCCGTGGCGGGGGGAGGGGAGGCGATCTAAAATAGAAGCTGCCTAGATGTCTCTGTCCTAGGATGAAATTGACTGCTGCTATTGACAAACAGTTCAGCCTTAGGTGAGCTGCTTCTTCTCGCTGTACCTCAGCTTCCCTAGCTATGAGATGGGATGATTAAAGAGCTGCAGTGATTCAATGACATGTCACAAGTACGTGTAAACTGCTCTGAGTGAGCGTAGAGTAAGTGCACAGCTATGTTAGCTACAGCTGAACACTTTCTACAGCTGGTCAGGAAAGTCGTAATTCGTGGTTCTTTCCAGGCAGCGAGGCTGCTGAATGGAACACGTAAGAAACTGTAGATATACAAGCATATGGTCAACATGACTTATTAATTACAATGACTTGTCTAGAGTTGACGTCAGAAGGAGAAGGAACAAGTTCGCAATATCCAGAAGTTCTCTCTGGCATTCAGGCTCAAATGGACCCATTTATACATAGCTCGTGTTCTGTTTCCAATAACTTCCCCTTTGTCTAAGGTTAAAACCTTGCCTAAGCTCGTGCACAGTCTCCCCTCAAAGTGAATCTAGCTATTGCAGGTGTGTGCTCCACATCTGATTACTGTTTCCTTCATTTGCATGTAAGTTTATTTTAGTTTGTTTGTTTCTGTTTTTGTGTAGGTCCTAAGAAATATTATTATGAGTTCTTAGTTTGCTTTACTTTTGTGGTTGTAGAAGATTCTCACTTTAGGTTGTTTCCTTCCTTCATATTTTTTCTCCCCATAATTTCCTGGTGGCCTATAAAAATTTTGCTGAATCCACTGACTTGGCACATTTTATTTCTACCATCTAATCATCCCTTCTTCTAACACAAATATGACCCCTTTTTTCATTATTTAGTCATAGAATGTAAATAAAATGTTTAAAAAACTCCTCTCATCTCACATAAAATATAATATATATATAATTGTATGTATTCAGTTAAATTGAGTTCCAGCAAACTGACTGACCTATTCCCTTTTTTAGTCAACTAATTGAACTTCATCAGTTTTAATTTTATGGTTTTTATTTTAAATTTTGGAGCCAACGATTTGTTTTTAATCGTAGAAGTTTTGTAGGTCACTAAAAACCTGTGGACCCTAGCTACTTGCTTCTAATGCTGAGTTGATAAAACTGATTTGATCTTGACCTCCTCTGGTTAAGTTTGGCCATCTGATACAATGGGGAAACCAAGATTAGTAGAACTTCTAGGTTTTAGTCCTGGCTAGGTCATGAGAAAAGCATATGATTTAGGGAAATACCTGGACTTCTGTTTCCTCACCTATAAAGTGAGGATATCCATTCATTCTTCCATTCAACAAATGTTTACTGAGGGCCCTTTCTGCACTAGGTTCTGTGCTAGACACAGGGGAGTTCAAAGTTGCATAAAATGATATTGTTGTTACCCTTGAAGAGTTATGTTTAGTGACTAGGTGTTCTTTGAGGCCCCTCTCCCTGCCAACATTCTAATGATTATGGATTTCATCGTCTGTTAAAGGTATATTGTTGAAAGGCTTAAGCGAGAGCAAGACTATTTACTGGTTTTTTTCACCTCTTCTTCTTAATATCTAGAATGTCTGACACATTGCAGGTGCTCAATAACAACTTATTGAACAAGTAAATGAGTAAATAATTATATTTCAAATACTTTGAAGCTCTTAAAGGAAAGAATGTGTAGATATTGAAGCTCTTTTAATAGGGAGTGGATAGCAGCACTTCCTGTCACAATAAACAGGTGCATGCCAGTATCACCCTTTCTCCTGGGGCGCAGGTGAAGGGCAACCAAAGCAAGTATGGGAATTTGGGAGAATTTAACCTGATTCCACTTCAAAGGGAGGACAGAAAGTGTGGCTGCTTCTCAGGATTCCTTGAATCTTTGTTCTTTTGTTTTCCCTTTTGGAATGTTGTTCTTTTATTCCACAAACAAACAGTTCTTCTCACCTTCCCTATCCTGCTTCTACCTTTTCTCTCAAGTTCCCTAATCTCCCTCAAAAACTACCTCATAGCTCCCAAGTTTTTATTTTAGAAAGAAAGGATTGAAGTCTTGTCTTATTCCTACAACTGAAACTTCTATATGCTTCTGGCCTCTTTAAATCAATGTTCTGTTTCTTTTGTGGTTTGAAGAGGGCACTAAATACATTGTTCTCTGGGTGGTAAGGATAGTAAACCACCTTGGGCATACCTGTGGTATCCAAAGCTTTGGGCAGGGCTGGGGAACAAAGTAAATTCTCTAAAAGAATTCCAAATCGCTATAAATGAACCTCACTGAAATAAATCTGAGAATTTTCTTCTGGCAGAAAATCAGCTGATTCATTAATGCACCAAAGTTCTATAATCCATGAGGAACAGTGCTGGTACATTGAGTATTACAATGATCAGAACTGAGTTAGTCTTTTCATACAAAATTTTTTCCCAGAAAATATGATTGGTATGCCGATAATGGTCAACTTAGAAGGTTATAGCCTTAAAATATCTTTATGAGTAATGGTAGGTAACCTTACGGCTATAATTACATTTTGGAAATAACTTATGGTCAATGACAAATCCCCAAAATAAATCAGACTTAAAAACTTTGGTCAAAAATGAGTCATTTTAGGGGTGCCTGGGTGACTCAGTCTGTTGAGCATCCAACTCTTGATTTTGGCTCAGGTCATGATCTCAGGGTCCTGGGATAGAGCCCCACATTGGGTTCCCCACTCAGTGGGGAGTTTGCTTGTCTCTCTCTCCCTCTGCCCCTCCCCCCAGTTGCATTCTCTCTGTCTCCCAAATAAATAAATAAATCTTTAAAAAAATGAGTCATCATAGCATTAAAAGTATCCATCATAGCTGCTACCTTATTTACCAGGCCAGCCTCATTTGATTCTAAAAATCAAATCTATTTTCAAGGAAATAAGCATTTTCTGCTACTGAAAGATTTAAAAGAATATTATTAGATGCTTGTTTCAAAGAAAGAATTCCAAAAATGTATTTCCAGTGGTGGTCTTATTTGGATGTGCATGTTGGGCTTTATCTGAATATAAATATATAGCTGAATGATTTAAAAGAGACATACATTTATATGAACTCTTCTAATGGTCTCCTATAAGGCCCTAATTTCCCTAGTCTCAACATTTCTCAATTCTTAGAAAGGCTACTTGTGAAGTTGATCCTTGGCTGGCATCTAGCAACTTGGATTTTGAGAGGGTTCTCATCATTCCCTAACTAAGAGTCTTTACTGTGCCCAAACTCTTTTTGCAAACAATGTGGTTTATGCTGGACATCTGTTTTCCTTCTGGGAGTCTGGATTTGGTACATGCTACGTAGAGGGTGCCCATATGACCAGCCTCCAGTAAGAACTCGGTATTTGTAAGCTCAGGTGAGCTTCCCTAGTGGACAACATCTCATATATGTCACAGTTCATTGCTGGAGGAATTAAGCACATCCTGTATGACTCCATAGGGAAAAGACTCTTGGAAGCTTGTGCATAGTTTCCTCCAAACTTCACCCTGTGCAACTTTTCCCTTTGCTGATTTTGTTTTATATCCTTTCACTGTAGTAAAGCATAGCCATGAATAGGACTATATTCAGAGTATTGTGAGTCCCCCTAGCAAATTATTGAGCCTGGGGGTAGTCTGAGGGACACCCAACACAGGGAGATTAGATTACCAACACTGGTGTTATAGGGCAAAGGAATTCTCTTTCCACTATCTGGCATATTAGTAAACTGCCTGTAACATGAAATCAGTTGACTGAGTCTATCAGGAAACCAGGCAGAAGAGTTAGAAAATTTGCCTACTTCCTCAAGAAAAATTGTCCTTTAAAAAGATGTAGTCTTCCTTGCTAAGCAAAGCACATTGCCTTATGGATAAGTATATTCAGTTGGAATGTTCCTTGACTGCAAGAAACTTAAGAACTACTATGGTTTAGTTTAGAGGTTAGCTATTTGTCTCATTAAAAAAAAAAACATTCTGAGGAAAAGATATGTAGGAGTGGTAGGTCACTAAATGATAGTTTTTCCCCCATCTTCCTGCCCCACCATCCTTGGTGTATAGTTTTTGTCTGCGTGGTCACGAGATAACTGCTACACTAACAAGTGCTGATCGATGTCTCAGGGATCAGGAATGGCAGAAAGTCAAGGGCAACCACCTCCTCTGGGATCCTCCCCAGGGAATTCTGTCTCTATCTAATTGGCCGTCACTGTGTTACATGGACACCCCTAGCTTCAAGGAGATCTGGAAATTCAAGTATTTTACTTTCCAGTGTTTATAACACCACAGATTAGAGGTGAGAGAGTTGGAATGGCTGTTCAAGGATCCACGAAAACTATGTCACAATTAGCCTGACATTGATGGAAAAGAGATACAAGATTGTTGTTGATTCCTTATTTGAAGAGCCTAAGAATGGATATCTTAATTGCAAGGCTGAGAGATTAAAGACCATGGTAATTGTTGTTTAGTGGCTCCTTCCCCCAATATATAATTTTGTTCCTGAGCTCATCCATACCTGTCACTGAACAGCCTCCTGGAGGTAACATCTTCTGAACTTGGAAATTATATTACTGGGGTAGCAAAATCTCTTTTTATCTTAAATCTTTTATGAAATGGTATGAAAAGGAGAAATGCATTGCATTATCATATGAACAGATGAGATAAAATACTAATAACCCCCTCTTCCCCCTCCCCACCTTGTTTTCTTCCTCAGAAGCTGTAGATGAAACCAAACCTAAGGAAAGTGCCCGGCAGGATGAGGGTAAAGGAGAAGAACGTGAGGCGGACCAAGAACATGCCTGAACTTTAAGAAATGGCTTTCCACGTCCCCACCCTCCCCTCTCCTGAACCCTGTCTCTCCCCACCCTCTTCTCAACTCCACTCTGAAGTTTCCCTTCCTGTCCTGCTCACATCCGTGAGTCTGTCCTCTCCTACCCACTAGCCCTCTTTCTCTCTGTGTGGCAAACATTTAAAAAAAAAAAAAGCAGGAAAGATCCCAAGTCAAACAGTGTGGCTTAAACATTTTTTGTTTCTTGGTGTTGTTATGGCGAGTTTTTGGTAATGATGATCCAATCATTTTGGGAAATTCTTGCACTGTATCCAAGTTTTTTGATCTGGTGCGTGTGGCCCCGTGGGAGTCCACTTTCCTCTCTATCTCTCTCTGTTCCAAGTGTGTGTGCAATGTTCCATTCATCTGAGGAGTCCAAAATATCGAGTGAATTCAAAACCATTTTTCTTTTCCTCCTTTTAATGTGATGGAATGAACAAAAAGGAAAAAAATCAAAAACCCAGTTTGTTTTGAAAATAAATAAATAAACAAATAAATAAATAAAGCAAATGTGCCAATTAGCGTAACTTGCGGCTCTAAGGCTCCTTTTTCAATCTGAATATTAATAAATCATGAGAGTAATCAAACTCCAGTGGCTCTGTGTTTCTGTTCCACCTTCTCATTAGTTGATTTGACATATCAGGGTCTCACATTTCATCTTCTTTCTGGCCTCCCAGTCTGATATCAATGACCTTGATAAGGAAAAGATGGATGAAGCCTAAGACTCTGGTCAGGATCAATCGCTTTGGTCTTTGACGGGATTGTTGGGGACCGTATTAGTTTGCTGGGGCACTATAGCAAAGTACCCCAGCCCGGGTAACTTAACCAACATGGATTTATTTTCTCACAGTTTTGGAGACTCGAAGTCCGAAATCAAGGTGTTGGTAGGAAGGATTCCTTCTGAGGGTGAAGAAGGAAGGATGTGTTTCAGTCCTCTCTCCTCAAAGTATACATGGCCATCTTCTTCCTGTGTCTCTTCACATAACTAGTGGGTATCTGTATGTCCACATTGACGCTTTGTGCAAGGACACCAGCCTTATTGGATTAGGTCCCACCTTAATGACTTCATCTTAACTTTATTACCTTTGTCAAGACCCTATCTCCAAATAAGGTCGCATGTGGATTTGGGGAGGAGGGGCACAATTCAGCTCATGACAGGCACTAAGGCTTGCTTCTACTCAAATCACCTTATTTTCATGACTCTGGAGAATTATGCAGTGGAAAGTTATTCTAGGTTTTGCTAAATGGAATATTATAGAGACATACATAACTCTTAGAAAACCCCTGGCTTTTGTTTAGATGCTTTATTTTAATCCAAATATTGACATAATACATTGTATTTTCAGCTTCAGTAAGTTAATATTCCTATTGGACTTATCCCCACGCAAGGCAGCTGCCATATTCTCGAATGTTTATAATCATTGTTCCTGCAGTGGTGATACTATATAAAGAAACGGTGTACATTTAGCACATCCATCCTTTTCAAGTTTCCTCCTAGTTCCACTTTCTGAGCACTCTCTGTCAGAAGGTAAATAGTTCCCATGAGAAACAGTAATGTTACTAAATCTTGACATGTCTGTTGCTGTTCTTTTCCCTCTAAATTTCCTAAATCAATCCGTAGCAAATTCCTAACAAGTCCTACTCTGCCTTGACCCTGAGTCCCCCCGTAGACAGGCATGGCCAGTGGACTCCCTTCAGCTTCTTACACTCATCTTCACATAAAATTCCCTGGTAAGGAAAAGAAAATTGTGTCGAAGCCTTCACAATAATGAAGAGCATGGAAATAAGTGATTTTAGGAGGACCAACCTACGCCCTGGTAACTCTACTCAGCTCTGTGTGGAGCTAGTGCCTACTTAATAATTTGAAGAAAGCTGATGTCACATAAGGGATGAATCCTCACTGGATCAAGGGGTCTTTCCTCGTCACTGAGTGAAATTTTCATTGGGAGAAAGAGCCACACAGAAAAAGCTCAGAAAGCATCAGTGACACCCGGACAATTTAAGAGCTTTTTTTTTTTTTTAATTCATCTGAGTTAATGTGATTTCCACAGAAGACTTTGGAGCAAGGATGTGGGACTCAATCATAGTCTGATGAAGGTCTCAACAGGTGTGAGATAAGATGTTGCAGAAGGTCATCCATGGGTTGGAGTCATACTGACAGTATACTGTTTAGGCATTCTCTTTTATCCTGAAGTTTTTTTGGTAGGATAAATGCTTTCATTTCTCTCCCAAATCTATACTTAAAAGTAACATTCTTGTGACTTAGCATGGTTCAACTTCTTTTTCAAAGTATAATTCTAAACTTCTTCCAATGGATCCATGGTCACACTGAAAACAATAGCATTTTAAGTCTATGCTAATAGACACCATTTAGTGGTCTTACCGGTTGTGTCAAAGTTGGGATTTTGTTTTTTTACATGTGAATATTTATTTTTTGTTTTATGAACTCTTGGTTCTTTAGTAGAATTTTCAGGATGGGGGAGGACACATCAGAGAAGCTTGTAATAATCCTAAAAGATATACCAAGGATAATTGCAGTCCTCTGACTGACACTGACACAAAACAATGTGATTCAAACTTATACATAACACACACAAATTCAGGGTGATACTGGCTTGTATGGACCATTCAAGATACAGAAATAAATAGATTCTAAATTCTGGTCAGAAAGCAACATAATTTGTTCATTCTAAAATATACATCTGGAGTACTTCAATAAAAATTAAAACTAGGTTGGCCTTTCTCTTTCCCCCATCTTGGAACCTGTGGAGGCTTACTGGGAACAGGACTCCTAAAATGACAAATATGTCTGGAAGCCTGGTCCAAGGCTATTTTTTCTGGATATAAGCAGGGTCTGTGGAACCAGGGGAGCACACAGCTCTTCTTAAAATGGAAGGTGTTTATGCTCAAGGTGAAACTGAATTCTGTCTAGGCAAGAGATGTGCTTATGTGTACAAAGCAAAGAACAGCACAGTGACTCCTGGTGGCAAATCAACAAAACCAGAGCAATCTGGGGAAAAGTAACTCATGCTCACGGAAACAGTGGCAAGGTTTGTGCCAAATTCCAAAGCAACCTTCCTGCTAAAGCTACTGGCCACAGAATCCATGTGTTGCTGTACCTCTCAAGGATTTAAACTTACTGAAAAGTAAATAAATTAAGGTATAGATTTGTTCTCTTATATTTTTGTTAAAAAAAAAATTAGGGACACCTGGGTGGCTTGGTCAGTTAAGCATCCAGCTCTCGATTTCTGCTCAGGTCACGATCTCAGGGTCTTGAGATTGAGCCCTGAGTTGGGCTCCATGCTCAACTGGGAGTCTACTGGAGACTCTTTCTCTCCTTCTCCCTCTGCCCCTCCCCCAGCTTGTGTGCTCTCTCTCTCTCCCCCTCTCTCTCCCCCACAATCTCTTAAATAAATAAATTAATTAATTAAATCTTTTTTTAAAAATTAAAGCTAGGTTGAGGACAAGTAAAAAAGGCCTCAGCATCAACAGTTGCATTTTTCAAATAGTAATAAAACCATATTCTGGGCACTATTCCTAATATTCTACTGATAGCAAAACTATGGCCATGTCTACATGAAGTAGTCTTTTGATTGAGCTGTATTTTTTGGGTCTAAAATGTTCAGTCATGATGTAATACAATTCTTATCACTCTACTCACACTTTGCCCACCCTTCAATCTTTTTCCACCATCATCCATCCAGTGGCTTAGTTCAGGAATTTGGAAAGCAGGCTGGTATCTCTTTTCCTCATATAATATTTAATTATGAGCAAATTATGAGATAAAACTGTGCCTGCTGTTCTGACCAAAACTTCATTTTCCTTGGTCAGTTTTAGGTGTTCCAGAGGTCTTTTACAGTGGTCCCTGCCCATATTCAGCTCATAGAGACAGCAGGGAAGAATTCTCAAACTCTCTGTCTCAACTCCTAAGGAAATAGGCACGTTGGAGCTTTCAAAAATGCATTATTCCCAACATCAGCCAGCCCCAGAAAATCCAGTTTTGCAGTTGGCATGGAAGCCTGAGAAATAGGAAAATCAGATTAATGATTTCCATAGAGCATTATTGAGATCACCACAAATCCCATTAACTTTTTTTTAACCTTTCCATACATTGTCTGTTGTCATGGAAACACAGCTTCTGCTAAGCTGCCTATAAAAATAATTTAATGACTGGTGACCCTTCTAGCTAAATGTTAGCTAATAAGCATTAGAAATGTGGGCTTTCTTTATTTCAAAAAAACGAAACAAAATAATCCCCCCCCTCCGAAAACCCTCACCTAACTTTTTTCCTGGGGGATTAAAACTCATTCCTGCCTATCATGTAAGTAAGGCCTGCATCCACACCATCACCTCTTTCAGTCACATATTTACTCTGATATAATTGCAATTTTGTCCTGTTTCCCTGGAAAGAAATTCATCATCATCAGCAATGAGGGCAAGATTATAGCTTTGAGAATGATGAGTTACTAAATGCTCTTGGAGAATTCTATTAAAGTGGCAAACATATTTTGAGTGTACATTTTCCAGCAGATTGATTACTTGATTTGTTATTTTACAGGTATGTGTCATTGTTGGTAATTACAGCATATTTAGTGTTGCAGATGGTACCTTAATAAGTACCTTTCTGTTGAGGTGAGAGGCTTCTATACCAAGAAAAACATTTCTGGTTAACATTATATCACATGTGATGAGACTATGAAAGCACATGGGGTTGACAAAAGAATCTTAAAATAATTTTATTGTTTAATTACCCAAATAATACTGTTTCATTGTAGAGAGGTAAAAAATATAAATAAGAAAAGGAAGATAAAAATGCTCCAAGTTTTCTACCTACAGTTGAGAATTTTAACATTTAGAGGTATAGCTTTATATAGTCTGTCTGCTTCTCTGCCTTCTTCCCTTTCTATATACCATCTACTTATTTATTTATCTATACCTCTATGTATATGTAGATGTGTATTTAAAATGGGTTCATAATGCACATATTTTGTAAACTTTTCCACACGAGACAGACATTTTCATACAGATTGCTAAATGACGGACAGAGGACTTTAAAATTCATGGTTCCCATTGCTGCTTCCCAGCGCTTTATGGATGCCCGAGGTAAAGAGGAAAATGTGCAACTTATTAGAACATATACATATACGCTTATTAGAACATTATCCTATATTTTGAACCAGGTGGGAAGGCTAATAAATCTCTACAAAGACATGACTCCATACAAAGCCTAACATCAGTTGCCCAACCTGCTGGCACACCGTTGTCACCCCTCATAAACCCGCCCACGGGTGGCCATGGGTTGCTCTCCCTTGTCAGTCCAGGGAACGAGTGGTGATTGAAAAGAACTGATGTCATCGTGCAAAAATGCAGGGTTGCAGACATACAAACAGAAACCTGTCTTTATTTGAAATGTTGGTATTTTGTTTATTCCTAATTCATTTATCATTGCATTCATTTTGATTTTTCAAATAGCGCATTAAAATATTATTTATCTTAGTTACAGATTTTTTTGATGTGACCTTAAAGTTCGCTCTTGGGGCAAGCACCTCACTTGCCCCACCCTAATCCTGGCCTTGAGGCTCCCAAAGGGAATGCTAGAATTGTCGTTTTCTAAACAGACACTTTCTGCTGACTGGCAGCTGTGACTATGTGGGCTCTTTAGGGACACGCAGGGACTGTAGGGCTTGAGAGCTGGTGGGCAGATGAGGACTTCAGAATTAAATGTCTAATATTCCTAGGAAGTAAATAGAATTACTTTAAGAAATTTCCTTGCTTTCAAGAGAAGGTAGAGATGGTGAAACACGTGGACATAGGCAATATGGAGTTGGTTGGGACTGTGGCAAAATGAAGAATTCATGCCCTACTTAAACACTCTGGACATAAACTAAAAAAGTAAAGAAGAAGAACACTGGCCTGCCAAACCAAACCACCAGTTTGTGATGCCCGGTGGGCTTCACCACCCCTCACAGCTGCATTGGCTTGGGAAGTGTGAGGCCGTGAAACTAGACTTGGTCACTTCAAAACTGGTGTTGGTGAAGAAGCTGATCAACCAGGGCCTCTTAGAACCTGGAGCTAATGATTACTAAGTGTTGCGAGAACTAAGTGCTCCTTTATTAACTCACCATGAGTACAAATATATGTTTTAACTGTAGATAAGAAGATGACTATTTCACTTTATACTTAGGGATAAAAAAGAAGGTATCCCTCTTGTTTGGAATTTTTTATATTTATTTTTATTTTATTTATTTTTTATTATATCATGTTAGTCACCATACAATACTTCATTAGTTTTTGATAGTGTTCCATGATTCATGGTTTGCGTATAACACCCAGTGCTCCCTGCAATACGTGCCCTCCTTAATACCCATCACCGGGCTAGCCCATCTCCCCATCCCCCTTCCCTCTGAAACCCTGAGTTTATTTGAAACGATAGTCTCTCATGGTTCGTCTCCCCCTCAGATTTCCCCCTTCATTTTTCCCTTCCTTCTCCTAATGTCCTCCATGCAATTCCTTATGTTCCATATATAAGTGAAACAATATGATCATTGTCTTTCTCTGCTTGACTTATTTCACTTAGCATAATCCCCTCCAGTTCCATCCATTTCGATGCAAATGGTAGGTATTCATCCTTTCTGATGGCTGAGTAATATTTAATTGTATGTACGGACCATACCTTCTTTATCCTTTCGTCCACCACAGTGGTAGAATTCTGCTTTTTAAAAAATTTCCTGGGGCGCCTGGGTGGCACAGCGGTTAAGCGTCTGCCTTCGGCTCAGGGCGTGATCCCAGCATTATGGGATTGAGCCCCACATCAGGCTCTTCTGCTATGAGCCTGCTTCTTCCTCTCCCACTCCCCCTGCTTGTGTTCCCTCTCTCGCTGGCTGTCTCTATCTCTGTCGAATAAATAAATAAAATCTTAAAAAAAAAATTATAAAATATTTCCTTTCCACCGTGTTGGAAAAAGAAGATGCAGGGTAAAAACAAAAAGAGGAATTTGGCATCCATCTGTCCTTGTTTTCTTACCCTCCAGAGCCCTTCCCTTGACCTTGAGTAAGTAGAGGTGGTGAAGAGCCCGGAGACGCTGGGGTGTTCAGTGAGCACGGGGGAAAGCCGAGCGGCAGCCAGAGGAGACAGCACCTGCGCACTGAGTCACCTCCACCCCAGGAGGCTAGGCAGCCTCTGCCCTTTCCATGCGAGGTCACCAACAGTGCTCTGCAGTGCTGCCCTTGCTGACTCTCTGACCTCGTACCAGCCTGGGCCTATGAATCCTGCCTTCCTCCCCCCACCCCCTGCTGATGTAGCCCACCCTGTTTGTGCAGACGACTCCTGCCAGACTATAAACCACTTAGGTGTGTAATTCTTGTCCTACTCAGTTTTATACTCTGGTTACTTGAATGTCTGAAAATAGCAAGTGAGTATCAAGTAAATACTTCAGGAACACATGAATGGGTGAATGAATAAATGAATGGATGGACTTTGATGCTTGCCTGTCAGTCTCTACCTCCTTTTCCCTTCCTTTGGTTTTGTAAACATCGCACAGGAGCCAGAGCTCCAAGTTGCAACTAAGGCTCCTAAGAAGAGGAAGAAGTACTTGCCTGAGAATTCAGCACTCTCACATATCACACAGCGATGAAGCTGGAGCAGCAATGGCCCTGTCAATCTTGCAAGTTGCAATTCAGTCACTAAATAGCGGATGGCTGAGAGATTCCAGCAACAGCCTCCTCATTGTCCCTGCTTGCTCCACACCTGACTTTGTGTCTTGGCCCTCCGTTACCTCATCATTGCCTTTGCACTTGCTGTCCCCTTCTGCTTGGAATGCTCTTCCCCTAGCTGACTCTTTCGGGTCTTTTCTCCAATAGCATCAACCAAAGCCTTGCATGACCAACTCACTCAATATTTTGTATCACCCTTTCCTGTGAAAGTATTTCAGGTAGAGACAATCTTGTCTCCATTTAAAATACTATTTCCTTGGGGTGCCTGGATGACTCAGTCAGTTAAGTGTGGGACTCTTGATTTTGGCTCAGGTCATGATCTCAGGGTTGTGTGATCGAGCCTGGTATCGGGCTCCGTGCTGGGTGTGGAGCCTGCTTAAGATTCTCTCTCTCCCTCTCCCTCTGCCCCTTCCCTCCCTGCCACTGCTCACGCTCACGCTTTCTCTCTCTAAAATAAATAAATTGATAAATAATAATAATAAATACTATAGCCTTTACTCAATTGTTTTATTCACCTGTTTTGTATCGTTACAATGTAAGCTTCATGAAGTTAAGAACTTCGGCTGTTTGCTTCTGTCTTTAGCTCTGAAGACACTGCTGGCAATGAGCAGGATCTCAGTAAACAGCGAATGAGTCAATCTCTCTCAAAACTGCAGCCACACACTTAAGTTTTTTATTTGCTCCCTGAATTTAGCACATACTTTTTGACCTTCTCACTTTTATAAAACTGGTTTCTCCTGACTATAGCTTCATCCATGAACCACTTTCTCACAGCATTACTTACCAATGGACATCTGTTCATCTCACCTTTTCACACTCTTCCGGTAATAGACCACCTTTTTCTTATATTGAATCTATGCCCACTTAATTTGAATGAAGCTGACTCTGGATTTTTTCCTTCTTCTCAATATAGAATAGATATTAGAACCAGGCCTGGCCAGTCAGCCCATCACATCTTCTGTTTTTGGCAATTAGCTTAGGCACCAGCATGTAACTTAACCAAGTCCTCCCCTGGAATTTTCTCTTATAATGGCTGTTTGTTCACCATGTGGGGAGAGCTTGCCCGAGAAATGGCAAAAAGACAGAGTCCTGGTAACATTATCTAGTCATCTAGTTCTAACAATGCCTGAAGCAAGTAGTATTCATGGACTTTTCAGTTATAAGGGTTAATACCCTTTGTGCTTGAGTTTGAATTGTATTTCTGCCATGTACAACTTAGAAGACTCTTGATATATCAACCCCTCTATGCTTGCCCCAGTCCCAGTAACCTCCTACATATAAGTAACCCCCTGCATGATGCTCCCACCAGCTGGTCCCTGTTTCTCTTGGCCCCTGGACATTTTCATATCTGTGGCATAAGCATGGTGATTTGTTCTCCAAGTATATAACATATTCCTCCCCCCTCACATGTTGATCACATATTTTCAAGATTTAATGCATAAACTGAAAATGCTGAGAGTTAACACCATTATATCTGCAGAGGAGGAAAACATGATAATATAGAGCAGAGGTTGGAAGTGAGGTTCAGTGATTCCAATGATATTTTTTCCATATGACTGAAAGTCATAACACATGTTATATGCTTAGAAGAACAGGATATCAAGTGTGAACTAGTCTTGAAATCATAGGTGTCTTTCTCAAATATCAAACCTTAATTTAGAACAGCATATGGTATGAAAGGAATTACACATCTTAATGAGCATGAATCCTTTGCTATTAGCAAACTATGTTGAACAAATATTTTAAAATATTTACCCTGGGTATATTACAGTTATACTGAAATAGAGTGGGTGTTGAATGAAATAAAAATTAGTATAGTTTTCTTGCCCAGAGTAGAAAACACTGCATATATGTGCATATGTGTGTATGCCTACATACACACAAATATAATATGTACGTGTGTATGCATATATATATACACACACATGTATATGATAATTTGATAAGATGCAGAAGGTGAGATAAGAAACTAAAAATTGAAAACAAAAATAAAACAAAAACACAGAAGGCTCATTTTAACAGCTATAATACAGAATCAGTTGTCACTAGTGTCTATCCTGGATCTCTTCCAAAGGAATTAGGATGGAGGAAGAGCTCTTTTGCCCTTTAAAATAGGGACGATTAGCCAGCACCCAAAGCCTGCCTGAAAGGGGCTTTACTGTATTTTTGAAAAGACTAAGTCAGGTTTTTTCTTTCCTTTTTTAGCTTGACTTTCTTCAAATAGTCTTTGAGAGGCCTAAGTTGGACCTACTGCATCATGTATATTATTAAGCAAGTGTTCATCTGCTACTTTGAAGCTATTACCAGGGCAACTCACATGGCATCACTTCTACGTGTCCATGTTCAGTCTAGAAGTTACTCCAGGTTCAGGTCATCATGAGTTGATTCCACAGAAATGTGTTAAACATTTGTACTGCCCAAAGGAGATACCACAAGAAATAAGATGTGGTCCATAAAATTAAAGGGTGCCAAAGTAAAACAAGGGCAGTGCAAGTTTGTGATGACTACTGTAGAGGAATAGTGATGTAAGAACCAGGGAGAGATGCATGCAAACTGTGCAGACAATAAGGAAGGCTTCCTGGAGGAGGGGGAGAATTTAGAGACATTTAATCTTCAGTGATCTGGAAGTTTGTTGGCGAAGAAGTAGGAGAAAGAAATCCAGCCTAGACTGACCACCTTTACAGACCTCAACATACAAGAGAGCTTGAAATGACTGGAAAAGGCAAGAGGTCTGTATGACCATAAATGAGAATACAAAGGGATACATGGTTTTATACACATAAGAGGCTGTAAAAAAAGTGTTGGAGATACTTGGAAAGAGTTTAGTTTAGAAAACTAAAGAGTTTGGACTCTACTGTATAAACAGTGGTATACAGGGACACAACTACTAGAATCCATCTGGGATAGAATTAAATGGCTTTGTACACTCAGATGAAAAATAAAATAAATCTTTATCATGTGAAACATAGTGTCTCGTTCTGTCTCAGTCTGCTTGGCCTGCTATAACAAAATACCATAAACTGTATGGCTTAAACAACTGACATTTATTACTCTTAGTCTGGAGGTTGGGAAGTCCAAGATCAAGGTGACAGCAGATTATTTGATTCTTAGTAAGGGTTCTCTTCTTTGCTTTTAGATGGCCACCTTCTTGCTGTATCCTCACTTGGCAGTGAGAAAGGGAGCTCTGCTGTCTCTTCCTCTTCTTATGAGGGCACTGATCCTATTATGGGGGCTCCACATTCATGACCTCATCTAAATTTATTTGCTTCTCAAGCCTCCCTCCTCCCATTACCATAATGTTGAGGTTTAGAGCCTCAGCATAACATCTTCAATTATGAATGTAGCTAAAAAAATATAGTGGTACCAACAGTACCTATGACTTTGTCGCCAAAAGAAATCAGTTATTTTCTTTTCATATTACAGTTGTTGCAGATACCTTGAAAAGATGTTTATGCTAATCACCTCTTTGAAATTTTGGTAATGAGATCTACTGCTACAGCCTGGTATTACCAAAGAAGCACATTAATAACCATATCACAATTTTGGAAAAAAAAATCAGTAACTATTTCACAATAGATTTGTGCTATAATTGTACACATATTATTATTTTCAGACAATATTCTGAGAAAGAGGATAATAGGTGCATATGCTTAGTCAGCTGCCAAAGGATCTAGGGAACAAAAAAGATTACGAAACTTACACTACAGAAATTTGAGAGACTGGACTTGTGGTTTAAGAAGAAAACTGGCAATACTGCAAGGTACAAAGAATTTGTGAAGAGGAAGATTAGTCAGGAGGCCAAAGTTATTGCTTAGACGGGAGATGTTGGGGAATAAGCAGAAACACCGGAAGTAAGAGTTGAGAAAAAGGAAGCTGTGGGAAGAAGGGAGGAGGAAAAAATGAGGCATCAGAAACAGTAAGTTCAGGCCCTGAAGTGGGCACGATCTGGCTGTATTCTAGCAAACAAATGCAGAGCAGCAGGGCTGGGAGGTGGCACGCAAGGGAAAGTGGGACAGCTTGAGACTATGAGGTAGAGGAACCACGCTGTTAGGTCACTGTCGCCTTGGTAAGGACATTGTACCCGACGTAGAAAGCGAAGCCACTTAAGAACTTCAAGCAAGAGAGTCAATGTGATTCCATATCTTATAAGAAGGGGATTGATTTTCTGAAAAATGGGGCTGGAGGGCAAAAAAGAATGGAAATGGGAGACCAGTGAGAGATGACTGTGGCTGGGGTAGGGGAAACAGTGGAGAAGGCAGGAAGAAGTTAAACATGCTGTGGTGGTTTAATTCAATGTGTCAACTTGGCTGGGCCATGGTATCCAGAGAACTGATTGAACATTATTCTAGGGTTTCTGTGAGGGTGTTTTTGGATTAGATTAACACATAAATTGGAAGACTTTGAGTAAAGTAGATACCTCTGAATAATGTAGTTGGGCCTCATCCAATCAGTTGAAGTCTGAACAAATAAAAAGTTTAACCATTCCCCAAGTAAGACAGAATTTTCCAGCAGACAGACTGGACTCAAACCAGAAAATTGGCTATTCTTGTTTCTCCAGCCTGATGGCTTTCAGACTCAAACTAGAATACTGGCCCTTCAGAGTCTCCAGCCTGCCAGCCCACTCTGCAGATTTTGGACTAGTCAGCCTCCATAGTCATGCGAGCCAATTCTTTATAATCAATCTCGTTCTCTCTATATACATGCCGTAGTGGATCTATTTCTCTGGAGAACAGTGACTAGTATATATGATATGGTTAAGCGTTGATTCAACAAAGCTTGCTGACAGACTATCTGGAGAGTGAGGAAAAGGGAGGTATAAAAGATATTTCTCAAACTCTTGTCATGAGCAACTGCATACAACGGTGCCATTTTCTGGGAAAGCAAAAAGGGAGGGAGAAAGAAGTTTGAAAGATTAAATGAGTTTAGTTTGCATATGTTAATTTTGAGATGCCTACGATACATTAATTGGAGGTGCTGAATACAAAAATGGATTTATGAGTCTCTAACATAGAAGAGAGAGCTAAGCTGGAGCTATGAAAGTTAAATATTATAGAGAGTATTTCAACTGACCTGGCCAGGGAAGAGAGAAAATGCTCAGGACCGAGCCCCAGGGCATTCATAGTTAGGAACCAATAAAGGAAACCAAGAGGCAACAACCAGAAAGGCAGGAGAAAGACCACGAAAGTCTAAAATTCTTGAGAAAGAAGAGTGTTTCAAGAAGGAAATAGGAGTCAATAGTATTAACTCTAAAAGTGATTTCATTGATGTATACTATACATATAATTAAATGCACATATAATTAAATGTACTGTTCAATAGGCTTTGAAAAATGTATACACCTGTGTAATCTGTAATCCTTACCACAAGATATAGAACATTTCCATTTTTCCCCAAAAGCTTTCTTTTTTGCATTTTCCCAGTCCATTTCCAACCCTACCCCAACTCCCCAGCACCATTGAGTCCTCCTTCTATCACTATATATTTGAATTACCTTTTCCAGATTTTCATATAAACTGAATCACATGGTATCTGGCTTCTTTCAAGCAGCATCTTTTTGAAATTCATCAATGTTGTTTAGCATACTAGATGTACCAGTAGTTCAGACTTTTCTGTTGCTGAATATTGTTCTACTACATGCATACAGTATAATTTGTTTATCCACTCACCTGTTGTTAGACATTTGGTTTGTTCCCAGTTTGAGGTTATTATGAATTAAATTGCTATTAACATTTATGTATAGGTCTTTGTGTTAACATGTGTTCTCATTTCTCTTGAGTAAATAACTAAGAGTGAAATTATTGGACCACATAGTAAGTTAACATTTCATTTCTTAAGAAGCTGCTGACCTGTCTTCTGAAGTGGTTATACCATTTTAGTTCTAATCAGCAATGCCAGCAGAATTCCATTTGTTCCAAATCCTCCCTCACCAACACTGGATGTTGTCAGTCCTTATAATTTTAACCATTGTATTGGATGTGTAGAAGTATCTCACTGTACTTTTAATTTGCCTTTCATGGATGACTAAAGATCAAAATCCCAGAAAGTTTTTTCCTTTTTTCTTTTTTTTTTTTTAGGAAAGATTGGCAAGCTGATTTTAAAATTTATTTGGAAAGGCAAAGGACCTAAAATAGGCAATGCAATTTTGAAAAAGAACTAACTCGTACTGCATGATTTTAAAATTCACTATAAAGCTACAGTAATTAAGACAGTATGGTGTAGCCATATCTCATAGGAAAATAATAGAGTTCAGAAATAGACCCTCACCTATATATTCAATTGATTTTTAATAAAAAGCCAAGGTAATTCAATGGGGAAAGGATAGTTGTTTCAAAAAAGGGCATTAGACCAATAGATATCTGTATAGAATAAAATAAACCTCAGCTTTTACATGAAATTGTATACAAACTTTAATTCAAACTGCATCATAGATTTCAAGGTAAAAACTGTAAAATGCCTAAAAATGTAGGAGAAAATCTTTGTAATTCTAGAATAGGCAAAGATTTCTTATACGGGACACAAAAAGTATAATTTATAAGAGAAAAAAATGATAAATGAATGTGATCAAAACATCTGATCTTTGAAAGATAGTATAGAGAAAATAAATAGACAAGCTAGAGAGAGAAAATTTTTTATATATTATATACATATTTATATATTTCATGTGTATTCTTACTATTGAGTTATAAGAATTCTTTGATATACTCTGGATACATACAAATATAACCTGAAAAAGGACTGTATCCAGAATATATCAAAAATTCTTACAATCAACAGTTAGAATTATATATATATGTATATATATTATATAATATGTAATATAAATTTAATATATATATGACTCAATTAAGCACTGGCCAAAAGATTTGAACAGACATTTCACACAAATGGTCACTAAAATAGTTCTAAATAACTGCTTCTTTAACAACAACAAAAAAATTAAAATCAGGAAATTTATCACATTAGGTATGTACATCCTTGAAGATGAATCTCATTTTAGAAAAATTAACATACGAAATATCCATGTTTTCAGAATCAGGAAACACATATTATGTTCCTGCCAAATTGTCTACCCCCCGATTATCACTGTCTCCCTGATCCTCAGTTTCTCCACAAATCTTTTTAAGAACATATTAGAAAGTACCTTTTTTTCCTCATCAGAACTAATACCGTTCCTCCCCTTATTTAAGACTCCTCCAAATCTCATATTGGAGAATCTTTTCAAACATCTCCAAACCAGTTTAGAGGACATCTTTCAGGTTTATTATGACTACTTGACATTCAGTTAAAATGAAATTGCTTAGAAAATGTGAGGAAATATAATGCTACCTGCAGGATAGCACCTCCCTCCCCATCTTTGGTCTCCTGCTGGCTAAATCTTCCTTGGGGGCGGGGGGCGGGTGGTGAGCCCTTACCCAAGAGATTCTCAAGTCATACAAAGTACTAGTAAGCTAAATCATGCATCATTGACAAAATTTTCAGATCACTTCTAGCTGCTTGGTCTCTGTTTCATATTTCATCACAAGTAAAAGAAACAATAGCTGGGTTTTCTGCTGATGATAAAATTTATAATGCTGACCACCGGGAAAAAAACAAAAGAGCATGTTCTGATTGGTATAACCAGGTGGAATGGTTAAGAGACTGAGTAGAACATAAATCCAGAGTCCTCAAAATATATATTAATATTCTGTACTTATTCTTTTTCCATCTCTTCTACATTAGATTGGCTCATTTAGTAAAAGACAATGGAATTTTAAAAAAAGAGAGAAAAATCTTCCCTTACATTTTTATAAGGAGCTACAAGACAGAAGCCTGTGCAGGGAAATGCAAAAGCATCATTATTATGAGTAGGGTTCCCTTTACTGTTATTCCAGCTTTAGCTTACACCTTCAGAAACAATCACATTTCATTCTTCCTTCTCCCTTTGCTGGCACCCGACAGAGCTAAACTGGCAGTTGCTAAAGCTGGGTGACGAAAACGGCTTTGCACTGTTCACACAACATTGGCTTTGGCTCTGCCGAGGATGAGGAAACAGGTCTGTTTCAGCCATGGAAGCATATAGGAGGTCCATAATTACACCAGGCAATGCTCCTGTCCTCTGGACAGCCACCCTCTTCGAGATTTGGTTATTTAGTGCGCTCTTGAGAAATAACACAAGGAAGAATTTATCCGAAGCTGGTGATAGATTGCCAATGGGATGGAAAGGGTGAAAGAGAGAGAGAAATGGAGGGTGGCTGTAGGGTCATGAATCTGATAATTTAGAAGGATGGTGGCAAGGAAGACAGATGGAAATGTGTGATCGTGGGGACATTTGACATTAGATAAACAACTTGGCTGTTTGCCTCTTTAAGCCCCATTTATTACTACTTAGACTGAATTGATTTCTGCATGGCAAATATTGACTCATCTTTCAAAAGACCCAGCTAAAATGTCACCTCCATGGAGAAACCTTTCAGATACTCCCCAGGCATTTAGTTGCCTCTCCAGGGCCCACAGAGTACACACTGCATACACTGTTCCTGCTGTTCTATTTCCCATGCTGTAATTTTCTGCTTACACATTTTTTTCTCTCTGACCAGTGAGTCTGCATGCCATGGGGAAAAGCACTGCTTTGGAATAGATGGATCTCGTTGTGATTCCAGCTCTGTCACCATAACACAGGGACCTTGGAGATGACTGGGTTTCACGAAATTTGGGGACACTAGCAATTTTGTAGGATTGCAGTGAGGATTAAATCAGAAAGATACCGCTGAGCTTGGCACAAAAGTGGCACTTAATTCATGTTCTTCTTGCCTCTTTCTTTATCTTGTCAAGACCATGTGATCTTTGAAGGCAAGAATTAAGTTCTTGGGATCCCCGGTTCCAAGCACAGTGTAGGCGTTCAATAAATGTTTCTTGAATGAATGAATGGATCCACTATCTGTGCCCCTTAGCTCCATGAAGTCACCTCTTCTTCTATGGTCACTGTGCAGTCTTTGCTTGTCCATTTTCTTCACTACACTGTGAGCACTCAAAGGCAGTGGACCATTAACAGCCAGTACATCAGAACACTCCTGCTGTTCACCAAGTCCCCATGGCTGTCTGCCTTCTGGCTACGTATTAGGAATGTACTTCTTGCGGCTGTGTGTGGATCATATGTCTAGCTCTGGCCATTGAGTTGTAAGTAGTAGTGACTTCTTGGCAGACACAAGTGTATGCCCATGTGCGACTCTCAAATTCTTTCTTTCTGTCTCTGCAAATGGTAACACTCAGGAAGGCCAATCACTTGTGTCCCTGAGTATAAGAGCAGAGCTACCCTCTTCCACACATGACTGGGGGACAAGTTAAATAAGAATATACCTTAGTTGGTTTCAGTCACTGAGATTTTGGAGATATTCATTACTACAGCCTAATCTCATCTATGCTGACTGACGCA
Source organism: Ailuropoda melanoleuca (assembly GCF_002007445.2). Classification (NCBI taxonomy): domain Eukaryota; kingdom Metazoa; phylum Chordata; class Mammalia; order Carnivora; family Ursidae; genus Ailuropoda; species Ailuropoda melanoleuca. Next base: position 58,527,609 of record NC_048218.1, read on the forward strand.
GACAGCAATCCACAGAATGTCTAGCATTATATTAAATAAAAGGCAATTATTAGGAGGCATGTCTAGTAAACCAATTTTACAGTATTTTACTATTTAAGAAGAATAGAAGTATTCTGTCATTAACATTACACAATCCTATGTGGTGGCCGAAAGAGGGATATTATCCCCATTTTATAGATGGGGCAGCTGAAATTGGCAATTGTTATTCACAAGATTTTCAGCAAGTCATGCCAATACTTTCAGAGACAGAAGTAGAATCCATGGTTTTTGTCTTCTAGATAGGTGACGTTTGACAAAACCTCACAGAAAATATTAGAAATGTAAAATTCACATTGCTAAAGCCTTTACTTTTAAGAAGACTACAACTTCGCTGGGAGTGAAAAGACCTGAAATAGTTGCAGACCAGGTTTAGCTCTAAATTATAGACACATGTGAATCAGCCATAGAAGATCAAAAACAGGGGAGATTAATTTTTGATAGAAGAGCTGGGGGGAGTCTTCATAAAAAGATGAGATATGAGATCAATATGTAGCCTTTTATTTGGAAGAATTTTCTCTGATGAAACTAGAAACTTGTATCTTATACCAAACCATCGGTTAATTTGTATTCACATTTCAGGACTCAGTTCAGCCACCGCTACTTCTGAGAGGCCTTCCCCGACTCCCCCATCTGCTTTTAGGGGGCCTCCCACATGTGTCTTGCCATGGCACTTAACTTCCGTGCTAGCTCCCCACTGCATTATAATCCCCCGTTTCATTGTCTGCCCAGTTAGTTGCCCATTAGATGCTGAATTCAGTTGTCTATTAGACTTCAAGACACTAAGGGCAGGATCACTAAAATGTTCTTTGCATTGCCAGCTTCCAGGACCAAGGCTATGAAGTAATCCTGTAAAAATGTTTGTGTTGTGCCCCTGGAATTAGGAGGTGGTGCCTTTGGGAGTTGCTTAGGTCATGAGTGGGAACAGTGTGATTACAAAAGAGGCCCCGCAGAGGTCCCTCCTGCCACATGGGGACACAGTGAAAAGTCAACAGTCTGCAACCGAGAAGAGCATCTTCTAGGACCTGACCATGCTGGTGCCTTGAACTTGGGACCTATGAGAAATAAATTTGTGTTGTTCATAAGCCACCCAGTCTATGGTATTCTGGTAGAGTGAACTGAATGAAGACAGTTTATGAGTAGGAACCCACAATGGCTCAGAGAAAATACTGCAATCTGGAGGCTGCTTTACTGATGAACTGATTCCAGAACAACTCGGCCGGTGTCTGCGCCATCTCTGCCTTTAGGGAGTTTACACAGAGCTCACTCCTGGGAAAATAGTTCGTTTCCTCTACTCTAGCAATGCCGGCATTCAAGAGAGATACCCGCTTGGGCTCTGAGTCGATAATGACAAATATAGATGGTTGGACAATTAAAAAGTGATTTTTACATCATGTGGAGGTAGCTAAAGAAAGGAGAAGAAAAGAGACCTATTTTCCCGCCAGACCAGAAAGCAGAAGGAATCCCCTGTTCCACACCTACTGGCTTAACTAGTCCTGACAGCACAGAGGCCATTAATGAAGGCTTTCCAGCCTGTTGCATGCAAATGTGGGCTTAAAAGCCCTGTCCCCCTAGGGCCATTAGACAGAGGACTGGGTCTGTGGCAATTGCATCTGTCAGGGAGACAGGCTGCTTGCTTCCTGAAACGCCAGGGCTGGCTGCTGACCTGACCAACGGGCAGAGGCCTTGCGCAGCTGTAGTTTGGTAAGAAGTTGGGAGAAGACTATAGTTTCTACACACGTAGGAAAAGAATGTGGAGGAGGAATACATGATACAAAGAAAAATCATTTCCCAGACAATTAATCTGTGCTCTGAGATTTATGTGCTTTGCCGTACTTCATTCTCGTCACACTACTCTAACGTGGGCGTCCTTATCACCATCCCCCAGATCCTGAATTTTTTCATCTTGCCATGCAGGTGAAGTACCTTCTGAGGTAATGCAGCCAGTCAATGTGAGAAACCAGATTCCAACCGGGACTCTTGGACTGGAAAGGTCTGTCCTTAACCACTTTGCTATATGGCCTCCCATGCCATTTTGTGGTGATAGGCACACGAATGCAGGAAGTCTGAAAAGAACTGCCTGAGAGAGAAAGCTGGAGAGGAAATGGAGGTTTTGTCATGGTGAGAAGCATTTTATTTTATATCTGCCTATCTTGCTCTGAAATCTCCTTAGCAGCTCTGAGCGTTTCATTATTCAGTCTCTTTCCCCGTTTACAGAAGAGTGTATGAGGTTTAATGGAGTCCCTCGGCTTTCCCTTTGAAATATTCATGGGCCTTTAGCAGTCTCTTCCATGCTCACCTTTTTCCCATTAGGGAAGAGACCTTGAGGAGGCAAGGAGAGGAAGCAGGTGCAGAAGATGTGCAGGTTGGTAGGTGTGGCAGGTGCTTACTCCCGGCTCCAGGAGGGGAGGGGAAGTGCTCGTCTCCCCAGGAACCATGCCTGCTGTCCCCAGATCTGAAAGAAACAGAGTGTAGGAATGGCCCATTCTGGGACAAGTGATGTGACTGCCGTTTCTCTGCCAGTGTCTGCTCTCTCCACTAGAAAAGCGTTTTCCGAGGCTCAAAGGATATTGAGCAATTGCCTCCACGGAATGGGCTTGGTGAAGGGTCAGCAAACAAGAATAAAGCATGAATTGAGCTCACACTTCTCAAAATAGCAGCTTCGGTGTAGCCTCTGGGCCCCTGCTCTACCTACACACCCACTCCCCAGCTCCCTTCCTGCTACCATCCATGTGCCACTCCCAATCGTAGGAGTGACATAGCAATCACACAGGAGCATAGCAGGGCCCCCCAGGGGTTTTGATCCCGGTTTACTGAGGTGGAAACAGAAAATCCATCGATCAATAAATCAATCAATAGATTGATCAATTTATATATAGCACTTTCACTTAAAAGCTACTGCCTATCTATCAAACATGAATCTCTTTCTAGAATAAAGCCTAACCCTTTTAGTACTGTCCTTTACAGAGTACCTATTATGTGCCAGGTACCCTAACAATCTTGAGAATGTCAAGTAAATACAATCTTCTCTGAGACAGAAGGGAATGGAGAAATGGAGACTCAGAGAAAAAAAATAACTTTAAGACTCTCTTGGAAGAGCTGAGATTTGAACCCCACTCTGATTCCAAAGCCCAAGCTCTTTTTATTTTTCTGCCTCTCTTGCTAAAGGCAGTTTGAGACTTCCATCCTTTAATATCATTTTTAAAAAGTAAACCAAAAAAAGTGTTTTGCAAGCAGAATATAGATACTCTAATGTTAAGCTTGGAGAATCCATGAATAGCCTCAATTAAATGAATGTTAAAAATAAATTAAGAGCATAAATTAAGTAAAAACCATAATAATTGCTCATTGTAAGCTTCTATAAATATCATGAAATCAGACTATAAATCATGTGTTATGGGAGAATTCCTGTGGGAAGAAACTAGGAAATTGCATTTATGTGCACAAAGGAAAAACTACATAAAGCTTAAAGAAGGAATAGCAGGCAAGATAGCAAAACAGCATCTAGAAAAAAAAAAGCCTTAGACTATTTATTAAAACTGCTTCTGTAGGTTCTAAAAATTGTCCTTCCTCCCCTGAGGAATTCTTCCATTTAATATAATCTATAGTCAGATGATATACTATTATAACATCTCTTTCTATATATGGAATATATATTTATTGAGCAATGATAACTAGTATTTATTGAGTACTTACATTCTAGGCACTCATTTATTTTATATATATTGCCAAATTTAATCCTCATAATAATATGAAATAGACATTACTTTTATTGCCATTTAGAGATGAACATTGAAAGGCACAGAAAGGTAATGTAACTTGCCCGAAGTTCCCAGCATGTGGCATTCACAGAAACCAAAACTGGGAAGTCTGTTTCCAGATTACAATCTCTGATCCAATGTCCTACACTCCTTGCCTAAGTATCAGGCACTAAACTAGGCCACGAGACGATGAAAGGACACGTGGCACTCTTCTAAGGATCTCACAATCTCACAGGAAATAAAGGCTGGACCAGCCTTTGACCCAAGCCCCCCAAATATCCAGTGCTCTGTTGATACCGCAGTGAAAATAGGCCCAGAGACCAGAAAAATAAGTTCATTTACCGATAAGAGACTAACGTGGAGTTGCCACCAAATTAATTGTGTAGGAAATGTCAACTAAATACAAAAGAGCATTAAATCATTTTATATCATTCTCCTATAACACACCTTTAAGGTAGAAAAGTAAAAAATGACATTAGGTCTAAAAACGAGCTGTGATTTTATCTGAGAAACCATTTGGCTCACTTGCCCTGATGTGCTGAAAAGGCAGTTCTGCTTGGCCATATAAAAATAGAGCTTTTCCCCTCAGTTCTGTAAGGAGGGGGTAGGCTCCTGCTTTAACTACTGAGATAAGAGAGGCAGAGATGGGAAATGGCACAGCAGGTTAAATGGGGCTGGTGCAGGTCCAGAAGCATAGCTCTTGTCCCTCATTGCTATGTATTCTTTTCCCTTTATAAAAGTTAACTTTTCTTTCAGAGGCTTTAAAACACAAAATGATATTATATAATCATCCCAGCTGGGATAGAGGCTTGATAGTCTTCCTTGCAACCTCAATTAACTAGATCACCGGGCAGTTTCTCCCCAAAGGTCAAACGAGTATAATCCTCCAGTTTCCCATTGCTGAGGCCAGAGATGGGGCTGAATATATGCACCAGCCATGGCTGCATCAACTGCGTATGCACCGCTGTGTCAGAATCTGATCAAATAAATCAGGATTAGGGTTCAAAAGAGGGCTGTGAGATCTAAATGAACCAGCATCTGGAATGCAACCACTTCTTTTATAAAATAGCTCCATCTCACAAAATCAGCACATTTACACTTTAATCCGGTCTCCCTGCCAAACTGGTAACAACCTCCTCTTCTGCTTTCAGTTTAAGTTAAAATATTTATCTGCAAATTGTACCTGAAATGTGTCCCGACACATCATTAGCAATGGTTTTACTGTTCTCTGGGATGCCTGCAATCCCTTGTTTTCAGTAAAACAAGGCCCGTACTACATACTTCATCAGATTATTGTGACAATTTCATAAAAGAACATGGAATAGTGATAAAGAAATAGATGCCTGTATTTGGTCTGTCTATTGCAAAAATGGCTGCAGCTCCTGATCTCTCCTTGTGTCCATGTTCTTTGTGATATGACTTTAGAGCTGCTCACCTTAAGAGATAGAGTCTGTTTTTCAATCTGGGCATCTGGACTGGCCTTGTCCTTGCTTTGACGGCAAGCATAGAATATGGCATAGAGACTATGTCTGTCAGGTTTCTGCTTTCTCTATTGCTCTGCCTTCTTTGCCATGAAAAAGCCGGGCCAGCCTCGCAGAGGGATGTGGGGGAAACATGGAGAAGAACCAAGGCTATCCCAAACCAAATGACAGACAGCCAATAGGTAGCCAGCCCCCAACACGTGAGAGACTCCAGCCAGAATCCCCAGATGATCCTACTTCAGCAAAGTCAAAACCCAGATGACTGCAGAGGCACAGGCATGGGTGAAGCCAGCTGTGACCAGAAGCAGCACCCTATACCTCTGAGCAATAACAAGTGGCTGCTGTTTCAAGTCATTACATTTCAAGGTGATTCATTATGAAGCAAGAGTTTACTGACGTATTAAGCCTTACCATGATTCTCTGGATCAGAAAACCCAGGGAGGGAGCCCACGCTTCTGTAACTTTATAATATCCTAACCCCAAGCCTGTGATGTTGGTTAAAAAATGTACATTTCTAGGGTGGTGCAGTAGGTTAAGTGGCCAATTCTTGGTTTCAGCTCAGGTCATGATCTCAGGGTCCTGGCATTGAGCCCCATGTTGGGCTCCATGCTCAGCAGGGAGTCTGCTTCAGGATTCTCTCTCTCTCTCTCTCTCTGCCCCATCTCTGCCTAAAATAAATCAATAAATCTTTTTTAAAAAGTTTATATTTCTGGGGCGCCTGGGTGGCGCAGTCGTTAAGCGTCTGCCTTCGGCTCAGGGCATGATCCCGGAGTTATGGGATCGAGCCCCACATCAGGCTCCCCTGCTGGGAGCCTGCTTCTTCCTCTCCCACTCCCCCTGCTTGTGTTCCCTCTCTCACTGGCTGTCTCTATCTCTGTCAACTAAATAAATAAAATCTTAAAAAAAAAAGTTTGTATTTCTAGGATCTGTCCCAGGCAAGAATCAGAAATTAGGGGTAAAAGAACCTGGGATTGGCCTGTTTAACAATCTCCTCAAATGATTTTTTTTAGAAGTGGGGGCAGAGGCAGAGAGAGAGGGAGAATCTTAAGCAGGCTCCACGCCCAGCACAGAGCCCAACAAGGGGATCGATCTCACAACCCTGAGATCATGACCTGAGCTGAAATCAAGAGTCCCATGCTTAACCAACTGAGCCACCCAGGCACCCCTACAAACATATGTCTTTACATATGAAAATTAATGAATCAGATTTTTGTAAGGCTGAGCAGCAGTGTTCAAAGACCTTGGTTCTAAAGCTTGGCTGCTCATTATATCACTTGGGTAGCCTTAAAGACTATTGAGCTTGAGTCCAAGCTCCAGAAACTCTTAATTAATTGGTATATAGCATAGCCTGAGCACATCATATTTTAAAAAATCCCCAGATGATCCTAATGTACAACCAGTTTTGAGAACCACAACTCTAAATTTTGCTGCGCAGTACCACTTCCAGTTAAATGAGAAAAAACATAAAAATAAATCAAACAAAACAGGTGTATATGGTGTGGTCATTAAGATTCCCTGTGATGGTCCAAATTACCTACTCTTCAGGAGGCCTTGTAGCTCAGCTGACATCATTTATCAGCAGCGGGTCTTTATCCTAATATAGATTCAGAATGGAAGGAATCGTGGGACATAGAAATCTGGGCAGATCCTTCTTAAATTGCAAACACATTAGATTCTCCCACAAGGTTGAATGATTTGGCAGTTGAATATTCTACACATATTTTTTTAAAAATATGCACTTCTCCTAGAAGTATTTTTCACAGTACAGGTGCTCACTGTTAAGCTTACTGTCAGGAACTGACTGGAGCACATATTTGATGACAAATCTTTGATTGAACAAAAAGCAACCTTGCCATAGCCTTGAGTGGTTTTAGCGTGGGTTGTGGCCCAACTTTACAAACATCATCATGAGTAGAAGCCTTGATTAAATTGTCCATTGTATCACTAATACAGGGTGTTGATGCAATGCACAGGCCTTTACTACCCTCTTTCCTTGTTACTTGAAATCCAGATTGATTTCTCAACACAAGCAAAGATAGGGAAAGAAAGAACATGGCACAAAAGTTAATGCTTAAAATTTTTGCCTAAAAGAAGAAGTCAAACTGTCTCTCTTTGCAGATGACATGATACTCTATATGGAAAACCCAAAGGAATCCACTCCCAAACTATTAGAAGTTATAGAACAATTCAGTAAGGTGGCAGGATACAAAATCAATGCCCAGAAATCAGTTGCATTTCTATACACGAATAACGAGACTGAAGAAAGAGAAATTAGGGAATCCATCCCATTTACAATAACACCAAAAACCATGCGTTACCTTGGAATTAACTTAACCAGAGACGTAAAGGACCTATATGCTAGAAACTATAGATCACTTTTGAAAGATATTGAGGAAGACATAAAAAGATGGAAAAATATTCCATGCTCATGGATTGGAAGAATTAACATAGTTAAAATGTCCATACTACCCAGAGCAATCTACACTTTCAATGCTATCCCGATCAAAATACCGAGGACATTTTTCAAAGAACTGGAACAAATAGTCCTTAAATTTGTATGGAACCAGAAAAGGCCCCGAATCTCCAAGGAACTGTTGAAAAGGAAAAACAAAGCTGGGGGCATCACAATGCCGGATTTCGAGCTGTACTACAAAGCTGTGATCACAAAGACAGCATGGTACTGGCACAAAAACAGACACATCGACCAATGGAACAGAATAGAGAACCCAGAAATGGACCCTCGGCTCTTTGGGCAACTAATCTTTGATAAAGCAGGAAAAAACATCCGGTGGAAAAAAGACAGTCTCTTCAATAAATGGTGCTGGGAAAATTGGACAGCTACATGCAAAAGAATGAAACTTGACCACTCTCTCACACCATACACAAAAATAAACTCCAAATGGATGAAAGACCTCAATGTGAGACAGGAATCCATCAAAATTCTAGAGGAGAACATAGGCAACAACTTCTATGACATCGGCCAGAGCAACCTTTTTCACGACACATCTCCAAAGGCAAGAGAAATAAAAGATAAAATGAACTTATGGGACTTTATCAGGATAAAGAGCTTCTGCACAGCCAAGGAAACAGTCAAAAAAACTAAGAGACAGCCCACGGAATGGGAGAATATATTTGCAAAGGACACCACAGATAAAGGACTGGTATCCAAGATCTACAAAGAACTTCTCAAACTCAATACACGAGAAACAAATAAACAAATCATAAAATGGGCAGAAGATATGAACAGACACTTTTCCAATGAAGACATACAAATGGCTAACAGACACATGAAAAAATGTTCAAAATCATTAGCCATCAGGGAAATTCAAATCAAAACCACACTGAGATACCACCTTACGCCAGTTAGAATGGCAAAGATAGACAAGGCAAGAAACAACAATTGTTGGAGAGGATGTGGAGAAAGGGGATCCCTCCTACATTGTTGGTGGGAATGCAAGTTGGTACAGCCACTCTGGAAAACAGTGTGGAGGTCCCTTAAAAAGTTAAAAATTGAACTACCCTATGACCCAGCCATTGCACTACTGGGTGTTTACCCCAAAGATACAGACGTAGTAAAGAGAAGGGCCATATGCACCCCAATGTTCATAGCTGCATTGTCCACAATAGCCAAATCATGGAAGGAGCCGAGATGCCCTTCAACAGATGACTGGATTAAGAAGCTGTGGTCCATATATACAATGGAATATTACTCAGCTATCAGAAAGAACGAATTCTCAACATTTGCTGCAACATGGACGGCACTGGAGGAGATAATGCTAAGTGAAATAAGTCAAGCAGAGAAAGACAATTATCATATGATTTCTCTCATCTATGGAACATAAGAACTAGGAGGATCGGTAGGGGAAGAAAGGGATAAAGAAAAGGGGGGTAATCAGAGGGGGGAATGAAACATGAGAGACTATGGACTGTGAGAGGCAAACTGAGGACTTCAGAGGGGAGGGGGTGGGGGAATGGGATAGACTGGTGATGGGTAGTAGGGAGGGCACGTATTGCATGGTGCACTGGGTGTTATACGCAACTAATGAAGCATCAAACTTTACATTCGGAATCTGGGGATGTACTGTATGGTGATTAACACAATATAATAAAATAAAATTAAAAAAAAAAATTTTTGCCTACTCGTTGGCTGTTAACTGAGCACTTTTAGAGCTATGATTTTAATTACTCAATCAAGCATAGTCTAAAGCAGCTCTTCTCCTACTGGCCTGGTTCCTTCCTGCTGAGTCCTGATTGCAAAATAGGAATTTAAAGATATCAATGCTCCTAATTACCTTATCTGTGATGATTATGATGATATCACTGCCAACAAATACAAAACAATTATTGAGCACTTACTGTGTTCTAGGAACTATGCTAAGGCCCTTCTAAGCACTAGCTTATTTAATTCTTCCAATTGCCTTGCAAGGCAGGAGCTATTATTATTATTCACATTTTACGCATGAAGAAACTAAAGCACAGAAAAGTTTAATAATCTCCATAAGGTCCTTCAACAAATAAGTAAATAAATGCACTGGAGTCTGGATTGGATCTTTAGCTGATGAACTCATTAACCACTAGACTATACTTCTGTATGTAGCATGCAATGTTCTATAATGGCACTTACCAGAATCAATGTACGTAAAGTTGGGTAGAGACTTAGAGATATTTCCAAACCCTTTGTCTTATTTTATGGATGACAAAACAAAATCCCAGAAAGGTGAAGTGATTTGTTCCAGGTCATTTTGCAAGTTTCTGGCAGCAAAATTTAGGATCCACGATTCCTCAGGAAATATACATATAGCTCTACATTTCTAAAAAGTTCTTAAATCTTGAATCATTATCCATAAAACCCAAGTTCAGGAAATGTTTTCATGTTCCAACATATATGCAAAATGATTATCTCAGGGGCTGGTACACAGGGGGTACTCAAAAAGTATTAGTATCTCCCTTGGCATTTTTACTGAGATGCTTTCTCTCTTTATTAATTATTTAGAAGAATAAAAAATATATTTGATCTCTACCACACACCCTCTTAAAACCTTCTCTCTTTTTGGCTTATCCTGATTATATTTTACCTCTGAAAAGATCATTTCATTATTCTTCAAGTATTCTTTCCCTTTACCTGTTCTTCAGTGCTAATGTCTCCATAATTTTGTCTGCAATTCTCATTCCTTCCCGGTCTGTACGTCCTCCCTGGGCAGTCTCCTCTTTTTCTATTGCTTCACCCACTTCCTGTGTGCCAGTGAGTTCAAAAACTGTGTCTTGAGGTTAGGTATCTCTCCTGAGCTACAATCCTGTAGCTTAAACTGCCTACTACATACCTAGATGTTGTCTTCTCTGACATTTAGGGACAATATGACTCAACGCCAGAACATTCGAGGGGATGGTGGTGGTGGCAGATACTTGCTTGGGACAACTAAAGTTCCCACCCAGTTGTCTGAAACAGATCACTCCATGACATTTATCAGAAAAAGCAGACTAATTCAAATCTGCAGAGATGTCCAGTGGGTTAGCCTGCCCTGTTTGCAAATAGAGTTCAGAACTCACCATTTCAAAGATCTATCTCAAAGCCTCTATTTTAGGATAAAAGCCTTTTTTTTCCTTCCATTTTTTTTGTAGACACAACTATATATTTATGTGGAAGTGTGTGTATATATTTACATGTGTACCTATATATACATATATACATTTATATGCGTATATAAGCATACATATATATGAACATATATATTTTCCCCTCCCTTTCTCACAGCATGGTTAAAAGGTAGTGGGGTGGGATGGGGGCAGAGGCCATAGCACTCACACATTTATTCATAGCATGAAAATATTCATCCGACTGCCTCACACTCTCCAGGAGTGAAATGTTTATCAAAGTGTTCACAGATTGTGCCATGCTGCCATGAAATCATCCTAGTGTGCCCAGAATCATCCCAATTACCAGGTATTCATATGCTTCCCACAGATCTTTCTACAGGGGAATGTCATTGATGAGGTGTTTTGTTTCTGTCCGCTTGCCTTCCACATTCACAGAGCCAACCAGAAGCCAAATTATTGCAGCAGTTATCCAGGGGAAGTGAAAATCGGGCAGAAGGATGCACCTTCCCAGTGAAGACCAGCATAAACTCCCGCTGCTGCTGTGCTGCCTCAGTCCACAGGGATGGAAATGGCCACTTCTAGGTGGCATTTGGTACATATCTTACGAGGGTGTTATTTCTGAGTTAGGTTTTCTGTGGTGATGCATATTCCTAAATTCAATTTCCAGTAGGCTCAAAATATATTACCTTAGTTTTGCCATACTCTGGATATGGAAAAACATACAGAGAAGTGAGACAAGTTTTATTTCTACTCCCACCTCAATTTATCAACCAACCATCCCACCCTAAAATAGAATTGTCTTAATATTAGTATTATTTCAAATTCCCCCTGAACATGGATCATTGCCTATACAATTGAGTGCTTAATTAGCACTATTATTTTATAAAATTCAGAAAACTGCACGTATAAATTCTATAATTAAAGATCTCCATGAATTAGCATTTGTTATATGTATATAATTAAAACATATCTCTTCATCAGGTTTACAATTTTTACATATAAAATTTTGCATTAATTTTAAGAGCTTGAAATCAGTGTAGCGTTGTAGAAAGGGTATGAGTCATGCAATACTTGGATTTTAAACTTCTTTCTCATTTAGGAGCTGTGTGACCTTGGCCAAGTTACTTTCTACCTTTTAGCTTTATTTACCTGTCTGTAAATTGGTAATAACAATGCCTACATCTCAGGTTGTTTCTAGGATTACATTAAACACCCTCTGGAGGTTAGCTGGGGGCCCCTCACCTTCCCCAGGACTTGGGAGAAAGGGTGAAGGGAATCTTCATCCTGTTGTGCGTGGTGGGAATGGATGTTAGGAGGCAGGAACTGACTGCTGAGGGACAGAGATAGTGTTTGTGCCCATGCAGCAGGAGCTCTGCTAGTAACAGTAATAGCCATGGGCTTCATCCTTGGTTCTTCAGGTCCTAGCTAGGCTCCAAATCTCTCCTTTGCTAATCTCTGAAACTCACATGAGCTGACCCTCTGGCCTTGCAGTTCCCAAATCCTCCTTCATCCCAGCAGAGGATTAATTTTTACAAATGGCTCTGGATGGTAGTGCAAAATCACCTCTTTGCTTTTTCTCCATCCCCCACACCAAAAGGGTGTAATGATACAGATGAAACCAATTTGTAAGAAACTCTTCAAAGCAGTGGGACTGTTTTGTTGCAAAAGAATTCTGTTAACGTGGTCACATTGAAAGCAAACACGCTTCTAGACAATAGTAAGAAAAGAGGGAAAGATAGTCACTTCTCTCAGGTTTTGCTCTTGTCAGGTAGAGTTGGAGGGTGATTTATATGGGAGCAAGACAGAGGAAGTATGAAGAGCTCAGTTTATGGCTTAGCTCATCTCTCCTCTTTGCCCACAAGGCACAAAAACAGATTCTTCGAGGAGTTAGAAGGACCAGAGAAGGAAAATCTGCTAAGGAAAGTCTTCAAAAAGGAGCTGGTATAGGGCCAGATGTACAAAGCTGATTGTCCCTGGTTTAAAATATCCTTGTGGTGCAAGGCTTTTTATTCTGGATAAAGTGGGCTCTAGAGAAAGTGATGATGGATGAGTCGCCCACCCTGACAAACTGGACCTGATGATTTGATATCCTGAAGTAAACCAGAAAAGGTAAACAGATGGGACAGGTGAGGCCACGTTAATTCACTGCAGGAGCTTAGGGAGAGGCCAGAAGGGGCCAAGGTCTCCATGAATTCTCTTTCTCACGGTAGCCACTTGTGTTCTCATTGAGCCCCGAGAGCGAGAAGCAGACAGATCAGAAAAGTGATTTCTCATCCCACTCTATTCAGCATTAATGGCATAAAATCCCATTAGTGCACTCTAGGGGTTCATTTCAAAACAGACAATGGCCTCTGAATCAGCCTGCCATGCATAATCATCTGGCAATAGGGAAATTACACAATCAAAAATTTAGCGAGGAACCATGAAAGGCAGCTATGTGAGGTCATGCCCATTCCTTCCTCTTTTGTGCAGAGGAGAGGAATCATTTTAAGGCCAGCAAGACCGAGTTCTTTTTCCCAGCCCTAGCCAAATTCTCATGATCAGGCCAGTAAAGGTACCCTATGCTCTTTTGAAAGAGAAAGTAAGAGGCAGGAATCTTACAATTTTTAAATAAATAGGTGAAAATCATTTTACCTGCCTTAGACACTCCTGTGTTCCCTATCAGCCATTTTAAAGGAAACTCACTCCCTTTTCTTATGATCAAGTCAAGTCATGGAGGATTTGTCCCTGTCATCCACCTGCACTCTCCCCTCAGCTCCAGACCTGCTTTCCCAGTAGTTTGTCAGACTTTATCATATGGATTTCCTTCAAATGTATGTCTGGTATCAAAATAGCATCCGCGTGCTTCTCATTCTTTATTTTGAGACATGTTTATTGCTACATTTATACAGTTCCTTTCTGTTCTTAACATGCATCCATATACGTTATCTTGGTTCCCACAACGAGGGTGCAACAAATTCTATCAGGAATCTCTCAAATCCCTCTTTCTGTTTCTATTCTTACTGTCATCAGTTTAAAATCTTATTATGCCAAGCTAAGGTTATTGCCATCTTCACTCTGATCTTTGTGGCTTCAGTCATTCCCGTCTTCAGTTTCTCCTGCTGCCTGGAGTAATTGTATAACAGCAATCCTTTGTTTAATTCTCTTTGCTTAAACGGCTTAAATTATGGCTCAAATAAATGGATTAAATGATTTGCCATACAAAAATTAAAGCCCTTCAGCCTAGCATTCAAGGCTAAATTGAAAAAGGCCCAAGTTACTTTTTTTTTTTAACTTTCATTTTGTTCATCATTTCCTACCTTCCTCTATATTTCCTTCTGTAAAAACTCTGTGCAGGGTCTTCCGGATTAGCTCCGTGGCCCCACCCATCTGACCACAGATGATTGGACAAGGGGCAGACAACTGACTGGACTGGACCAATCACACCCTCTGTTCAAGGAATCTGGATTTGGTAGCAACAACTCAGTTGGTTACGGGCTACTACTGGGCCTCGATGGTAATGTTGATCCAGGGGTGTGTGGCTGTCATTTCACCTCAGCTATTCAGGGCCTATGGGTGTTGAGTGCTGGACGAAAAGAGCGCTCCGCAGAGAGAAGCGGGTAAATGGAACCAAAATGCAGTTATGTATGAAAATGAGAGAACCACCCAGAAAGAGAGAGCTGAAAAGTAGATGACTTGGGGCTCTTGGGTGGCTCAATCGGTTGAGCCTCGGACTCTCGATTGTGGCTCAGTTCATGATCTCAGGGTCGTGGGATCGAGCCCTGCCACAGGTTCCTGCTGGGCATGGAGTCTGCTTAAGATTCTCTCTCTCCCTCTTTCCTCTGCTTCCCCACTCCCTGCTCCCACCCATGCACAGTCTCCTCTTCTCTTAAAACAAAACAAAACAAAAAAACAAAACATTAGACACCTTGGTTCTTTATCCATTGCTCTTTTCTTAGTTGTACACAGACAGGAAGCTTAGCCAGTCTTCCTGCCCTTGGATTCCATGAAGTACTCCAGTTCTTCGAAGAAATCCCCATTAACTTAAGCTAGTTTGGGTGAATTTCTGTTTCTTGCAACTAAGAAGCCCCGGGCTAATAAATATGCTTTTGGGTCAGCCAGATCAGCCTTCTTGCCAGGCCTGAAATACATCTCACCCATTCTGGCACCATCTGTCAGAAGGGCCCTCAACTTCATTTCCTCACATTCTTCAGCATTTGCTTCAATGCCATTTCTTTTATCCACACTTCCATAACCAGCCGCCTCTCAAAGGTAAAACAATTTCCAGCAATTCTGCAATCTGAAAGGGCCAACAGAATTTCAGGAATTGACTTCTGATCGAATGGATCTTTACATAAATTGTTCGGGAGAGAAAAAACGAGGATAATCCTCCATTCTGTTTCAGAAGAAGAAATTAAATATCCTCTCAAATTCATACTGAGGGATACACCAGTTTAAGAAATGAAAAGAGTTTGGGGGCATTGAACCAAATCTTCAGTCTTTAGTCCCCAGTTGCTGATGCCTTGCCTTTCCACTACCTCTCAATCAAAACACAGTTTTATTTTATATTTTTTAAAGATTTTATTTATTTATTTGCCAGAGAGAGAGTGAGAGAGAGAGAGAGCACGTGCACAAGTAGGGGGAGCAATAGGCAGAGGGAGAAGCAGACTCCCCGCTGAGCAAGAAGCCCGATGCAGGGCTGGATCCCAGGACTCTGGAATCATGACCTGAGCCAAAGGCAGATGCTTAACTGGCTGAGCCACCCAGGAGTCCCTCAACTTATTTTAATGATGTAATTCCATTTCACTTCAGTGGTGCTAAAGATCTGGAGAGAACACACACTCCCAAACCCAACCTCCCTGGGTAGACTGGAAAGGGCACCCAATTTCCTCTCCTCTGGAGTTATGTACGCCAAACTGGCCACTTCTGACTGCCACCTCACTGACCCCTCGAGGTTTCTTTCATTAGCATCACTGTTACACGTGCTTCTGATCACCCACTATATGGTACTTCGGATATCTCCCCAGATGGTCTAGTTAGCATTGATTCAAACTGAAACTCATTTTCCTCCTATTTTCACAGATCCTCTTTTGTATTTTTTATTTTGTGTGTTAGAGAAGCCTACTGACTTGTGTGTTTGAAGGTTTTGGCCCTAGCTTTGCCCTGATAGCTTTGCAGTTATAATCTGGACCAATTTTGAAACTGGTTGTGGTAGTAATTCTCCTTTATTGGGTGATCCCATTGAAGAAATCTCATTTGATAGCAAACATTATTCTAACTTACACTATGTTTAGAAGTTACTTTTAAAAATCACTTATAGGCATGCCTGGGTGGCTCTGTCAGTTAAGCTTCTGCCTTCGGCTCAGGTCATGATCCCATCCATGGTCCTGGGATTGAACCCTGCGTTGGACTCCCCACTCAGTCTGCTTCTCCCCCTCCCTCTGCCTGCTGCTACACCTGCTTGTGCTCTCTCTGTGTCAGATAAATAAATAAAACCTTTTTTAAAATGTAAAAAAAGAAAAATCACTTATATATTTGTTAATTCTGGTTTTATTTTTATCTTTCTCTTCCAGATAAGTCTTTGATTCTATAAAAATCCTATTAAGGATTTCCGATATGATTCTACCTCTTGTTCTGCTTAAGAGTTGTTCCTGATTCTCATAGATCCTAACCCTTGCCAATTGGTCTAGAGTTGTTCTTAAATACTTCTCTTTGGCTCCCTGGACTTGGGAACCTACCTTTTTAGCCCTGTGGTGACCTTCTCTTTATCTCCTTTCTTCTTCCTCCTATTCATTCTGTTCCTGAACTTCCCACACTTTGTTATGCCGAATCCTTTCTCAAAAATGGTCACATAATATGTATATTAATGGCATCTAAGCAGTCTTTTTTTTTTCTTCTAGTCTTCTGGAAGCCAGATTTCTGTTCTGTGACCTTGTTCCCTTCACCATAGCTGGACATCAACCCAAGCTCAACCATTTATCTTTGTTCTTTTGGGAATTTAAACTGAGAGTTACAAGAGTAGGAGCATCATCTTTATATGGCTATGGGGACAATTCAGCAGTGAGCAAATATTTGGTGAATTAGGAGAGAAAAGAGAACTTGCTAGATCAAAGTCCTTGAGAAGACAAGCATGAATAGAATCCAGTCCACAAAAAGGAGAAATTAGCTTTGTATAAGAGTATGGACATGCCATCCATTGTAACAGGAAGGGAAGTGGTGTATGTAGGTGCAGATGCTGGTAGATGGGCATATGGTGTGATGGGAATGTTTGGACATTTCTCTGTTGATTCAACTTTTTCAGGAAAATGGGAAACTAAGTCATTAGCTGAGGGTAAGAATGCATGGAGATGTTGAAAGTTAGAGAAGAAAAAATCTGAATAGATGTACATGCATTGGGAGAGGAAGTGAATCATACAGTTTGATTGCTTACCAGTAGTAGGGATCCACTTGGGGTTCAAGATCATAAATTTCAAGTTAATGAGTTCCTGTATTTTTCTCCGAGTATGTTCAATGGCACAGGTGTAGTTTGGAGTAGGCAGAGTTAGAGTCCAGCATAGAATTTAGCTAAGAATGTACAAAGAAGCAAAAAAAGTGGAGATTAAGAGAGTGATTTTAATGACTGACCACAGAAATTAGCTGTACTAATTTTTTTAAATCTTTTATTAGTGCAGATTGGGATAATAGAGAGAATGAGGCAGAAATTAAGAAAATGATAGAGCATAAGAAGCAAGCAGGTAAGATTATAGAGGGTCTGCAGTTACTGATAATAAAAGATAATGTAGGAGTGAGTGACTGAGGTTGGGGAAGAAAAAACTGTTCTTCAAAGAGTTAAAAAAAACCTGAGAGGTGAGCGTTTTAAAAGGATCATCTAGTGTGTATAGAAATTATGAAAGAATAAAGGCAAACATATTATTAGAAAGAATTACAGTGAGTCAAAGTGAAAATCATTGAGAAATGAGGGGAAATGGCTTAAGGGGATATAACCTACTGTCATGTGATTCAAAGTTGAGGGAGGTTTCAGGGAGAAGAAAGGGAGAATGGTCTACAAGTGGCCATGGGGAACAGCTACTCAGACTTAGCTCAGTGGTACCAGCCTTGCGTGGGAAGGAACATTCACCACTTGAGAGTGCAGTAGACAAAGCAGAATCCTCAAGAGAGGATAAAGTTTACATCAGAGGAGAAAGGGAAAGGGACATTCACAGAGCAGGATTATGGTAAGGGGACTTTTGTGAACAATAACCGCCAATTCCAGAAGACCTGAGAAAGGATTTCAGAAGTTGGAGGAGCGGTGTAATGATTAATTTTGTGTCAATTTGGAGGGTGTTTTGGATGACATTAACATTTATGTTAGTGAACTTTGAGTAAAATAGATTGCCCTCCATTATATGGGTGGGCCTCATCCAATCAGCTGATG
Source organism: Ailuropoda melanoleuca (assembly GCF_002007445.2). NCBI lineage: Eukaryota > Metazoa > Chordata > Mammalia > Carnivora > Ursidae > Ailuropoda > Ailuropoda melanoleuca. The sequence goes on from NC_048218.1 coordinate 58,545,875, forward strand.
GCCTGAATAGAACACAAAGACTGACTTTCTCCAGCAAGAGGGAATTATCTGGCAGACTGCCTTCAGTCTTCATTTGCCCTATTGGCACTTTTGGGTTTCTTATCTGGGAGCCTACACTGCAGATTATGGACTTATCAGCCTCCATAATTGCATGAACCACTTCCTTAAAGTAAATTTCATATATATATATCCTATTAGTTCTGTTTCTTTGAAGAAATCTGGGAGTCAGGGGGAAAGGGGACTGAATAGGGTATATACAGAGTCTAATATGGATTAGTGTTCAGGAGATGAGAAGTGACCGGAATATCGGGAAATTTCTTGTTCTCACAGACATAAGGAGACATGAAAAGCCTGCTAAGATTAATCCCAGGGGTGACAAGGCTCTGAATGGAGTAGGGAAGAATATGTTTCTAGGGTCCACTCTTCCCCGATGATGATGGAAATAGAAGACCTATAAGTGTCATGAGTTTGGTCTCAATTCACATTTCTCTTGACTCCAGATGTTGGTATGGATGGCTTAGGAAAGTTCTAATTGTAGACCTACTGTTTAGATTCACTTTTGATCCATTTTGGCAGAGAGATTATTTTTCTCTGAGTGTACATGGCCGATCATGAACTCTGTTGATAGACTGAAGGAGTACTGTGGAAGCTGAGTGCAATATCAAGAGCATGAATCTGTCCTCCCCCTTTAATGATGTGGGGAAAAGGCCAGGGAGGGCTTGGTCTCAGACCTGGGGCACAGCTTCTGTTCCAAAGTCCCAGAGGAGAATATGGTAGGCAAGATATTTTCCCTCAGAGGGCTTACATTTTAGTGGAGGGAAATTGGAAATAAATAAGCATACCAAATTTTAACATTTTCAGGTAATATTAAAAATGATGAAGTAAATAAACAGGTTGATTTGCTAGTCAAAGGATAGTCAAAAAGAGACTCTTTGAAGATCCAATATTTGATCTTTCTCTTTGCAGAGAAGTGTAAATGTTAAGTAGAAGAAAAATGTAATGAAGTTGAGAATTGTATTCACTAGATATTTCTTGTAAAATATCATCCAGAGAAACTAAATGTATCAAGGGTACTGGTTGCCTTTCTTGTCAGGAAGCAAGGGAGGAATGGGTACGTGCAGCGATTGTGTCCTCCAGACTCTCTAGGCTGGCTTGGTACAGGTCAGAAGGCCTCGACGGGGGCTGGAGGGGGGGGGACAACACACCAACTTCCCACAGGGAGCTGGGGCAGCAGGGTGCAGGGGACAAAGAAAGAGGGTAAAACGAGGAGCATGGAGAGAGGCACCTGGACCAGAGTGAGAGGGAGAGATGTAGAGGCTGCTGTGAGTTTGCAGATGCAGGGAAAGAAAAACATAACTGAATGAAATATTTGAGAAGGGATCTCTGTGCTAGATGGCATAATGCTAGGATGATCATCTATCTAGATTTGCTTGAATTCATCTTGGCTTTTGCCTGTTGACCCAGCATAATTTTTAAGAGAACTTTCTCTCTTTCAAAAGCAACCCAGTTTGGAGAGTAGTTTACATAAAACCCCTTCACTGGGCCCTATGTGAAAACCCACAATAAATTCTACATCATTTTTCAAGACTTGTAGAGTTAGATTTATCGTTCCTTTGAATACCACTCCACCTAAGGCTGGACTATTTGGGGCCCTGATTCATATGTGGATTATAAAAGCATTTACTGTGACATTTTAAAATTGGAATTTGTCAATCTTTATATGATTTTTATAGAAATAGTTTATGATCTTCCTGCAATGAAGTAAAGGTGAAACAGGTCTAGAAATAAATAAATGCATTTTTACACCAAAATGAAAGTTGGATATTTAGGGAAAGCTATTACTTTTACTTTTATCTTAGTCGGGGATATTATGTTAGAAAGAATTGAAGTTCACTCAAACTAGCTTAAGCAAAAAGAGGGAATGTATTGGATTTCCTTATACGTCCCCATATCCTAACAAGGGCAGGATGTACAACCAGGCTTTCCCGTGGATATGTAGCAAGAACTACAAACTTTCAGGGTCCAAAGAAGCTTTTCTCCCTCTCTCTCTCTCTCTCTCTCTCTCTCATTCTCTCCCTCCCTTCTTTCTCTTTCCCATTCTCTTTCTCTTTCTAGGGACTCAGTCTCTCACTTCTACTGCACTTTTCTGTTCCCTGCAAACTGGCTCTTCTCTGCTCCACTTATAATTTATAATCACTGTTCTAAAAAGGGGCTTTTAGTCTGAGTAACAGTATACTCCTGATCCAGCTTCTAGAGTTAATTGACCCAATCCGTCTGTTTCCATATTGTAAATTATTGCAGGAGCTTGTCTGATGGCCCCATCTTAGTCCTGGCATTGCCTTCCTCTCTATTAATGTAGAACCATAGTTTGGAGGGAGGTGGAAATCATATTGTCAGTAGGGCTGAAACCTCTGGGACTAAATGTGGGCCATGTTCCTAGAAAAAAAAAAGAGCATAGGGTTAGGGAGCAAATCCATCTACTGGTACACTTATTCATTTTAAAAAGCATGAATTTAGCATTTACTATGTGCATACTGTTGTGCTAGTCCATGTGTGGGGGTGTCTGTGTGTGTATTATTTATATGATGTGTGTATGGTATGTTTGTGTATTTCTGTGTGTAGCGGAAGTGAAGGTTCTAGGGTGAGTGAAGCCTGTCAAGAGGTATAAGATATATTTATAGTTTATTAGAGGAAGGGGAAGTGGAAACATAGCTAATGTGTATTAAATGCCTTCTGTGAGTCAGTGGGCTTTGCTAGACAGTTCACATACATTATATCACAATCTCACAAAACCTATTGGGCATTATATTCATATCAATTTTTATATGTAACTTGCCTAAACCCATGTTCAAGCATAAATTTGAACTCAGGTAAGCTTGTTTCTAAAAACTATGAATAGTCTGCAATGTAAGGCCAACTATGTGTTAAGTGATCTGATAATGACAGAAAGTATTATGGAAGCATGGAGGAAAGCAGATATAATACAGGGAAAATGATAAAAATAACCAATGCTTATTGAGTTTGTTAAGTGCCAGGCACTGTCTTAAGGCACTAATATGTTTTAACTCATTTAATCCTCATAGCCATTCAATAAGGTAAATACTGTTACTACCTCTGTTTTAAGGGTGAGAAAATCAAGACATAGAAATATAACTTGCCCAAAGTCATACAACTAATACATGGTAAACAGGATTCAGATCCAGGCCAGCTGGCTTCAGGGGATGTGCTTTTTTTTTTTTTCTTAAAAATTTTTTAAAAAGCTTTTCATTTATAAATAATTTTAGACTTATAGAAAAGATGCAAAAATAGTACAAAGAGTGCCCATATTCACCTCACTCGGGTTACTCTGATGTTAACGTCTTGCATAACGACAGTGCCCTTAGGAGAAACCAGGACACGAATGTTGGTGCAATATTATTAGCTGACCTGCAGACTTTATTAGACTTTCTTCTATTTTAACCTAATGTCCTTTTTCTGCTCCAGGATTGAGTCTTGGATCACATATTGCATTTAGTTTTATGTTTCCTTAGTCTCTCCCAGTTTGTGACAGATTCTCCTTTTTTGTCATGAACTTGACACTTCTGAAGAGCACTCGTCAGTCATCTTGTAAAACGCCTCTCGATTTTGGCCTATCTGATGTTTTCTCACAATTAGATGGAAGTTATGCATTTTGGACATGAATATCATGTAAGTGATGGTGTGTCCTTCTTAGAGCCTCATTTCAGGGAGTACACAATGCCAATATGTCTTATTACTAGTGAACACTTGCATTTTGAACACTTGGTTAAGGTGGTGTCTGCTAAATTTCTATGTCATAAAATTACTATTTTTTCCTTTACAATTAGTTAATTCATATCTTGGGACATATACTTTGAGACTGTACAAATATCCTGTTTCCACTCAACAAAGGATCTGCTCTTAACTACCATTCTATATTTTCCCTAATAGGAATAATCTTATTGGGGAATCAGGAACATGTTCATAGAAAAAAAGGCATTTCATCTGAATCAAAAGCTAGATTTTAATAGGCAGAAATGAGGGGAAAGAATGTTTCCAGCTGAAGGAACAGAATCAACAAAGCCTCAGAAGTCTGGATATGCATGTTGCATTCTGAGAGACTGTGTGTGGGGAGGTGAGAAGTGAGTCTTAGAAGATATGGGGGCATAGATCATCCATGCCTTGAATTCACTGCCCAAGTGCTTGGACCTTTGCTCACATGGCTCATAATCCTGTTTCCAACAAATTGCCATACAGGGAGGGATTGTCATACTTCTTAGAGTCTGTATCTCTATCCCTAAAAGGAAATTAGGTAGTCTCTAATGCCCCTCTCTCTCAGGAAGCTTTACAAGTCTATGAATTGGTAATATATAGATTCTCTCCATGCCCTGTACATAGAAGACTTCAACGTTCACAGCTTAATGGTTTTTAAAACTCTACCCTGTAAGGCTACTTCCTCTTTTCCTCTTGTGAAATCATACTCATAATCTGAGTTTCCTTCACTGAAGAAGATTCATGAACTTACTAGCCAAATTCTCCCTCTCCCGACCCCATTGTCTCAGATCAAAAATAGGGAAAGAGAAGGAAGGGGATTGGTTTATCAGGGAAAATTATGAGTTCAAATTTGGACATAGCTGCATTGAAAGGATAGCAGGGTTTGTTCTTTAATCAGATGCAAAATATGGGATTAGTCAAGATCCATCACTTTATTGTACAGTTTGCCATGGGTAGGTGGCAATAAAGCTAGAGGCCAGGAACAACTTCCTTTCCCTTGTACCATGAATTAGAATAACTCAAAAATAGTTGTAGACAGAAAAAAGAAAAATTCAGAGAGGAAAATTGGAACAGCACAGAAGGATTTTAACAAATTGATAGGCAATATAAAAAGCATTGGTTCCACCATGAATTTACAGAGCCTTCAGAAAGGTCACCTTGATCCTTGCTTTAGGCATTGGAAAGAAAAATAAAAGGGTGCTCACATTAGGAGTTAACAAGACTTCCTAAATTCACTCAATTGTATTAGCAAACATAGCTTTGTAGCAGACCATATTGATAAAGATAATTTTACATTGTCTTCTTTTTATTACTGAATCCCACCATGCTTTTGAAGGGAGTCCCAGACCATTGTTAAAATGGTAGATCAATGAGACACAAACTATGATGGATTGTCGCTGGTTTCTTGATATTCTCCATGAGCTTATTCCGTAATGAGTCTCTGTGTACTGGATGGTGACTTTGATAGCTCCCTGATGTAGAAACGTACAATTTTGAAACCTAGCCAGCTCATGGGACTTGTTACCTTAGAATGCTCATCTCATATTAAGAATTATCTAACAGTTTGTGTGATGTTAACCATTCTAATTTTTTCAAGTGCATTATCATAAATAATATCACAGGGTTTGCTTTCTGGGTTATCGGTTGGGGATATTTTATTTTATATCTGCATTACTCCAAAAAAGATTTAAGATGGCTTCATGGATGCATGCCATACATCAAGATAACATAAATTAGAAGCAAATGAGAAAGAAAGAAGTTAAGCAGTGGGTCAAGACATAAATTAGAATCAGAAATGAAACTAATGCAAAAATAGATTCCTATTCCAAGCTTTCCAGCATCAATTTATATAAATTGTAAGACTAGAAGGTCTTAGCAAACAAGTTTTTTTCTCAGCAAGGTATAGGTTTATTTCTTAGACTATAAAGACATTTTTCCTGAGGGTTTTATAGAAAGGATACACAATCATAAACAAATTCCTCAACAACATTCTTACATTTGAAGTAAGGTATTTCACAGTGCTGTTTCTTAAAGAGCCCCTCAAAAAAAGACTGGTGGTATCACACTAGACACAATTCAGAAAGTGCTATCCTATAGGGCTTGGAAAAGGTTTGGGAATTCAAAATTCATCCAGTTAGCAGCTCTCTGCTGGCTGGACTGAATCCAGAGGCAGATTTTTATAGTTTCTGGAGAACTGGATGTATTGCAGACCTATCAGTCTTCACTTGCTCTCTGAGCTAAGCTCATGACAGATACTGTGTAGCAGTCATGCTTTAGTCAGGGACGTTGTTCGTTGGAGAGAACCACATATATTGGTACAAAGAAAAGATGTACAGAGAGGACTTCCATAATTTAAACATGAGAAATAAAGACTAGCTGGGCTTTGGGGGAAATGTGTCTAGGAACTGCAAAGAGGCAAAGGTGGCTGATTTATGACTCTCTCTGGGCTCACTCTGGCATCTCTGCACTTCTGTCACTTTGTGTCTGCTATTTTCTTCCCACTAGGGAGGCTTTGCCACCATGGCATCCACTTTGGCCCTCAGGACTAACAACTCCGCACCCACAGATAATAAACATCATTCACTTGGGTAGTTTACATTGCCCAAACCCGAATTCCCAGCAAAGGTAACTGACCCAGCTTTTCTTTTTGACCTACCACAGGCAGCTACCTGGCCAATGTTGGAGAAAGAATCAAAAGTGTCCTTTGGGGGATTGCCTGGTTGGCTCAGTTGGTTGAAGGTCCAACTCTTGGTTTTGGCAGGGGTCACAGTCTCGGGATCATGAAATCAGGTCTGCCTGTGTCAGGCTCTGTGCTTGATTCTTTCTCTCCCTCTCCTTCCCCTCTGCCCCACCCCCCCCATGCTCTCAGTCTCTTGTCTTTCTAAAATAAATAAATAAATGAAATATTTTTGTTGTTGTTGTTAAAGCAGTGTCCTTTGGTCCAAAGAGTATGGCTAGAGCTGTAGGGACACTTGATACAGATCTTAGGTGGGACATTTCAGCATAAGAGCTGTAAGTGAGGGAAAGTTCCAAATGTGACCAGATCATTGCTCCAAATTGACATGTTACCAAGCTAGCCACAGTTCTTAAGAAAATAGCCTGTGGCTTAGACATGTGGGATGTCTTCTAGATAGGGCAGCTTGGTCCAAACTAATTCAGTATAGTCTATTGGGGGTAAGAAGAAAGATATTTCTGCTGGCGACTTCCATCTTTTGTCTGTCCTTGGTCGAAATTAGCCCCATAGAGTATTGATTACCCCACACTTCCAATATACTACTTCCTGAGTAGCATTACCCAGGTGCTTAGCAGCTGCTAGAGGCCAGACCCCATACTCTGTAGCTTCAGGTTAAGTCCAGAAGCAGTTGGAGTAGCCACAGTCCTAATTGATGCAGACTTTATCATAACTCAGTCTTTAGCCCATTTTTCCAAACTTAAAATCCCTTTTTATTGTCTGGTTATATAAAGTGGAAGTGCCTTATATCCAAAGGGAATTTGTGTGCAGTCTTTGCTTATCTTACCTTTTTGCAGGGCTTCCTCCCAACCCCCCCCACCCTCCCCACATTAACTGGGGTGGCTAATAGGGGCGGGGATGGGGTGAAAGGTCACACATCCACTGTTCCTTTCCCATCCTTCCTCCTTGGTCATACCAAAATCCAAGATAATTTACTTGTTTCATTGCATATTTTGTAACATGTGGGATTAACCTTTTTATCTGTTAAAATATTTGAAAAATAAATAGGTCTGTTCATTTAATCAGTGGGCTCTAAAGTAGGCCATGTGTAAGCTGATCCAACAGAGTGCAAAAAGAAAATATTAGATTTCTATTTATATGTTTTTATTTCACCCTCTAAAATTTTATTATTTGTGTATGGTTTTAATTATATGTAACACATTCATACAGAAATGCAAGTACATACTTTATAAATAAATATACACATTTGAGGGTACATGCTTTTTCAAGATTGAGTACATGATCTCAAGTTTGGAGCCCATTGGTATTGAAGTTTCAATAAACGGTCATTGTAGTTTTTATATCTATATAAAGATCAACAATCCCCATTTTGGGCCTGTGGCCAATTCTGACTCCAACCTCCTCATGAGGACCTGGTCCCATAACACATTACATTATTCAGTATGTTATGCTTTCAAGCCACTCACTCGTTATTTAATTATTTATTTATTATGAAACCTAGGAGACAGATTGGATTATCGTATTTTATTTATGGATTTAATTTTGAATCAGCAAGTTTGAAACAACAAGTCCGTGATCACCACAGGGTGAGCATCAGCTTATATCAGCTTAGAGTTCTCTGGGATCCTTGTCAAAACAATGAAGTTTTGACCGGGGAACCAGAAATGCAGGCATCTGTGGGTTAGGACTGCTCCGTTAGATAGTATGTATCACATGCCCTGTAGCATACAGGTCCTCCACGTGTATTGCAATTCCTAATATGTAGATGGTCAATGATTGTTGAACTGGATGGGGCTGGACAAAGAGGACTCAAGGATGACTCTTCCTCTGATTAGTGAAGGGATGGAAGGTAGAGAACAGTGGGTATGGGAAGGGAAAGGCAATGAGATTTAGGTGAGCACTTTGCATTTTATTCTTACAAAGATCCTGTAAGATTGGTATTATTGTCCACACTAGACATCGCCCTTCTCTAAGAGCTGCAGATTTTTTGTCTCTGTAAGTTCACTTTGCAGGTAAGTGTAGAGTTAACATTTGAACCCAGGACTCTGACTGCAAAGCCCATGCACTTTCCACTACAGCACCTTTCTCCTCTGATAATTTAGCCCTGACCCCAAAATCTCATGTTGACAACCAGGATAATAAATATAATAAATATAGTTATTATAAATTTAACGTGTAGTATGATTCATCTTTTTTTGTGGAGCATGAGCGGAGAGGCAGAGGGAGAGGGAGAAAGAGAATCTTAAGCAGGCTCCATGCCCAGCGTGGAGCTGACACAGGGCTTGATCTCATGACCTTGAGATCATGAGCTAAGGCAAAATCAAGAGTCAGACACTTAATCGACTGAGCCACCCAGGCACCCCGATTCATCTTTTTTATGAGCATTTTGGATGTAGTCTGGAGAATGGATTAGAAAAGAAAAAAATATAAGCAGGAAACTATTTAGAAAGTTATAGTATATCAGGCTTGTGTTATGGTGGTGGCCGTAGAGTTGAAATATTCTCAATGAATTTTGGTGATAGAGTTGACAAAGCTAGTTGATGGGTTGAGGGAAAGAAAGGAGTCAGGGTTGACTTCTAGATTTTTGCCTTAACAAATTGGGTCAGTCTTAGAAGTAGAGAAGTCCTGAGGTGGGGCAGGCTGTGAAGGTCAGAACTGAAAGTACAGTTTTCAACATGGTAAGCATCATCCAGCATCACTGTTGGTGGCTGGCCTTTTCTGTATTTGCTACTTATGCCAGACAGATGGGAATAGGCAGCTTTTCTTTGTGTCTTATTTTTCTTTGTAACACCTGAAGCTGCTTTTCTATTTACCTTGTAGGACCTCTGGCTTTGTCTACTTGGCTGACCTAAAACCACATTCCAAGAATTCCCTTTGTTTCCAGGCTAGGGCTGGTCACCAGAGAAACGCGTATGAGATTTGGAAAGCAGAAGAGAAGCACCAGCCATCTTGATGCTTTGAAGCTGGGTGTGGAACAGGATGTGGCTGCAGCTTCCTCAGGTTGCCGATCTGCTGGCTCACCTCTCTGGCCTAGGGCTCTGTCAGCTCCTGCCAGCTTCTCTGGGGCTAAGTGTGTGGGCAGCTCTGGGGTGAACAGATCAGCTTATCCTTAAGTCTCTCCTATGGAGGCCATAAGAAACAGGCGAGTGTCCCAATTTGTTCTTGCTCTACTCATTTCACAGCCTCTACCCATTTTGTCATCCCTTCTTGACTATTAGCCCTGCTGACTCAGGCCCAAGAGCACACGCAGAGGCAGTACCCTTATGTAGACTGCTTAACCCATTCCCATGATTGCATATATGGGAGAAATAACAATTACCCCTAAAATAACTTCCTGATTCTGTATTATTCACAGTGGTTCTGCTTCTCCAATATAACTGTAACTTATAAATATGCAAAGCAGTATGGTAGCTAGGGTTTCTATACAGTATAAAAGAATATTAATTTTTTCACTATCATTTTGATTTCTATATCATATCACATCTCTTTTAGCTCTATGGTTAGGCCTAAAATTTTCTATGGATTGAAATAATTACAAAAAGGGTATTTCATTACTTTTCAGTATTTCTCAGATTGTTACTATGTCTGATTACCAAGGAACAAAATATTTATTTTATAATTAAGTGCACATACATTATTTTTGTTGTATGTTTTATTTGCTTTCAACATCAGATTCTGTTAATACAAGCATGCATGCATAGCAGAGATGTATGCCTTGTATAAATGTTTTCCTTGATCTTAAAAAATTAATAGAGACAATCTTTGTGGTAGTCTGACACTTGAAGTATTATCCCATTGCCCGTTTCACTCAATAAGTTTCCATTCAACAGTATTTGTCAAATACGTACATAGGTCTGGATCTATGAATTTCTATGAGGGCTTCAAAAGAAATATAAGGCATGATTCCTGTTCTTATGAAATTTATAATCTATTACTCTTCTTTTTATTCGTGTTCAATTTTTTAAAAATTTAAGGTTTTTAAAAATTTCAGAGTTTCTTATAGAGACATTTTTCCCCCTGAGCCATTTGAGAATAAGTTACCAACACAATTGCTTCATCATCCCTGAGTGCTTTATTGTGTACTGTATTTCAAAAAAAAAGTCACAACAATCATCAAAATCAGGAATTCACATTGATAATTTACTCTTATTGTTTCCTGACTTCCATCATTTCACCAATTATCACAATAATGGTCTTTATAGCAAAAAGATTTAGTTCAGAACATGAGTTGCATTTAGTGATCACGGCCCTTCAAGTTTCCTTCCATCTGGAATAGTTCATTACAGAGGTAATGCTGTGCTTCCTCTCTGCATCCTATCAGGTGCCTATGATTTTGATTTGTGCCATTTCATATGATGTTCACTTTGATCCCTTGATTAAAATAGTGTCTCCCAGACTTCTCCACTGCACATTCCTCTCTTCCCTCTCTATCTAATGAGCATTCACTGTGTGTGTGTGTGAGTGTGTGTGTGTGTGTGGTAGGGGTGGGGTGAGGGTTATTCTGAAGCTATGTAAATATTGCTTTCTTCGTTAACCATCCATCCATTCGTTCATTTATATCAGTATGGACTCACCTATTTTATTCAACAATTGGTATTCTGTTGCTATTATGATTTAGCTTAATGTTCAAATTATCCCAGATTCGGCCAGTGAAAGCCCTTTTAAGCAGGCTTCTGTGTCCTTTTCAAGTGTCTCTCTCATTCTCTGAGCTTTTTCTTTTCCTTTTTTTTTTTTTTTACTTTTTGACACAACAAAATATTCGAGGTTTATTTATATTTTCTTTTTTCCAGTCCTGGAATCAGCCATTTGTCCAAGGACCCTGGTTCCTTTTTTTTTTAGAGGAAATAAAACAAGTTAATTATTAGAAAACAAGGTCTGGGAACTAAGTGAGCTCAATACTCGTGGGTTGTTGCTGCTCTTAGTGGATAGTGCAAGGTTATGTATGTGTGCACACACACACATATGTGCATACATTGACATCTACATATACCCACTAGCATCTGTCTATCTATCATTTCTATTTATGTCTGTATTGAAAATCATGAGTTCACACCAATACCTCTGATTTTATCCCAACACTATAGAGTTCATTCTGATTTCAATATTTCCACCTCCCTTCTCTGACAATGAGAAACTTAGCTCCCATTTTCTTTAATATGTGTATTTATTTGATCAATTCCCACTGCTGCTACCACAGTGTTGCATTAAGCTTCAGGACGCTGACTTGCATGGACCCCCATGACTGCTGTGCATTGCTGGGGGTTTTAGCATGTCCTTGATGAGGAGGAAAAGCCAGGCCATAAACAGGGCAATTCTGCATGTAAGCATTTTTGGTAAATTCCCTGGAGAAATATCATAAGAAAACTACCTGCAATTCTAAGGCTCCAATATTTGTTGGGAGTTTTTTTTTTCTCATTTTAAATAAATATTTACTTGTAGAGGTTAGTTCTTTAATAAAAATTTTATATTCTTTTTCTTAGGTAAAGTCCCCTAGGTTGAATAAAGTTTAAGGATCTCAAATCCTGAACTTGCCTGTCTGTACTATATAGTTTATGTGCTTTGTCTGATCTAATGCCATAGTTAACCTTTGAGGTAAGCATTGTGATTGATAAATGAAGACACCGAACCTCTGACAATCTGGGTCATTTGCTCAAAGTTACAGAGTTTGGAATTTGAAGCCACTTTTTCTAATGTCAAGCTCCCTGCCCTTTCTAATATGTCATCTTCCCTTATGGAATATAACCTTGATGTAATCATGGCTTGGCGTCGAAGATCTACTTCTTTAGGAAGTTTAAAGCTCTTGAAATGTGAGTAGGCAAAATGTCTTTGATTTTTCTCTACCAGGGCTGGCTCATTTAGGTCCAGAGGCAGAATGTACCTACAAACTATACAGAGTAGTGTAGACACTAGAGCAGGAGTTGACAAACTACAGTCCACAAGTCAAATCTGGTCCACCACGTGTAGTTGTGTGGGTTTTTTTTCTGCCTGTTTTTGTACAGTCTGAAAGCCAAGTGAAGAATGGGGTTTACATTTTTTAATTGTCGAAAAAAATTTAAAGAATAATACTTTGTGACAAGTAGAGATTACAAAAATTTCACCTTGGGGTATTCATAAATAAAGTTTTATTTGGACACAGATATGCTCATTTATTTATGTATCGTGTTGTATAATAACACAAAGTTGAGTGGGTTCAACAGAGACTGTATGGCCAACAAAGCTGAAAGCTGATTTACAGTTTGGCCCTTTCCAGAAAAAGTTGGCTGATCCCTGAACTGGAGTCACACACATACTTGCATTTGAGCCCTGGCTCCGTCATTTGGTAGTTGTATGATTATGAGCATTTTACCTAAGTCTTATTTTCCTCAGATATGGAGTGCAGGTAACAATGGTGTCCATTTTCTAGCTTGAGAAGCTCTCCATAAATATTAGTGTTACAAATATTTGGATACTTGAAAAAAATTGCATTTCTTTATTTGTCTAAAGCAAAGTGAATGACGGTCCAGCTCCCGCATATCAGGATTGGCAGGTAAACTTACCCCAGTCATGGTAAGGGGCAGGGTGTGTGTGTGTGGCGGGGGTCCCTTCCACCTCCCTTGGGATCATGTAAGAATCCCAGGAACTCAGGAGCATCTCTAAACAAGTTCTTGTGGGTGATCCCTGTTTGCCTCCTTGATCAAGCCCACAGGCTTGTCCCAAGGCAGGTGGCTTTGCTGGTGCTGCCCCTTCCAGTGCTATCACAAGAGACCTTCACCACAGCTCCATGCCTGGGGTTCCAGATAGCACAACACTCTTCTCTCTCAAGGTTTGGACACCCCCCCACCCCAGGGGCACCGTGTGTAAGCAGAGACCAGGTCTATTGGTGACACCCTTATCAGGCTATTCTTGCCAGGCTCCTGAATTCAACTCTTTCCTCAGATCAGCCAGTCCCTTCCCCTTCAACCCATGGAGAATCCTTCTTCTCTGATAGTTCACTCCTCCATCTCCACAAGCCCCTAGTACCCAGGAATCCCATGCTCACATGCCTCACAAGGGCATATAGTAGAAAGAGCTGAAAGACAATAAGGTGAAGTGGGTACTGTGGAGAATGCCTCCCTTCTAATGGCACTAACAGCTCCCCAGCTTCTACCCACAGTTGCCTTTTAGGTCCAGTGTCTCCAGATGTTCTGCTTGTTCAAGGGAAGTTGTAAGTCCGGACAGTTACAAGAAAATTCCTATAAAAAAGACATTGTGGGGGAACACAATCTGGAGGCTGAATTCTGTCTAAAGTTAGCCAAACAATCCTACCTTTCCTAAAAATAAAGAAATGAGTAAGGCTTCTTGCCCATCTGAAGGAGAAGGGACTCCCCCCCTTCCCCAGACCTAGCTACCTTCTTAGAAAGGAAGTATACCTCTCATGCTCTCCACCGGAAACCAAGGAAACAAAATACAGTTAATTACTTTGGCATATTGTTATTGATTATAATTTTACTATTACTATAATTTTACTATTTATCATGTAAAAACAGTACATACCTAGCACATAGTTAGCACTCAACAAACGTTTATTACTGTTTTATTAGTGTTATTATCCCTCTTCACCCTATTTTGGAATATGTTAGAAAGAGTGTAACCCTAGAGGGACACCAGGACCCCTTGTGTGCGTGCACACGGTGTGTAGATGTGTGTTGGGGCCTCAAGGGGGCTGACTTACGACAAACACATTTCGCAGAGCTCCGATTCCAGCTAAGCAGAGAGTGCAGGTTGACAGGCTGCAGGTTGACGGGTCGCGTTACCGCCACCTGCCGCCCAGTCCGCCAAACTGACACTGCTCACCGTCGCACCCGCTGGGGAGGCCTGCTCGCCGGGCTCCCCCTTCTGGGCTGCAAATCTACCTTCTCCCCCAAACGCATTGCATTTTGCACACAGTCTGCGGACCGGCTCCACAACTGCCGGTCCCCCAAGTGGCCAAACAACGCTGCCTTTTAGATTCCTCCTGACCTGGCAGGGTGACTGGGGGCTCCCAGGGAGGGGGACTTCGATGAGCTCCAGCGGGCGCGGGGACCGGTGCCTCACTGGGCTGTCCGCACCACGGGGGCCAAGACTGGGGGCAGCGAGCTGGAGCGTTGGAAAGACGCACAGCTGCGGGGGACCCAGCGGGCTCGCCCCGCTTTGCCTCTTTTCCTTCCTTAATCAGAGGCAGCATGACTCACTCCTTTGTTTCTGGAAGAGATATATCTGAACTAGCCCGAGGCGGAATTCACCCTCCCGCACTCATCAGAGATCGCTTGCTTATTCGCTGCGCCCCTCCGCGCCAGCCCGGGACGCGGGCAGAATCCTTACGCGGGCTGTCAGCCGCTGTGATGGGTGACACCCAACCAGCAACCTGGCGAGCCCGCCCTCCGAGCGCTCCTGGGTGCGCTTCGCGGCGGCGCTCGCCCTCGGGCGCTCACCTCTGACGCCTCGCGGCGGGTGAGGGCATCGCAGGGGCTCCCACGCCACCGCCCACCCTTAGCCCCCGCGGCGTCACTTCTGAGTGTTTTTCAAACGGAGCGTTTTTACAGCTCCATTCAACTGCTGGGGTAGATGTGGTTCTCAGGTTAATTACTAATGAATGAGCTGTGTTTGTGTGTGTGTGTTTCTGTACCTGTGCGTTGTGTATGTGTGAGAGAGGAGAGCTCCAGAGAGAGAGAAAGGGGGAGAACAGCTATAAAAGCATGTTTGTGACAGGATAATGGAGAGGAGAGAAAGGAACAGGAAAAATGAAGGAAATTAAGAAGCAAGAGAGGCAAAATGACAGTGATGAGGGAATAGAGTGACAGCAAAGGATGCAGAAAGAAGGCAGGGAGCAACAGTTTGATGGGAAATGGGAGGGGACTTATGCATGAAAGAGAAGGGAGGATTTGACATCCGTGAGAGGTAAAGTTTCATTTTGGTGAAGTGAACCTTGTGAACATTTCAATATCCCTCTCTCCTATTTTACATCCCATTTTGTTTGGCAGCTGCTAGAAATGAGTTTCCATTCTTCTGTCTTGTTTTAATATTCTCGTGTCTCCCACATCACTAGATCGTTAGAGGCAGAAACAATTATGCCATACATTCCGAGCGTGTGACAGAGCCTGGGCGCGCAGGCTGATTACCAGCCCCCCTCGCGCGGCGCCATCAGCCGCATCTGCTTTCCTTATCTGATCCAGGTTTTACACGGTCTCTCTCTCCACTGACCTCTACGGGCTGGCTTGTCCTTTGGGAAACACACTCGTAGCTGCTCAGAATCCAAATGTGTGTGACAAGCACGCTCACAAGGGTTTCTGCTACCTATCAACAAACAAACAAAGCAAAGCCCCGCGGCAACATATAGCCTCAAAAATGGGTTCTTTTGAATCCCATTTGTAGCTCCTGACCTAATCGCTTTCCGCTCTGGAGGAACAAAAGACAGAAGATTTTGCAAGGTCTGTGCTAGCTCTAGCTGGGTACAAGCGGTGAAGAGGTTGAAAGGGATTTTCCATATCTCAGTCTCAGTTACTATTTTGCCAACATTACCCAATCTTGTTCCAAATTTGAGGGAGGGGGGTCACATTTAGAAAGCCTGGACAAGATGATAAAAACTGTTTTGGCAGGAGATGAATCAATGCATATGGGCGTGGGCAGTAATGCCCAAACTCACTTACCACAACAAATGGTTTTATGAAAATGTTTTGGCCAATATGAGATTTTTGCCATACGAGAAGTGGTTACCTATCTGTATGATTGAATGGAGGGGATGGACATCTGATGGGTCCCTCAGAGGGAGCTCTCCAGAGAGTGGACATCCTTGGTGTTCAACCCTTATTCTGGGACCTGCCAGGGACATTCAAGGAATGCAGTTTGGAGAGAAACCATTTCTCATTGTGGTCAACGGACTGTGATGCAGATAAGTTCTTAATAGAGAAAAATGCGTTGGTCCCTCAAAATGCAAAACATTTCTGTAATATGGTTATTATCAATTACGGAGAGTTACGTTATTCTTGTCTCAGTAAGCTGTTGTGAGGTTAAAAAGATAATGGATGTGGACATGCTTTGTAAATTCAGCAGATGCTCCCCAGAGCCAGGGCGAAACAATGCTTGGGGGAAAAACATGGTTGCCACCATTCTTCAAAATCAATTAACGCTGGATCTCCAAATCATTAAATGATTGTTTAATTAATCCCCTAACATTCAAACATTTACGTTTTATTTCCTGTTTCCTTTTCACTCTTCCTTGATATCTCTTTCTGCTTGGATCTGTTTAGTATATTTTCTTATGATCCTCTGTCAGGGTACACCCAAAGAACCCATACTGTAATTGGGGTTTTTTGAAGCTGTGGCAAGGTTAGTTTCCCATAGTGGTCAGTGAGCTGCTCAGTTCCATGCTCAGCTTCTGTGCCACAAAGAGAGCTTGTGGCAAAGAATTCAGATGAATTTTATATTTATATTTATATTATGGAATGGGGTGGGAACCTCTCTAAATGTCTTTTCTATTGGTAGAAATCAATCGAAATGCATCTCTCTCTCTCTCTAGTCTAGTATTTTATACACATTACTCTCCCCACACACACACATACACCATCTAACTTTTGTTTTCACCCCTACTACACCCCTACACAACTTATTATTTTATGGGACTCAGTAGTTTGCCTTTAGATTTGGAATGTAGAAATACATGTCCCTAAATAGTAACTTTACCCTAAGGTTGAAAAGTAAAAACATTTAGCAAAACTTCACATGGACCAATGAATTTGCTCTCTCTATTAGATTGCTGGGACTGCCATAAAACAGCACACACTGGTGGCTCAGTTAATAGAAATTTATTTTCTCACAGTTCTGGAGGTGCAAGATCACAATGCTGGCAGGGTTGGTTTCTCCTGAGCTCTCTCTTTGTCTTGTAAACGACCACTAAATGGGATTCTGAGACAGATTTCCAGTGTGTGTGTGTGTGTGTGTGTGTGTGTGTGTGTGTGTGTGTAGGGGGTTCCCACACTGACAAGCAATTCTCACACACCAGCTGGGTGTCCTACAATTCAATTCCAACACCATCTACCTGGAGACAGTGTCAGTTCCCACAGGTTAAACGCACAGGTCCAAACAATGGCCCCTCCCCTTCAGATGCCAATCCCAAACCCAGGTTGTTACACCTGCTTCTGTGCAACAAGCTACAGATTGGAAGCTCTTAGGAGTAACTCCCGTCCTTGGGTTCAATTAATTTGCTAGCGCAGCTCGCAGAACTCAGAGAAACATTTGACTTACCAGATCACCAGTTTATTATGAAAGGGCATAACTCAGGCAGAGGTGCACAGGGCAAGGTGTGGGGAGGAGGGCAGAGAACTTCCACACGCTCTCAGAGAACACAGACCTCTGTATGCTCAGCAACCCAAAAGCTCTCTGAACCCAGTCCTTCAGGGTTTTTCTGGAGGCCTCATTACACAGGCATAATTGATTAAATCAGTGGCCATTGGTGATCAGTTCAACCTCCAGCCCCTCTCCCCATGCCCAGAAATTGGGGGATGTGACTGAAACTTACAACCCCCTATTCATGGTTGATCCCTTCCAGGGAATCAGCCCCCAACCTTAGGTGCTTTATAAAGTGCTGAATAAGTCACCTTATTCAAATAAACCCAGTTGTGGTGTAAAGGGATTTGTTAATGAATAACATGACACCCATTTCACCTTTATGGCCCCGAAGCCATAAAGCCATTTTAGGAACTGAGGACAATAAACCAAATGTCATGACAAAAGATGTGCCTATTTCTCTTATCACTCAGTAAATTCCAAGGGTTTTGAGAGCCGCGAGAGCCACATCTTGAGAAAAAAGAACCATGAATTTAGACCAAATATATTTGTATAAGAAATATGTTAGTCATCTGAGTGAGCAAATATATATTTCTAATAAATCACAATATCACAGCGACCTTCTTGCTGTGTCCTCACATGGCCTTTTCTCTGTGCAAGAGCCTCTCTGGTGTCTCTTCCCCCTCCTATAAGGATTGCCAGTCACACTGGCTTAGGGCCCCACCTTTATGACTTCATTTAGCCTTAATTATCTCTTTATAGGCTCCATCTCCAAATTTGGTCACATTCTAAGGTACTAGGGGCTTAGAGCTTCAACTGTGAATTTTGAAGGAACGCAATTCAGCCCATTACCCTCTCTCGGCGTATTCACATGGGCTACTGAAGCTGACAACTGAGAATCCTCTTTTGGGTCCCACAGAGAAAGAGGTCTGTGGTGGAAACCACAGTAACAATAGACTAGAAGGCCCAGAGATGGGGTGCCCAGGACCCACTGGCTATGTGACAGGGACAGTTAATTTTCTGAGTCTCAGTTTCCTTATCTATGAAACATGGCCTGCTAGTTCTCCATCATTATTACTGCATACGTGATGCTTTAATATGTAGTATTTTTATGGTGCATCTTCAGACTGGTAGTTCTTCTTCATGCTAGAAGATAGTGACGTGGTTAAGAGCAATGCCTGTGGAAGCCTATAGATCTGAATTTGGATTCCAGTCTATTGATTTCCTTTGGGCCATCATTTAACTTCGAAAAATTCAGTTTCTTCTTACGTAAAATGGGACTAATAATATTGGCGACCACCCAAATTCATGTGAAGCTTAACAAAAATAATACATATAAAAATTTGAGGACATGAAAATAGTTTATCATCATCATCATCAATAGTGTATTCCTGTGAAGTCTTCCCCTTGTCCTTCTCCACAGGACCTTAACCTTCTCCCGATCTGGGTTCCCTGCTGAATCTTTGTGATAGTCCTTTGTGCTCATGACCATTTACTCTTCAGGAGGTTCTCTTTCCCCTTCCTCCTCTACCCAAGCCAGCTTTCAGTGGCGTGCACCTCCACACAGCACTCACGTATTCCCATCGTCTCCACTCCAGGCAGCAAGCCCTCAACAGTCACCCACATGAGCGTCACGGCCATTTCTTTCAATGTGCGATGCTGACTCACTGCCACAATTGCTCCTCACTTTCTGCTCTTTCAACAACATTCTCAGCCAGAAGCTTGAGTAAGCAGGTAGAGACAAGGATCAAAAAACAGCATTCCCCCTCACTTGCAAGGGCATCCCAGGCCTAGCACAGAGCCTGGCAAAGATAAGGACCCACAAATAACTGGGTAATGAATGAATACATGAATGGTGTGTTGACAAGGGTGTAGCCAAAACACTGAACCTGTTTTCAGTGACAGATCCTAAATGGGGGAAATTCCAGAGGAGATAATTGATGAGCAAACAGAAGGCAAGCTGAGGACAAAGCAGAAACTGTCACCCAGCGACTCCCCCACCCCCACCATGGGATGTATATGACATTCCTCAGGCACTCCTGGCTGCCCTCAAGGACAAAGAAATAGTTAACCTATAGATACCACAATCCCTCAGTTTACAAATGTTTCGCAGTTTACAAGAATGAAGCATTTCTATCAATAACCTAGCTTCTGGAAGGGAATGTAGATACAATTAAATGTCCTTATAATCTGCAGCCTCCAGGAAGTTCCCAACCATCTTAATGTTAATGCCTTACTAGAGGGAAAAACAATCTTAACTTGACAATGGCAAGGCCTCTGGTATCTTGTGAATCTTCTTTAACATATGAAAGTACTTTCTCAGCCTCCTTTTTCCCTTACCTCCCCCAACCCCATGGTATATAATCAGCCACCCCTCACAACCCTGGTGCAGCTGCTCTTTCTGCCCATGGGTCCTGTCCTTGTGCTTTAATAAACCACCATTTTTGCACCAAAGATGCCTCAAGAATTCTCTCTTGGTCGTCGGCTCTGGACTCCACCCCACTGAACCTCATGCGTATTCCATAACCTCATCAATAATGACGCAGGACAGCTGCGAAACTTAAAAGTTGAGGAAACATTGCTATGGACGTGGGGTGTGTGTGTGTGAGAGACATATTTTGAGAGAACAGCAGAAGTACCTTCAGAAACAGTTTAATAGGCAAAGGAGGAATTAGGACACTGCATGTGGAAAAGAGTTATGAAATGTTGCCCTCTTCATTTGTGAAGAGTGTTCACGGCCCCATTTTAGTGATCCCAATGATGTAGTTTTGGAACATAGGTGAGGTTCAGTGGGGTGCAGTCTGCAGTCAATAACCAAGAAAGAATTCTTGAGGTGTCTGGTGCAAAATGGTTTATTAAAGCACGGGGACAGGACCCATGGGCAGAAAGAGCTGCTGCTCCAGGGTTGTGAGGGGTGGCTGATTATACACTATGGGGTTGGGGGAGGTAAGGAATCCAAGGGAGCTTTCCAAAGGGTTTTCATATGCTAAAGAGGACCTACAAGATACTGGAGGCCTTGCCATTGTCTAAGGTTGTTTTTCCCTCTAGCAAGGCATTAGCATTAAGATGGCTGGGGGCTTCCTGGAAGAATGTCACTCAAGTCCCACCCAAGAGGGGAGGTTGTGGGGTGTCAGCTTATGCTTTGTCCTCAGCCAGCCTCCTGCTCCCTCATTGCCAATTTCACCTACACACAGCTCTAGGCACACATAGACTGTTTGACCAAATGGCAGGACTATGAAAGGGTTGTTAAAATACCTTATTTACGGGTCGTCTGGGTGGTTCAGTCGTTAAGCATCTGCCTTCAGCTCAGGTCATTATCCCAGGGTCCTGGGATTGAGCCCCACATCGGGCTTCCTGCTCAGCGGGGAGCCTGCTTCTCCCTCTCCCACTCCCCGTTTGTGTTCCCTCTCTTGCTGTCTGTCAAATAAATAAATAAAATCTTTAAAAAAAAAACAACCTTATTTGCATCATGAAATGATTGACTTAAAAATCTTCGTTAAACGCCTGTCTTCCTGGGGCACCTGGCTGGCTTGATCGGGAGAGCATGTGACTCTTGATCTTGGGGTTGTGCATTCCAGCCCCACATTGGATGTAGCGAGTACTTAAAAATCTTTAAAAAACCCAAAAATCTTAAAAAACAAAACAAAACAAAACACAACAACAACAACAAAAAACAAAACCCAGGGCACCTGGGTGGCTCAGTCAGTTAAGCAGCCGATTTTTTATTTCAGCTCAGTCATGACCTCAGGCCCTCAGATCTAGCCCTGCATTGAGCTTCCAGTCGGACTCAGCGCTCCGCGGGGTGTCTGCTTGAGGATTCTCTCTCCCTTTCCCTCTGCACCTCCCCCACCACTGTCTCTCTCGCGCAATCTCTCTCTAAAATAAATAAATAAATAAATAAATAAATCTTTAAACCCAAAAAAAGTCTATCTCCCCAGACAGACATAAAGTCCAGAGGACAAGAGCTTGCCCTTGGGGAGCAGGTGAATAATTCAGCATGGGGCCTGGCCCACACTCTCTTCATGGAGACTTGGGAGTGAACAAACTAGCAAATGAATGAATGCACAGTAATTGGCATCCGTGTATTCACACCTCTCCAGAGGTTTTTCCTACCACTCCCCTTGGACAACTTGTTAAATAGTGAGAAGTGACCTTGTATTTGCAGTGCCACGTCCCTCTATGTGAACCCTTTTCAGGTGGACATTGTGAGGCCATGTCATCACTGTCAGGTCACTGAGGTAGCATTAGCTCTCTTTTCTTCTCATCATTACATCACCCATGCCGATCTTGGATTAGTTCCGTTGTTATTGATGTGATAATATTTTAGGGTGTATTTATTTCAAAAACAACTTATTTAGCAAATGTTATATATACAGGAGGTTTAAGTGAGACAAAATGCAGCAATTAATGCTAATGAGGCTGCTGTTAGCCTGTAATATTCTTGGTATTGTAATCATGCATCACCGAACATGGGCCTCAGTTTGTTCAACAGATGCCCATCTTAATGGCCACGTTCTCTTCCCATGGATAAGTTAGCTTTAGTTAAATGTACCATTAAAAATAACCATTTAAAATGTTAATGAAAACAGTGACTGTATCCACCAGGAATTTTTGTTTTAACCTCTGCTTTATTACTTCTTTATTTTCAAAGGGACTTTGGAAAGATGAAAACCTTAGTGCCTATTTAGGATACTTTAAACAGAAAAGAGAGAGAAACAAAGAAAAGCTCAGTTCATTCCAATTAAGATCTGGTGTGACACTTCACAGTGGCCCCGGGGCTGCAGGCCTGTGTCAGTAACACTAACCACACCGGGAAACTAACTCTCCTGTGTTTTCATCTCTTGTTTCTTCTCAGTATTAATTTACAATGTGAATCAATGCAAAACAGTAATCTGAACAGTGACTACAAACATATTATACATAAATATTGCATGATTATATTATCAAAAAAGTGGAGAGACATAATACCAAAACTGTATGGGTTTTATTTTCATACAGAAAAAGTGTAGGTACATATCACTACATTTCATAAATATTAATTTAAAATAATTTGTAAAAAAAGAAAAAATTAGAATGTGAGGCAGAATTAGGTAATTGGCATCCTTGCTAGTCCAACTACTTAATATCCAAATATCTTGTCATCCTGAAAGTACCATTATTTTATCACAAATTAGGATTAAAGAGGGGAAAATACCAGAATGTTGTTACTTAGGAATAAGGATATGATCCTTCTAGAAGAAGAGAAAGCCTAAGCCAGGCTTTTTTCATTGAAAGATGTAGTTTGTAAAACAAAGATTAGTAGATGCAGAGGATCTTTTCACATTTTACCACTGGTCATGCGTGCCCTGAGACAGATTCTCCAAATCCTAGAATGTGGCTGCATGATGAGTGAGTGTAGGGGTCTTGGGAAAGCCCATGTGTATCTAATAGACATGACCCAGGCTTCCTCGTGGCTCATTTCTTTCTTGGCCCGGCTACATAACTCTCCAGGACAGGTGAAGTCAGTTCAGGGCAGCGTATCGTAGCTGGTCCAGGCTGGTGAGAGGCGAAGTGGACAAGGGTTGGCCAGACCCGGGGACCATGTTTATGAGGAGCTTTTTCAAGTATACAACCCAACTGTCTTGCAAGTGGGAAGTGTCTCCATTCCAGGGGGGTTCTCAATCCTTTCTTTGGTGAATCCTCTTGGTTCTGGGAGGTTTTGTTTTGTTTTGTTTCAGAATTTGCTGAAATATTAACATATCTGGGTGAATTGATGCTACTTGAAAGCTATTCCATCTCATGACTGCTGGTATAGAGCCTGGGAATTTACATATTAAGAACAAGGCAAAAATTCAGCAGTGCAGGTTACACTAATTATCTAGCAGCCAGGAAAGAATAAAAGGACAGAGAGGTATGTTCAAAATCCAAGGATTTGGAGTCAAAATGTTAGTGCATTAGAAGTCTGTGGATGGAGCCTGCAGCTGCTGTAGGAGACACCTTATTGTAGGCCCTTTTTCATCGACAACTGCCTGGGAGCTTCTAGACTCTTCAGCTGAAGCTGCTTGGGACCATAACCACACCATTTCTCTTGACCTGACCAGTGTCCTTCCCCATTCCTGATCTTTTGATCAGGGTCTGTAACCAAAGTTCCCTCCTCCAGAGTTACAGGTAGACACTACACCTGGGGGACGGGGCTCGTCACACAAAGTAATCTTTATTTGCAGCAAATAAGGAGATCATGGAGAATAACTTCCAAACATTGGCTCCCTGAGCAGGGGTGAGCAGGTTCTTTTTATTTAGGGTTTAGGACAGAGAGTCACAAAGAGGAGCTTTGTCAGGTGTAAGGTTGCTCAGGCATATTTAGAAAGTATGCCCTGCAGGCACCCTATGTTATGTTAACAAAGCTTGTGCCCCTCCTAGAGCAGAGACTTTGACATTATAATGAAGCAGAGATGACTGCCTGATAAGATGGAGCTATGGGCCTGATCCCAGAGAGCCCCATATAAACTGGATAGGCTCTTGGATTTATTATCTCAGGGTAAGGAATGCAGGATTTTGCTTGCTGGGAGGCTGGAATCATTTCAGTTGACCTTGAGTCCAGGCTTCTCTAAAAACAGCTAATGGATTTGTGAGTAGGTTCTGAAAAGTCACAACACCTGATTAGGGGAGAAAGAGTCCTCTGAAAAAAATAAGGTTTACGTCTTCTGCTAGTTTTAATTTCATTAACCCTATGGAGCATGGTTTCGATCCTGCAAAAACAATTCAAGAATGTACTTTGGATCAATCTTTACTTTTGGAACAGCACTGGGAGTTTTACCATTGATTTATTGTCTCTGGTATGGTTAGGCGATTTCCTGGCTTGATAGAGACTGTTAGTTTTTGCCTCCCATCTGTTCCCTTAAATCTTTAACTACTGAGGTTTTTGCATTTGTTTGTAATTCTAACACTTCCTAGGAAATTCTGCTATAAGTGTGCTTGGGCAAGAAGAGCTGGTAGGGCATAGATGACAAAAATAGCTGGGAGGCTAAAATGACTTCTCTTGTGTCCTGAAAGCTGTCTTGTCTTTCATTTTCTAGGAACCCCTAACTCTGTTTTTAGGTCCACCTCTGGTGCCTGGACCCACTAGTAGGAGCGTCTTCTCCATGCAGACAGACCTGAGGTAGAAGTTCCTTGGATCAGTGGATCTCGGATTTGATCTGGGAAGACAGACAGGGGCAGGGTGAGCAGGTAGAATGACACAAAGTAGAGATAACACGGCTCGTCCCAATTTTACAACCTTATGTAGTAAAAGCTATCTTGTTTTAAAAGCACATGACAAATCAGCCAGCACCTTCTCACTGAGAATGGTTGGGTCTATACGAGGTGATTAAGTTAGAAGACCTCCCATCCCCAGTGTTCTCAAACACAATTCCTAGGGTATGCTAAAGATCCTCAACAGTCTGGGGCCAGGAAGTAGGTTTGGCTGATGAAAGGCTACTCCAATGGGCCAATCTAGGGAGTAGAAGAGAATGAACTAGGCAGGGGGATGGAGGAAGGGCCTTTTTCTCTTCACACGAAGACCATGAAGTATCCATCCTTGGGCTTACAGGCAGCCAAATATTCCATGTTTGTGTAACAATTTTGTGTGTGTGTGAGGGAGGAATCTGCCTTTTGTTCCGTAGACTTGAATTTAGAAGTCTTCTGCCACCGTGGTGAGGTTGCAGCGATTGGTAGAAAAGAATCCCACATGAAGTACATTTGTTGGTTGCATTGAACACAACTCAACTCTACTTTGACAAATGTTTGCTAAATTATTAGCCGTTCACCATGCTAGGTCTGAAAGGATCACAAAGGTGAAAAAGCATGGCCCTTTCATTAAGAGGTTAGATTCACAGACTGACCTTCTTCCCAGCTCTCTGTTGCTGTTTTGAACATACTTTTAAGTACATGGATATAAAGGGAGTAGAAAGTGGGTATACAACAAGGAATTTCTTCTGAGGCACTCAGAAGGCAAAGCCTCAAGGTGGTGTTACAATTTCTAACCCTGTAGCTTTTGTGGCTAAAGGAAATAAAATCTCAAGCCACCTGGGGACAATGCTATTAGAGACTCCCCAGTGTTTTTTTTGTTTGTTGGTTTTTGTTTTTTGTTTTTTGTTTTTTAGATAAGATTGGAAATGGGAGGTACATAATAAAGACTGGCTACCCTTTGCCCTAGGTTCTTGCGGGGTAACTTTTAGGTCCTTGGAATTTTTCAAGCGGTAGGAGTTTCTTTGTTATTCATGTTGGGCCCCTTGGATCACACCTGATAGTTCATGCTAATGAGGTAACTTCTGGTGGGCCCCTAGAGAGTTTATGACAACAAGATGACTCAGGATGGGGGCTGGCCATGCCAGAAAGACCAGCCATGTGGTTAGAGTAGTGGGGGTTTGGGTCTTGTGTTAGTGACATCAGTCTAACCTGGAGATGGAGTTCAGCTGTTCTGCCAGTGATTCAATCAGTCATGCCTAAGGGACAAAACTAATAAAAACTCTGTGCACCAAAGACTGGGTGAGCTTCCCTGGTTGGCCACACTCTGGGCATTGTCACACATCAACGTGCTGGGAAGGTAGTGTGTCCTGACTTGGGATAAGGACAAAGGAAACTTCATGTTTGGGATTCTCTCAGATTTTGCCCTATGTCTTTCTCTCTCTAACTGTTCTGATTTGCATCTTTTTGCTGTAATAAAACTGTAATTATAAGGATAACACTTTCCTGCATTCTGTGACATTCTAGAAATTATTACATCTGAGAGGATAGTGGGAACTCTGAAATCATGGCTCAGACATGAGCCACTATTTCAGGGACCTCAGGCCACCCTCATTTCTGATATGAGGGCTATTTTGTTTGAGAACTGTGTCTTTAACTTTGAGTTTGGCGAACTCATTGAAGAAAGGCATTTTCAGAATTTTATATAAAATTCAAATTTGGGGAGATTGGGCCTTAAACAGTCTCGTTTTTTTTTTTAAGATTTTATTTATTTATTTGACAGAGATAGTGACAGCCAGTGAGAGAGAGAACACAAGCAGGGGGAGTGGGAGAGGAAGAAGCAGGCTCCCAGCAGAGGAGCCTGATGTGGGGCTCGATCCCAGAGCACCGGGATCACGCCCTGAGCTGAAGGCAGACGCTTAACGACTGTGCCACCCAGGTGCCCCTTAAACGGTCTCTTTAAACCAGAAGGGACCAGGGGTTTTGCTTCTGTCTGAGACTATTTGCTGATTATTGGAGTTGATGAGTGCTTACTTCCTCACCCTCTCCCCCAGCCACCCACTCTGATTCAGGATTAGTTCTCTTGTGTTTTCCTGACCTCATTTGGCTACTAAGAGTCAAACTTCAGACCCTCCCAATCACTTCTGATATACAATGAACCTGCCTCACCTCGTTGGATTGTGATTTGCTTATTTCTCATTTTCTTTTGGTATCTCCTGTCTGTCCTGTGCAATGCTATAGGATTTCTATAGAGATTCTGGACACATTTTGTGAAGGTAATGGCTCTCAGTAAGAATAGAAAACAAACTTTCCTTTTCATAAGTAGAAAAAAATAGGTGGCTTTAGAAAGTAATTTCGTTCCTTCTACTGCTATCAGGTAGGATGTTATTAAAACCAATCCTTAAAGATACCCCTACTATGGAGACTTTAAAGGAAGAGTATACTCCCTAATGTTTTTTTTGGGATCATGTCCTAACGTCTCACTCAAATCTAACAATCTGGAACTTCTTAATGCTTTATCTGTAGCTTCCCAATGGTAATTAATGCTCTGTCTTATGATCCCTTACGGGAGAAAAAGAAAAACTCACAAAGAACCTCTTTGCTTAGATGAAGACAATTATTGTAAATACCACATTTCTTTCTGTGGTGGGAGAGATACTGATGGAGCTTTCAAGTGATTCTTTGGTGTTTTGTCCACCCCTTCCTCACATCATTTTTATCACTGGCTTTATTCCCTATCCGATTCATGAAAACCTCCAAGGGGCAGTGCAGTCAACCACAAGATCACTGACTCAGGTCAATGAAGACACATCTCCTTTTCACGTTTATTTCATTTTGTTTTAAGATCACAGAAGAGCAGAGCATTCATACGTGTAAAGTAACAGAAGAGAGGAACAGAATTTAAATACATTTTAAAAGAAAAGAAAAAAAGCTTTTTTTAATTTTAATTTTTTTTTAACACACATTGCGCTTTTTATTTTCCTTCACAGAGCTAGTATCCAGGGAAAAAAAATCCATCCAATAAACAAAAATAAACTTTGAACAACAAAAAACCCAAATAAAAAATGGCCATGTGTTTGTATCATCAAGGAAAAGTTCTGTTTATGTCTACAGGGCTGAAAAAAAAGGAATATATTTATATATATATATATTTATATGTATATAACACTGTTAATAAGGAGAATTCTAACCAAGAGCAGGATTTATACACCCTTCAGTAGAGCAGTGAGAAGGAAGGGGTGAGGCAGGGTGGGGGGAAAGAAGGTGGAGGTTTTGTCCCATGCTTCTCTCCCCCTGCATCTTTTTCCCTTTAACCTTCCCCCAATCCCAGTGAATACTTAGGGAGCAGGACTTGGCCATAATCACCAGAATGAACCATTTACATTCTCTGGTGAAGAGCAAAGACTTAGGGAAGTGGGTCCAAAAAAGGCCACAGATAGCTTAGAATTACTGCCGCGTGCCATGAAGCTAGTAGTTCCATGTATTTTCTTCATTTGCAAGAAGCAGATTTTAACTCTGTGCCTGATTTTACATAGAGAAGGCTTGTGCAGAGGAAAATGTAGCTGTAGGAGTAGATCCAGGAGCACCACTCAAAGAGACACCTCTGAAATAACCATTAAATGGGGAGTTGTCCTCTGGGCAGTCATTGTCCCACTTAAAGAGAGCTTGGTAAGCGCTCTAAGACCATCCCACATCCTTATCTACATCAAATGATACTAATGCTGGGAAGTCATGGATAGTCCCTGCTCTTCAATACACTGGAAATTCAGATTGTTTCTGTTCTCTTAGGCACTGAATGAAAAGCTAAGTTGAGCCTCCAGGACAGTGTGGGGCTACACTTTGATGGGTTAAAACAAGTGGGCCTGTGCTCAATCCATTCAGAACATGGTACAAGAAAGTCGTTCCTCATTAACTGCCTGAGAAGCACCATTCCTGCGTACCCTCTTCTCAGAGCACTGAACTTCCGTATTTGATCTTGCCCTTCACAACAACTCTTACTGTATTCGACTCTGTCACCTCCTGAAATGTGTTTCTTTTTGTCCTATTTTTAACTTGTCTTCTTTAAATGATATCGACCTGTACTTTTTGAAAATGAGGCTTGTTTTCTCTCTGTCCACTTGCTTGACCTCACAGCCTCTAAGTCAAGTTTAAGAAAACTCATGCCATGAGAAACTCCGTATAAAACAAAATGTATTGTCTTGCTTGTTTCTCACGGGACAGCCTTTTGAACTTGCCTGGGACCACATGCTTAACTGCCATCAGCACAAGCAGAGTTTTCAAGGACACACATTTACTGAAATGAGGCACTTGGCCCAGGCTGAGAAAAAAAACAACACAACAACAACTGATGTTTCCTTTCATATGCACAACATGCATAATACTCAATCTGGCTACTTTCCTTCCTATGAAAGGTTATTAGAATAAAGTTCAACAGTTAGATTTTTTATTATAAGGAAACAACTCCAGCTATTTCAATGCCTTCAGTATCATCCAAATGTGTCCCTTGTCTACACTGCTAAGAAGTTTTGATAAGAAGAGAATTTTAGAACCAGTCCAGGGCCACTGTAATCTAGAAGTTTTGGCTTTTGAAACGGAGATGATGGAATGATGGTTCTGAGAAGGGAAGGTGGTACAGAGGCCAAACTGGAGGAGACAAACAGCTGCTTGGAATGATCAGCTGGCCACATGCTACATGAGCGTGAAATTCTTATTCAAGAATCAGAGTTTAGAGCTGACAGAGATCTTAGAGATGTCATCCAAATCCCTTACTTTCAGGATGAAAAAACCAGGTCTCAGGAAGGTTAAATGACTTGCTTAAGGTCACCTAGTTTGTTTGTGGCCAGACCCCAGCCAGAATCCAATTCTCTTGACTTTCTGCTTCACCTTAAAGTTGCCGTTTATCTTGGGTGGTGGAGTGTACTTTAAGTGTAATGTTAATTTGACCTAAATTTCTTTCTATAACAGTCCATGCAGAAAATTCATGTGATTCCCAAAGTTATCTCTTTGGTGGCTCTTTGTGGCTGTTCAGACTGTAGAAAATACATATGCGTCACTCTCTTAAACACATCAGACCCTTCAAAAAGACTCCAAGGGAAGGTGCCTCAGAGAGATACTCCCAATTAGAGTAATTCGGTCCTCATTTGCAATAGTCAGGATAGATATGTAGAAATATAGGTCTATCAGATTAAATAAAAGTAATCATTTCCTAGGGTGACTTGGCAAGATATTTCTCAAGGATATAACATATTTCTTATATCTTACAATTTCTTAGAATCTAGATGACAAAGAAGCTTTCCCAATGTCTTTGTCTGATGGAAAATAAAAACTGAGTAATATTTTGCCACCAAGCTGTAGGTGACTTCCTTGGATCTATTTAAACAAGCCATCTTAGATGGTAGGTAAGAAGTAACAAGAAGACACTGGGAGTTGATGCAACAGACACAAGAGCCCTTAAAACTCCTTCCTCTGTCTCCTCATTTCCCTTGCTTTGGGGTCAGGTGAGACAACTGTGGCAACAGTTGGGAGAAACTCCACTTTGGTCCCTCAGGAACAAAGAGGTGGCCTCCTGGGACTTCAGCAGGATGCTGACTTTTAGCAGTTTCTGTGGGTCTGCTTCCTTTTGCTGAGGCAACCTTCTTGTTCAGGACATTAGTCATATTCCTTCCCATTCTGACCTGGGAAATGCTTTAGTTTTTATTTACTTTTATTTGATTTTTTTTTCTTTAAGATTCATAGATTTAGCTGAACCTGGGCACTGCATGAAAAATGAAGTTTACATAGTTTATATTATGTACATAAACTAGTGATTTACATTGATTTACACATGATTGGTGCCTAATTTATTAATCAACACACAGTATGTAAATGCACTGAAAGGAAATCAAGATTTTAAAATAAGTTTTCCATAATATCCATAAACATTTGCGCTGGTGTAAATGTTAAACCTAAACCTAATGTTAACACCAGCTTCCTTGCCAAGAGGAAAGTGATGTACATCGCTGGGTGAAAACAAATTCTCTCTTGAATTTCAGTTGGCCTCATTTGACAACACAGCTACATGCAAATGAGAATAGTTTACTTCTCTTCCACTAGCATGCACATAAATGTAAACTCCATTTTGCATTTAGTGAGATGTTTACAGATATTATGCCAACCATGATGGAAAATTTACATCACTGGGGCAAATGTAGTCTTTGGAAGAGAAATATTTTAAGTACGTAAGAAAGAAGAAGGCTTCCTGAACTGAATTTGCGTTTCTTAATTTAGGGTCCTATCTCACCATTTTTGTGGTATGTTTAACATTTGTCTTCAAAATATTAATAGTTTTTATAGGTCAGATATAGCACTGCACTTATATTTCTATAAAAAGTGATAGTTACTGGTAACCAAGACTAAATTCAGGCTAAAACGTTATGAAGATGAAGTGAAAAATAAAGCCACGGGTAATCCCATGGAACTTGGTCCACAAACAGATTCCTCTTAAACAAATAATTACGAAGTGGAAAAAATGGGGCTCCGTATCTTTCTAAGTGAAGCATAGCTCTTTTTTTTTTAAACCAAATTCAATACTTTTCTTTAAGTTTAAACCATTATTCTAGATTTGTCTTAAAATACATACAATATTGTAAATATAGCATCTGTAAAGAGAAGATCAAAAAAAATACATACACATATATATTATTTTTCCACAAATAATTCAAGGCCTGCAAAAAACAAAAGGAGAGATTCCGGGAGACAAGCCAATAGAAACAGTCAAACCACAACCAACCCAGGGATGGAAGCTGTGACTCTGGAGTAGT
Source organism: Ailuropoda melanoleuca (assembly GCF_002007445.2). NCBI lineage: Eukaryota > Metazoa > Chordata > Mammalia > Carnivora > Ursidae > Ailuropoda > Ailuropoda melanoleuca. The sequence goes on from NC_048218.1 coordinate 58,577,621, forward strand.
TAAGAAGCTAACAACTTGGTAGGTAATAACTCAGAAATAATTTCATGCTGAGGAGTTTAGTTTTTGTGTGCAAAGGAGGTAAGTCCATTTTTGGAGGAGAAACAGATTTGTGTTTCTGTCTCCAAGAACATGAAAATCACGAGTACTTTTACAAGGTCTCTATGAATAGCCCCAGTTGACTGAATATGTAGTAAAAAAAATGCCCATGGCAAGGGAGAAGTCTGTCTGACTTGGAAGAGAAGGCAAAGGTCAATAGGACAATTGTTCCCCAACAGAAAACACAATTTTTCCCTAAGCCTTAGTTCTTCTAGGGCACAGGGATTTTATGTCTCAAAACAAGTAAGACTGTTCCTCCAACAAGGCAACACCTTCTGATGAACAATTGCACAGAGGATATAATTCTGCAGTTGTAAAACCTAGGATAGTTCTCATTCTTCAGGAAGTGCCCTTAGTCAAGGTCATTTCTGTTTTCCTTAACTGAAGGTCGGTTCTAAGGATTTTGTTTTATGAATGGTGGAGTTTCGTTTTGCATACAGAGGACATTAAATATATTAGCCATTCAGATTGATGGATTTCACTCCTCTCAGGATATTATTTCCAACCAGCTGGTTCTTTTCAGTGCAGGATTTCAAGTTTTGATTACCAATGGACAAGATTCTTGAAGGGATTTATAGCAATATGATGAACTAAATTCCAAGAAGTTCCACGTTCAGACTCAATTTCTTGGTGTCAGTCCTCTAGCTGCTACCTTTTTCCTGACCTTTCTCCAAATTATGTTCTCCTCCATTCTTCACATTGCTTAGAGACATTCTCAAACCTAGGAGATTTCTGGGGCCAATGTTTGCTCTGAAGCAGGAGCCAGGACATTTTTTTTTTTAATTCCCATATCCTGCCAGAGATATATGCAAACACCACAATATTCAATATATGTTTGACTATGTTTAATATATGGTCCATTATATTAAAACTCAGAGAACAAACGGTGCTGACAAGGCAGACATTCCTTTCAGTGGAGAATCTCCTTCCATAATATCAAGACCTTGTCATTACGATAGGGTGGAGACAATACAAAATGTAGGCGTATGATTAAAATATGTCGCATGCCAAAAGGATCTGTTCCTGAAACTGATACTAAACCAAATTACTCCTGCTACTTTTCTTTTCTTATATATCTTTAAATTAGCATGCATTCCTCTAAAGCTTCCACCTAAGGATGTGACTGGCTCTTCAATATGTGGGGAACATTTATCATCAATGATGATAAACTTTTATTCCTGTACTAAGACCAAAATGTTAGAGAAACCCCGATTGTCAATAAATTGATGCTGGATAGGAATATGGCTCACCTTCCCTATATTTTAGTAGCTACTTTCTGGGATAAGAATTTCTGTCCTATGTGAGGATCTGCCACAAATATTCTTATCCATCCCCAAGCCCAATTTGCCCTTTTGTTTCATGTCTAAACTGTAAAATCATAAAAGAAGGCTGGTAATAAGCTTTCTAAAACAAACAATAGAATCCCTTAGAACAGATTTAAAATGTTGCTTATCGAAGAGATCATTACCTTCAAAGACAAGGCTCATCGCAAAGAGCCTTCAATCAATAAAATCTATCAGTAGAAATTTCAGGTCCTTCCTCCCTCGCTTGCTTCCTTCCTTCCTTCCTTCTTTCCTTCCTTCCTCCCTCCCTCCTCTCCTTCCTTCCCTCTTTTCCTCTTTTTCCTTCGCTTCGTCTCTTCCATTCTGCTTTCCTTCCTTTTTCTATTTGAAGTTAGGAAGTTTCCTGTTTTATATTCTGTGATAGCTACTTTTGTGGTACCATATTTGGCTCTTCTGAAATGCATTCAATTATGACCTCAATAATAATCCTCTGTCTTTTCATAAACTGAATCACTTCCAATGCCTCCTATAGTTTAAGTGAAAGCAATGGTCGGTTTCCTGACAAAGAAATCTACAGACAGAGAGCCAGCTCTCTCTGCAAGACCTTTCCTAAGAAAATCCTGGTGTTGTAGTGATACCAAGCTTTGTGGTATGCATACAACTTCTGCCTAAATTATTACAAGTTTCCCAGTTCTTTTGATTAAGTTACTAACTCACATTTCAGATCACTCTTGTCAATGTAAACTTAAGCATTATATCCCCCACAGTATCTTTTTCAGGAACCAGAAGCCAAAAGTGAGCAGGGAAGGTGGAATATATTCCAGCGGCCTGGCCTAGGATAATGATGGACTACTATGAACAATGGTGCTGCAAATATTACCAGTGGAGCAAAAAAGAAGATTGTGCAGGCCACCGAATAAAGTATTAGCTTACAACACCAGGACAAAAATCTGCAAAGGAGCACAAGGGATGGATTCCTTCTTGTTACGGTCAATGCTTTGTATAGAGCTCTGCCAACATCTCTACAGGATGAGTAGGGACCCACGCATCTGTCTACTTTTCCTGCCTTGCTCACTCTCACTTTATTTTATCTGAAATAGGAAACAATCTCTGCTCAAGGGAATCCATGGGCCAAATGCAGTGCTATTTGAAGATCAGGGAAGGGGCACAACAGGGCTGCTTAGGATCTCCATGTGGCTCATCATCCTTTCATTAGGAGTTAACACTTGGAGACCTTCCTGGTTCTTGGGATTTACTCAACACACGCTACTCACTCCTGCAGCAGAGCAGGTCCAAGCCTGCAAAAAGCCAGGAAATACGTGAATTCCTCAGATCATGAAACAAGAGTGAAATCAGAAACCTTCTCTCCTAGGTCACCTCATTGACGTCACTGATTCTTTCTACTGTTTGCTCACCCCATCAATAGTAGGCACTTTCAATTACAGTGATATTCTGAGTGACTCTCGACTGGGTTCTGATGATTGGACTAGGAGGAATATGAGGTTCTGCCCTTAGAAGGGGCACAGCTTGGTGTGGATACACATTGATGTCATGTGACAGCCATGGGGGAAGGTGGGGGACTCTGCTCCATGCCTCCTTCCCCACCATGTCCCCCCAGCAACTTGTCGCAGCCGCATCTCACGATTACAGTGCGGGACAGTATCTACAGCACAATGAGTCTATGTACACATGGACCATTCCCTTGGCATGCTTTAGAGAGAGACACACACGCTCACACACATGTACACCCACGTGAGAGCGAGAGACTTGAGCACGCACTCACAGTGGAGAAAATTAAAATGGCACTTCCTAGCATTTGCGGCATGACTAGTGCTGGGGGGTGTGGTAGGGGAGTGAAGAGAAGCAGCAGCCAGGGGGTGGGGAGGTATAAAGGGAGTCTCTGGGATGGATGTGGGAGACATAGAACACACTGGAGGCTGGGGAAGCAGGGGAGGGTGGAGATGGTCTTAAAAGTTGGAGAGATAGTGGAGGCAGGAAAGCCAGGTAAAGGCTCAACACAGGATTCCAGCATGGATTCCACTGATAGTCTGAAATGGCTATGAGTCAGCTCAAATGGAAAACAAAATAAAAAGATGATGGAAATATAAACACCAAAGGCAAGACCTTATTTTTTCTTTCCCCACAGATGAAAAAGAATGAAGGAAGGATAAAGTGTGTGTGGGGGGTTAATATCCATCTGATAATTCTTTGCTTGTCTTATTTTTACAACATCCGGGTGTACTTAGCATGATGTAGTCTTTATAGAGTATACATTTGCTTCGATATACATATATCCTTGTAGAATTTTTCCCACCCTGATTTATAGTTAAATTTTTATTGATGGACTTTAAAATGGTTTTAAGTGTATTTTCTTCTTCATTTTCTTATTTCCCCCTTCATTTATAAACACACAAAGTTGTAAAATAAACAGTCTCCCCCCATCTCGCTCTCTCTCTCTGTATCCTGTGTGACGCATTTTTGTGTGTTTTTTTTAAATTATTTTAAAATTTTTATTCTATTAACATTTGCTGAGCAGGCAGAGCAGAGATGCTGCCAGCAGCCACAGTGGTACGGCCAGACTGATGGATCCGTTTATTCCTCTCACCGACCCAGGCCCTGCAACGCAAAAGAGAAAGAAAAAAGAATAGTTACATCCAGCCTCACTGTATGTTACAGCTGACAGCTGACAGTATCAGAGGTAAGAATGGGCTAGGAACCAGCACCTCAATGTCAATGCACGTATGTACGGCCCAAGAAGGGCTCCCAATCTCTCCTAAATCCTTCTCCTTGAGCTGTAAGTATCTCAAGGGGTATCAGTGGTTGAACACTTTTGAATATAAAATGCTCTTGCTGGGGAGGGCTATCACTGATGTGTCTGCTGGTGCAGCGGGGTCCTCTTCACCCAGCCTCCTCTCGTACGCTCTGCTCTGCATAGCACTGTGATGCCAGCCCTCGTTAAGATTCCAAGCATTGGTGAGGGTCCTTCAGCAGCCAGCCACGGGCTCCTCCAGCTGATTCATCACAGTATCTCCATCAATAAAACATGGGACCAGTCTGCAACTCTCATTTCTCAGGGGGAAGCGGTAATGATGTATTTGTTAATGGGGAGGGGAACTGTTTCCCAGGAACATTTATGGCTGAATGGCACCTTAGCTGCAAGGTAGAAAATAAGTTAACTCCTTGTAGAGTCTTAAGAGGCAGCAGGGAATCATCTGGTCTAAACTCTTCATGTGACACTTTAAAGATCAAAAGCAAAAGCAGCAGGAACAACAACGACAACCAAACCTAGAGAGGTGAGGAGGCTGGTCCAAACCAGAAGCAGAACTGAGACTGAAACTTGCCCAGAACCTGCCCTTCCCACCCCGCAGTGGCAGCCTCTGCGTTTCCTACTGCCATCTTGGTTTTTCCCAACGTGGACACAATTTGGGGCGTGTGGGTTTGAATCTAAGCGGGAGACTGGAATGGAGAGGAAAGTGGAGAAGGCATATGTGTGTTGATAAAGGAGAGAATTGGGGCAGAAAATGTAAGCCCCAAGAACTTGTTTCTGATGCTTTGCTTACTCCATTTTCTCCTTCTGTAAGTTCTGTTCACATCCATTGCAAGAAGAAAATGTTAGTATTTTTCACAAAAAAAGATTTTTAGATTTAAGACTGTATGTTTAGACAATGATGTTTGAAAGAGAAATCAATGTGACTAATTACGGGTCACTTTGCAGTTTTGAGGGCACATACACAGATCAGTGTGTGGGAATGAACGTGCATGTGAGTGTGTGTGCGCGCGTAAGTGTTTAAACCCATGACGGTTTGCATGTGCAACGGAAGCATCCTTTGGTAGGCTAATGTTTCCAAAAATGCGTACAAACAAATAAGATCAGAGATCAAATAACAGGGAAAATGTTGAATTCAAGAATGTCCTCCTAATCTGTGTTTTATATAAATAATGGCAAAACAACCAAATAAAACCAACACTTACACAGCACTTACTATAAGGTTCTGTTACAGATGCTTTACACATGTAAGCATATAACCATGATGTGAGACAGGCATGGTAACGAACCCGTTTTTACAGTGAGATAGTAAGAGGCATCGCACACATTTACACAGCTAGTACGCAGAGGTGCTGGGGTTTTGGCCCAGGCGGCTGGCTCCAGTCTCTGCTGTCACCCCTACGTGGTGAAGTGACACAGTGAAGGAGTGGAATGTTCAGCAGATGAATTTTGGATGTGTTTAAATTAATAGCCAGGACAAACAAAACACGACATGGAGGCAACCGTTATCTTTGAAAAAGATGATGTTCAAGAGAATATGTTTTACTAGAATGTCTTCTTGAGAATATTAAAAATACTACTTACTCTAAAAATATGAATATATACAAACTTTGAACAGTATAGTTATAGTAGAAAATTAGTTTTTATTATCTGGAAAACTACAGAGATACAGAGTAGACAAGTTAAATATTAACCAGTCAATTCTTTAAGTTTCTGAATGGCTGTAGGATTGCATTAATAAAAGACACTTTTCTAACTTCAGGTTCATGCCTTTCGTGAGGAATTTAGGTTCAAGAAGATCATGTATCCTGCATAAAGCATCTGATGGGAACTGTTGGCCGAGCACTAGAATACACGTGTTCAGAGGCTCAGCTCTATGCCTTTTGTAGCCCACCCTCCACGCCCTTCACTGCTATCCTCTTTGGCCTTTGTGACCTTTAAGCTCTCTCAATGGCAACTCCCTGGGGCTTCTGGCCAGATGGTAATGCATGTGCCTATCATTTTCATTCCTCTATATGCTTTAAATGGCATGAACTCTGTGGCACATTTATTTGGATTAGTGGTTCAGGACAGCTTCTAAAACAGAGAAAGACTACACACAAATTGAGGCCTTACAGGACCAAGCAAAAATGATTTTTGTTTTGCCCTAAGTATAGTGTGAAACAGAAGGGTTTTAGAAAGAGTCTAATTTTGCCTAAGTCCTTAATCTCACTTTTAGTGTTGGGACAGGCTAGATATCTTTCAGATGTCTTGGAGTTGACTGGTACCTGGGGAAGTCTAAAAGGCCTAGTCTTATTTTATTTGAAGGGCAGTAAATATTCGAGAAAGCAAAAATTCCATCACTGAAAAATACAATATACACATATATGAACCTAAATAAATATGTTCACATATACCAATCTTGCTAATGTATGTACACACATATATTCGCAGATACAAAGAGAAGTATATATGTTATATGCATACTTACATATACACATATGATATACCATACACACATATTATTGGTCTTTTAATAGACATAACTGAGAATTAACAGTTACTTTCACATGCTAGTCTATGATACATATAGGGAATCCCAGGATGACTGTGCTAATAATATTAATTTTATCCTTAGTAGAATTATTATTATATATTTGAAATGCATTTTCATGGATCTGTTAAGGATATCTTCATTTCTATCAATTATTATTTATTAAGTGCTCTCATATAGCTATTTGATGTGCTTATATGACTTGCTCTTTTCATAATTGGTTTTGAGAGTAAATAAATAGCTTGAAAAAAATGCAAGATTAAATGAATGATGGTTGGAGAATCATCACAAGTGTGTATGCAATTATAGATATATATGACTGCATAGGAGACTACTTCAGTTAATGGCTATTTCAGGGAAGAATAATCAGCAAAATCATTAATTACATTTTAGTTCATAGTTATGAAATTTCTGCTTATTTGTGAAAATGCAAATGATAAATCTTATTTCCCACACCAGATGGCCAGGCTCAGCAAGTGCTTTTATATACTGACAGATATAATGAAAGCAAGAGTCTGTAAACATAAATTAGCCTTAAGAATAGATGGGCAAATAAAACCACAATTCAAAAATTGCTACATGTTTTTCATACAACAGACAAAAATCATATCTTGGCATTTAGCCACATTCTATATGTGTTTATGTGTGTGTGCACACACTTGTATGTGTGGTATCTAGTAAACATTCAATAAATGGTAGCATCATCATCATTGCTATTAACTATAGAAGCTTGGATTACAGAAAGACATGAAATACCCCCGAAGCAAAGGCATCGGCTTGTGAATTGGGTCAAGGCTTTTAAAGTTTGACCCGAAGGGGCAAAATTCAGCTGTAGCAAGATTCAGAATCTTGAGTCAACACACCAGGTCAAGGTTCTCAACCTCAGGACAGGATGATAAGTGAGCCTCTGTATCAAGGTGAATGCTGGACTGCACTTTGCCACAACAATGCTTTTACAAGGGAATCTGTGATTAAGGACAAGGTTGATAAAACATCCTGGAATTGTGGGATATGAGAATTTTCGGCAAGTCTCTACGTGAATTTGATGCAGGCTGCTCAGCCAATTGATTGTCTTTCAATAAAAGCTCAAAGAAACTACAAGGCGATTTTCCAACACCTGCTTTAGAGAGCATGCACTTGGAGACACTTTGCAATTCATTCAAATCTAGCTAATCCATTTCTGTGCCTTTCTGAGTACTTAGGGCTCATTTCCTAGATTTAGGACTAGATTTATTCAAAATAATCATTCTTAAAAAAACACACACAAAAAACAAAACATTAACCACAGCTTCAGTGGGCATTCCTTTCAGCCTCTAAGGAATCAAGGTCAATAATAATCTTATTCCCATACATAGTTGAGCCATACAAGAAAAGAAGCCAGGTGAGTTTAGGTTTGAATTCTTCTTGGAATTATTAAGGGCTGACCAAGAAACTGAAAATAAAACAAAAAACCCTCAAATACAAAACAGTTGTTAAGCAAAGGAGAAAAACAATCTCCTAAAATCTCTCTTAGATACCAGGTAGATGTACAGGCTAAGGCGCTTCCCTGTCCTGGGAAGCCATGTTTAAAGGGAAGCCTGATAAGATTGACTTTGGCGCCACCTGCTCTCTATGTTCAGCCAGTACAGCTTCCTCTGCGGGAATGAATTGGGGATTAAAGCCTCATCTCCAGGCTAGAGCATAGAAGAGGGGATATATTGATGTTTAATTTGAGCAATGTGTCTTAGAATTAAGTTTGGGCTCCTCCTATATAATTCAATATGTTTGAACTCCCCTCTCTATAAAGTGAGTCTTGGATAAGCCTAAAGTATTCTCACGGTAAAGTCCATGACATCTTCTCCATCAAAACAGCATCAAATATTTTGGCATACAAAATTTTGAAATTTTAGGCCAATACTTAGAATTCTTTGACACTAGGTGATACTAGGAATTTATCTCGGTGGTCTTTGAAATAAAACCCTATGCCCTATTTCTCCAAAACCCTAAGGTATCACATGTTCCACTAACACTAGCCTCTTAAAATTCACATGTAATTGATAATCATGGCATTGGGGAGAGAAGAAGGGATGAAAGGGACAGGAGTTTATACCTTCTTGTCCCAAATGATCTTGGTTCAATGGATATATTTCTGATGGCTTTGTCTCTGCTGCCTTCTGTGAAGATTTGCTAGAGCTGGCCACAAACAAGGTACTGACCCTTTCCTGAGAATAAGAAATGTCCACGAGCTCTGTGGTTGCTTGTCACTGGTATGGTCTAAGTCCCACAAGAATAGGTTTTCACTGTTGAGAATGACCTTGGTTGTCTCATCCCCTTTGAGGCCCACAGAAGAAAACATCTTCATTTGAGACAATTACCAATCCAAGTGAGTGGCCATGAGGATTTAAGGAGGCTGCTGTCTGGCCATGCAGGTTCCTCTGTAAATTTGGTCTGGGGACAGACACCGTTAAGGATTTCTGTTGGAGTTGTAGAGAGGGCAACTCAGAACTAGTAATTGCATTGTAGGTTCCAGTTCATGAGCTTTTGTCTGATTGCATTGTCTTTGTAGGGAGATGTGGGTGATTACTGTGTCACGTGGCTGATGGAGTCATTGGTGTTGTTCCTGGGAGACCCCAGCAGCCTGGGTATACTGCAGAAGGGGGAGGTTACTGAGGCAGTGAGAATATTAACTGTTCAAATGCTTCATTTTAGGAGATGCTACTCTATTTCCTTTAGCAATGTATCTACTTTAACAGTCAAAAAGGGACCGTAGGTAGGCTCTCCATCTCTTTTGAGAGCCTGGTCACTGGGCAGTGAACATTGCCAAAAGCACAACTCTACAAGAATTAACCATGGCCACTTAGGATAGGAAAGTGGGAGGGGGAATAATTCATTCAGTTCCAGAGATTTAAAAATGAATAGCTCTCAAAAGCGATATAGGGGTCATGGGTTGGATCAGGACTTTTTGTGACTGACAAAGTTCACAATCTGGAAAACATAGTGACAAATATGTTATGGAAATTATTATCACAAATTATTGAGATGAAATAAAGTCAAGCATATAAGACCCCAATATATGGCTAAGAAAACTTAATTTTATCATACAGTAGGTAATCAGAAATAAGAACCATACCTTTTTGCTTGAAGTGCACGGTGGTGCCAATTTCTAAAAAAGAAACATTTAGCAAAACAAAAAACAAGTAAAAATTTTTTATCAATTGAGAATAAGCACAAAGGTATCTGGTGCTCTCCACTGAAAGGAGAATGGGACAAAAAGGTGGAAAGCACATTCTAATAGAAACATGTACTGATAGAGATTGAAAGAAAGGTACACGGAAAGAGATTGTTTTGTTGGAACAAATGTTTTGCAGTTGGAGGTGGCAAAAATTTCCAACTACAAACACTTGATGTTACATGTTATGTGTATAGACAAGTACAAGAACTCTGAGAATGGCATGCAGATGTACTCTTGACTGCAATTTAATGGAATGATGGAGTGTGTCTGGCCTCCAAACCCCTCCTGCCATTTTGCCCCTGGTTTACTCCATTCAAGCCAGTTGACCTTGCTTTTCTCCTAACACACTAAATCCCTTCCAGCTTTACAAGTTTTGCACCTGTTGTTTTATGTGCTTGCAATGTTTCTTCCCCAGATCTCTGCTGTCCCACACAGTCACTTCATTCAGATTTCTACTGAAAGGACACCAACTCAGGAAGTACTTCTCCCATCACCTTATCAAAATGGTATGTTAGGTCACTTTCTATTCCTTTACCCTGATTTATTAATACTATTAGCATTTATCACTACTTGGTACCATTTTATAAATTTACTTATTTTCTTGGTTAAAGTTTATCTCCTTCACTAAAATATATGTTCCATGAGGGCAGCACCAACATCTATCTCTCAACCATTGTATTCCTGTGCCTAGATGAGAGTCTGACATGCAGTATGTGTTCAATAAATACTTGTTGAATGTATAAATTTCATGGTTGGAAGAGCTCACACTGGTCAAATACCTGAATTCTCTTTTGAGTATCTTTATCAACTTAACAACGATACCGTTAGATCTTTAGAAGTAAATGTGGCAAATTTCCATAGGATACCACTTTGACTTTCAGGACCAACTGAATGGTTGGTTAGATATAGGAGCCCAAGCCATGGCTATGGGATATGGATTGTCTTCTCTATGATCAGGACATGACCTTGCACCCCCCAATAACACACTTTCACTAAGGAAGTAAAGTGACTGAACTCTGAAGCTAAAGAGAGCTTTTTGAATTGGAGATCTGGTTACCACGTTGTCCTGCTTGAAACTTGTTCATGTTTTCGTGTATCTTCCAGGATAAGGACCCAAATCCTTAGCATGGCATCCATGGCTCTACTCCCTCATCTCTCCAGCCTCATCAGTGTTTCATCTCTGCATCCCAGGCCACAAGCCTTCCTTCATTCTACATGGGATCATGTTTTTTGTTGTGGTTGTAGGGCCAATGGCCCAATGTTATCACCACGAGAAATCCCACTCATCCTTCAGAAGTTAGGGAAGTCTTCCTTAGTTTCCTTAGTAAAATTAAGTCCCTTTGTTATAAGCTCTGCTCTCCTTCATGACACTCATCTCAGTTTTAATTTAAATACCTTTGTCTGAGGTATTGATTAATGATTGTCTTCACTACTGGACTGTGAGTTCCGTGGAAGCAGGGGCTATCTCTGCTCCTGTTCCCTCTTGTAGTACAGCCAATGCATGAAGGCACTCTGAATGCACAATGGGGCAGAGCAGATGCAGAATCACTGATATATGAGAAAAATAAATATAGGCCAAGCCTCCTCCTCACAGAGCCTGAGACTGTTAAAACAACAGAGATCCTGAGTAGATAACTTATGATCCGATTTAGCACAAAGGGTTCAGACCCTCAGAATTAGGTCTACAAAATTTCCGAGGTTCAGGGCAATCTATCTCCTTCACAGATCTTCCATTTGTCTATCCATAGGAGGTCACAAGGAGAAGCCCTCAAACAGCATGCTATTTTCCGGGATTCTTATGATGGCTATAAGAAGGGCACAATTTTCCTTGTGTCTGAAGTTTTGAAAATGTTTGGCTACAATTCGGCATCAGCAAAACTAGTGTAAGCCAAGCTGTTCCTAACAGCAAGCTGTATCTACAGGTAAGGACAGTCTGCCTAAACTGGTCAGATGTGGGCTGGGGGGATACTAGTATGAATGTTTTTTTTCATAGTGACTGCTGGTGGGCCTCTACATGCACTTTCGAAGAGGCTCAAAGTCACTGGCACCCATCCTTCTGTCTTTGAAGAGTTAGTCTATTCCTTGCACAGGTACTTGAAGTCCTCTGTGTAGAAGTCCTCTCTACAGAAGGATGTAGAGAGAATTCTGCTCCTTTCCTATCAGAAGCCAGAAACCAAGTCACTCTTACTCCAGAAGTGAAGCCAAAGTCCATCAAGATATAAAACACTGTTTTGTTCATAAAACAACTCTACCCATTGACTACGCTGACCATTTGACCACTGATGTTTCAACTGTATATTAAACACACTGCCACTTATTTGCTTTCATAACACCTACTCTGACTACTTTTCTTTGAAATAAACATGTTGCCTTAAACATTGTTGAAAAGGCACTGTAGAGAATGTACTTAGCATAGTGTGAGAAAACTGATGCCCAGAGAGGCTAATCAGTTACCCAGGGTCACACAGAGTAAAGCTGAGCCTGAAATTGAGGGCTCTTGCTTCTCCAACTAGAGCCCTGTCCACTATCCTGCAATACCCTTCTGGTATTTTTCTGAAAGCAAGGCTATGTAACTATAGCCTCTATAACTCTAGGGTTCTTGCTGGAATATTTCAATGATTCAGTATCGACTGGGGACAGCTTGGCTCTGCTGTTGTGCAAAGGGCAACTTCCCTTCTTTCTTTGGTCAAGCCTTTCAGTTTATCATTCTTTGGAATTTATAAGGATGCTGCAAGGTCATGGAGTGATTGCTTTTCACCCAAAGAGGCTTAGACCCCTAATGGGACCATCTTTATTCAAAGAACACTTGGATTCTCGTGCTCCATCCCTGATCCACAGGCCTCATGGGAATAATTCCAAGCAACTGTTCAGGAACCTGGGCAGGCAGGAAGACCAATGGTTCTGCTTAAGCTAGAAAATATCACTTAACCTCTCTTGGCCTCAGTTTCATTATTCGTAAAATGAATTTAATCAATGTGCTCCTTATAAATTTGTGCTATTGGTTAGATAAGTTAATTATCACACTGTAGTTAGAATGCTGCTAGATACATAGTAAGTACTCAATGAATAAGAGTCATTATTATCAGATTTGTGGTAAAATCCCCTCTAGAGAGGACTTTCAGTGAAAGTTTGGTGGAAAAGAGAAAAATATATCTTAACAAGTCAGCTATGGCAGTGCAGATCCAAAGAGTAATAATAATAATAAAAAAATCTACTGCAGCAGTAAGGATGAACGAAACATTAAGGGAGCCTAACACACTGAAGTGATTGGGAGGCAGACTGACCAGACAGCATTTTGGTCAGGAGAAAGCCAGCAATACGCCTGGGTTAACCAGTCAGTGACACAGGCTTGGATAAGAGTCTACATGGCTAAATATTTTTCTTAGGGAACAGAAACTCCCCTACTAATTAATTTAAAAGAATTCGTTAAAAGAAGGATTTTAAAAACATTGCCCAAATATTAGACTCTATGAAGAAAATCTCACAAAACATCAGATAAAAAAAATATGCATTTGCTTGAAATACCCTTAAAAAGCAAACTAGGTTATGAGTTAAATTTTAGGAAGCCCTCCCTATCGAAAAAACTAAACAGGTTTGTGAAACATTAATGATCTTTTTTTTCCCCTTTTTTTAAAAAAAAAAAATTTGGGTTAGTTAATATACAGTACAGCCCTGGGGTTTCAGAGCAGAACCAGTGATTCATCACCCACATACCACACCCAGTGCTCCTCCCAACAAGTGTGCTCCTTAACGCCCATCACCCATCCAGCTTATCCTCCCACCCCCCTCTCCTCTAGGGACCCTCAGTTTGTTCTCTATTCTTAAGAGTGTCTTATGGTTTGCCTTCCTCTCTGTTTTTATCTTATTTTATTTTCCCTTCCCTTTCCCTGTGTTCATCAGTTTTGTTTCTTAAATTCCACATGTGAGCGAAATCATTCGATATTTGTCCTTCTCTGACTGACTTACTACACTTAGCATAATACCATCTAGTTCCATCCACGTTGTTGAAAATGGCAAGATTTCATTCTTTTTGAGTGAAACACTAATTAATGATCTTAAGACTTGGAATTCCATTTATCTTTAGGAAAGCAAAACAGAGTGCTTATTTTGTACTTTATTTCCTAGTCATCCTCTTCTGTTGGAATAGAACACTCTGTTTTGAGAAACGAAACCCTAAATGTTTTGAGCCCGGTATTTTGAAAACACGTTTGTGTGCTGCCATCTCGTGGTACTACAAAGACATGTTCCTAAATGCTGTCTAAAGGAATTGCCTTTGTCCACGAGGTGGCAATAGTGGGGAAAATAAAAACTTTTTTTCCAGCCAGAGCCAGCAAGAAACGTTACATTTCCAAAAGAAGTCTTTCCTATTCTTACAAAAAAGAAAAAAAAAATTGTTGTCCTTAAACTACTGAGAATTATTCTTCCTTCTGTAGTGCTAAGGTGATTCCAAATTCTTGAGTAAAACTGACTTGCCAAGGATAATATTTCTGTACGGATTTTCTGGACACACTCCTTAGAATACACTTGAAACCTATGATTTTTATACCTTTTAGGTATAAAGGTATAAAAAGGATATGTTTTAGCAAATACATTTAACAAGTAATCATGGCGGTGCAGGTCCAAAGAATAAAAAGATATATCTACTTAGCAATGCAATGAACAAAACTTTTGGGGAGTTTAGTACAGAGAAAGTTCTAGAATTCTCTGGAAGCAATATTGTCATATGCTTAGACTTTAGTTCCTGCTGATGGGCTATAAGGAAGCAATGGGGGAAAGAATTTAATGCTAGAAAAAGCAAGTGTCATGACACATTTATACTAATCTGTCTTTGACTTCCAACATTCAGATTCTCTCAGTTGGTATACAGCATGTCTTCCTTGTTCACTACTGTAGTCTCAGCTCACTATTTCTCTAGCACGGAGTTGGTATCCAATAGATTTGCTGAATAAATGCCCGTGCATAAATAAGTGGATGAAGGAATGAACAAACGAAAGAGTGACTGAATCATTTAGTACCAAGACCTATCTTAGCTAGGATTCTAGGTAGGGGAAGATTCTGTTCTTCTTTTGGAACCATCATGGCCTAGTGGAAAGGCAAAATTACGGCTGGGAAATCAGGCATTTGAAGAGCCAAATGGGATGAGGAAGTCCTTTCATCAGTCCCCAAGTTTGCTCAGGTAGAAAATTTTCTGGGTGGTTGAGCTTTACTTAAGAATATCCTCTGGACTGAGGTTGCCTGTGTGTCTCAGTTGGTTGAGGGTCTGACTTGATTTCAGCTCAGTCATGGGTCGTGAGATTGAGGCCTAAGTTGGGCTCTGTGCTGGGCATAGAACATGCTTATGATTCTCTCCCTCTCCCTCTGCCCCTTACTCCCATCCTTCTTTCTCAAAAAAAAAAAAAAAAAAAAAAAAAAAAAAAAGAATATCCTCTCAACTAAAGAAAATTGAAACCTTAGAAGGTAGAAACCAGAGCTTCTTTTATTGTTCAAAGACCAGAAGACCTCTTACCTCTATCTTCCATGATGTGGTGTGATTTATTCTCTCTCTTTCTGCCCAGAAACTGAAGTGAGTGATATGAAAGGGAAAGAGATGCGTCCCTGGAAACTCTATAGACATTACAGTCTGGAACATCCCTTATTGCCCTAGGGAATGTTTAAGTCTATGTTTCTGAACAATTTTGGCATTTTGCCTTCTTTGAGTTCTATCTGGTAGAGGAGATGAGGGTACAACAAATCCGTAAAGAGAAGAATTGATTTTCAGTGCTTTGAGTCTTGACTCTTAACCACTTACCTCGAACTCCCTGCTTCTAAGCGCTCATTCCCTGCCCCGGAGAGGATGTACAGAGCTTTGGGGTCTGTACCGTTTGTGTGGTTGTTCTAGTTCCATGTTTACTTGAACACCTAATCTGCCACAGCCATCTGAACAAGGGAACATTCTCTCTTCCCTTGTGTATGGCACAACTCTTTGTATGAGGCTGGTCAGCTGATGTGCCTTAGGTTTTGAAAATGACATGTTAGTTGGAGGACTTCAAGTGATTAACTGCACTGTTTTTCTCCCCACTTCTGGGAGATCTACTAAGACTATATGTTCAGAAGAGAGGGAAGGTCCCAATTCAATTGGGGATTTTACCCTCCAGTTGCCTGGAACAAGTGAGAGAGGCATGGGGCTAAAATCCTTAAGAAATTTAATAAAGGAAACGAAGAAGCTTCTACATGTGGCCTTTTCCTCCTTCACTGATGATGAAGACCTGAAGCTAACATTTGTAAGTTTCCTTGATGGGAATTTATGTTTTATGTGCTCTGACATTTATTTATTTATTTATTTTTGTCACGGTTTTGTAAAACAAAACCCTTATTATTATAGTGGCTTAAAAGCAGGACATTTATTAATTCAATTTTCAAAGCCGCTTTCAAGCTTAGAAAATTATTAATTTCTTTCTCGCAGGTTTCTCCACTCAGAGGCTTTAGGCAACAGCAACTTCTACTTACAAGTATTATTATTATTGGTTTTTTGGACATAGAAAAAGATATGCCTGTGATTTCTCTTTAGATTGTTGGAGTTTTTTATTTTCTCCCACTTACTGTATTCATGTTATACAAACCCTAATGCCTACCACCTCTGGAGTAATGTTCTCTGAGAATCACAGTAACCATTCTGGGCATAGTTCAGGGGGAAAAGCTGAAATAGAGAAATAGGTTTAAACTTTAATCTTAAGGCTATTCCTACTTTGTTTTTTGTTTTTTCTATTGTTGCTTTTTTTTTTTTTTAAGTAAGCTCTATACCCAGCATGGGGCTTGAGATAACAACCCCGAGATCAAGAGTCTCATGCTTTGTGGACAGAGCCAGTTAGGTACCCTGATTTCTATTTCAGTTATTTTATTTCTATTATTAGTTAGTCCATAGGAGGACTATTATCCTAATTACTAAGAGAATATCTCAAACTGGCTGGGGGAAACTAAGAAGTCTTAGTATGTTATCCATATTTGAGAAAGGAAGTTGGCTTCCCTTAGCTAACTTTAGGTCATGAAAGGAATCTTATACTTACTTTCAAATGCTTCTAAGAGCTTTTCCCTTAACAGTTGCCTTAAAATGGACTTCACGTGTTTGATGCTATTTAGGAGTGCACTGGAGCCAAGAATTATTTAGGCAAATATTTGTCACTCTGGGCATAAGGTGATAACTTCTTGTTGAATGAAAGAATAAGCCCAAACTAAAATTAATGCTGACATAATTTCTTACTGTATAATGTGAATAAAATATTTGAGACTCACAGGGACCCTTGGGTGGCTCAGTTGGTTAAGCGTCTGCCTTCAGCTCAGGTCATGATCCCAGGGTCTTGGGATCAAGTCCCACATTGGGCTCCCTGCTCAGCAGGGAGTCTGCTTCTCCCTCTGCCCCTCCCCCTGCTCGTGCTTTCTCTCAAATAAATAACTAAAGTCTTTAAAAAAATATTTGAGACTCACTGTTTATTCTTATGAATTTATGTACGAATCCCCTACAAACCAAGTGTTCTACAGTAAAGAGCATCAGGAAAAAAATGTTTTTAATGCTCATTTCATTAAAAAGAGACAAACTTATAAAAGGGGAAATACTAATACACCAGTTTAGAGACAGGATGTAGGCACTCCCACATCTGAAAGGGGGAACTCTCACTGGAAATCCTGGAGGGGACACAAGGGAAACCTCTGGTCGGATGAGTCAGGTTTGACTGGGATCTGGAAGAGCTGCGGGTGTGTGTGTCGCTGTGGAGACAGCCCTGATCGGGGGCAGGAAGGCCGCTCCTGGGCCTGCCTGGGCTGTGAGCTTGGGCAAGTCACAGAAACACACCCGGCCTCAGAAAGGGCAGAAAATCAGAATGGCTTAGGTCTTTTAACTAAAAATATATATATATTTAAAGATTTTATTTATTTATTTGACAGAGAGACAGCCAGCGAGAGAGGGAACACAAGCAGGGGGAGTGAGAGAAGAAGAAGCAGGCTTCCAGTGGAGCAGGGAGCCCCATGGGGCGCTGGATCCCAGGACCCTGGGATCATGCCCTGAGCCAAAGGCAGACACTTAACGACTGAGCCACCCAGGCACCTCTTAACTAAAATATTTTAAGCTCAAACCTTCAGATGAAACATTTGTTTATGTCATATTAATGATGTTATCTCTGAGGAGAGAGATTGTATATGATTTTTATTTTCTTCTCTATAGTTTCACATATTTTCAAATTCTTCCATAATGAGAATGCATAACATTTACTATCAGAGGTGAGAAGTATTTATAAAAACAAATCAATGTAATTTTAAAAACTCTCTAAATCTGGGGAAAAGAAAATAATATTTGGTTTTGGGTTGACATCGTTACAAGAAGACTGAATTTTTTTCTCTCACTTTTTTAGCTGGCTGGTATCACAGAGAAAAACCAAACAGAAGCTAAGGTAGGTAAGGCCGAGTACCTATAAGGAACATAGTCTTAACAACATGAAATGACAATGCAATAAAAAATGTATTATACGGGCTTATGAGGTCCTTCTGACTGTAGGCTTGATATAATTGCACTGTACAGTAAGTACAGGTGTGTGACTTGACTCTAACTGCTATGGGCTCTGCTCAATGGTGATATGGGTTGTTACAGAAAGTGTAGATTCACTGGGCACTCCCACCATAAAGAGAGGGCTTCATTAAGTCTCTTAGAGCAAGTCAGCTTTCTCAAATCCTATGGATTTCTTATTTAGCCTGAGAAATTTAATTTTTAATAATCAATGAATTAAAATGTTAGAGAATGCCCAAGGGTCTAAGTTTAATAAAGGAGTTTCCCTGGGCCACTCCACCTAAAAATACATATAAGATTAGAAAAACTCCAGAAGTAAATTTATTTGAATCAGCTGTCAGTCAGTAAGGTATTAGGGCTGGACACATGGTTTCTGTCTTATGGAAGAAGCAAGTACTTCTGCCCTTGCTTCTAGAATATGCCCTTTGCACCTGTAGGTACGATTCTAGCCTTTTGCCCTTGTGGAATTAAATACCAGTCTTCTCATTTAATAAAGAACTACCTCCTAGCCCCAAATCTACTTTGCTGTTGGTACAAAGTAGATTATATTTTCCATGTTTAAAAACATACATTTTATGTATATTTTAAAGCCGTTTGTGCCCTCAGTTATTTGACTTGCTAAAAAGGATTAAAAGCACAGGTTTGGGTAGGTCTCCAGAGATTTTCATCCTTTCTGGTTTTCTTCCTCTTTTCATTTCCCAGCCCTAAATTGTGAATTGCAGATTCGTTTTAGAATACATTTTAGATTTAAATTCTAAGGGATTCAAGACGTCTTTAATCCATGTAATGTGTGTTTTCATTTTGTACGGTTCAAAATAAAGAAAAATGTCCAAGTACCATAAAACAAGGTAACTGGCCTGCAGAATTTGAATGCAGAGATAATGAATATATGAGATTTCCTAGGGGTTTTAAGGCTCTTGGAAGTTAGAAGATAAGGGATTAAAAATGGCGGTATGCTCTGAGCTACCCTTGGACCTACGTCTATGGCACTAACCACCCCAGTCCAGAACCTGGTAAAGGCGGTTCTGCTTTGGACCTTTCCCAAGTGACTTTATTACTCAGAATGCCAGGAAGTCTCCGTGATTCATACTCCTGCTGTGTCACTGACTCCAAATTAACATCACCACCAGGTTCTGAAAATCCTGATGGCTCCTTACAACCTGACCATTCCTACAACGAAAATTAAAATTTACCATCCAATCTCCCTGTTGAGAGGCTGCAAGTTTTCTCTAGATGTTCTGCCAGATAATAGGCGCTCGGCACTTTTCCAGAAAACTCATCCAGCAGAGTGCTACCTACCACACAGTATGCAGTATCCCTACACGTCTGTACAATGAAGCCAACAGATGCTTTCTTGTCCTGAGAGGGTAACAGAGGTGGGAATGCGGATTCCCTTACCTTTAACCCCACTGGTTTACCACATGTTTTTTTCTTTTTAAAACAGGCCAGAGGCAAAATAGGAGAAGTAAGAAACTATTTGGGAAAAATTATATTTTTTCAGATTTTTAAAATTAATTAGACTTAATATTGTTCAACTCTCTCTGAATTCTAGACTTTGGTATGTACTGGAATGTTTGCTTCTCTCTTTTCTACTTTCTACCTTTTATTTTTTTAATAATTTTTTATTATGTTATGTTAGTCACCATACAGTATCCTTAGTTTTTGATGTATTGTTCCATGATCCATTATTTGTGTATAACACCCAGTACACCATGTAATATGTGCCCTCCTTAATACCCACCACCGGCCTCCTTTCTACCTTTTAAACTTCCCTTTTACCTGGAAGCCTCCCCCGATCATTCCAGGCTAGCTAAGGTGTCTCTGTTCTGTGCTCCCCGAATACGACACAGGTATCCTAAATGTAGCAAACTTTTTTGTGACTGCTGAACACATCATCCACTGCCCCCTCTGGTCTGTAAGCTCTATTAGTGCAGAGGTTGTGTCTGGCCTGTTCTCCACAGTCGTTCCCAAGACGGTGCTCAGAGTTTGGCCCATAGAAAGTACTAGGATAGTTATGTTTTTGAGTGAATGAATGGTGTAATCAACATATGGTGCATTGTCAGGTAAGCTGGGCCAGAAATTACCTGCACCGCCCATCAAGAACGCAGTCTCTTTCTTGTGTTCCTAAGGGTTAGAAATCTCAAGAAAAAGAAAATGTGGACTCTAAAAGAAACTCTACAAAGCAAAAGCAAGTGGAGAGTACATGTAAATACAGAACAAGTCACACTATTAATTGAACTGAATTAGCAGGGGAGGGCTGATTCTCTAAGGGAAGACCAACCTCGAATGAGGTTGCTCTTTTTCAGCATTGCAACAATGAGCAGCTTTCAATGATGAACTTACCTGTGTTCTGGAACTCCAGGGAGGAAAACAGAACAAATTTCCCAAGTTACTTTCTAACTTGCAATTCAACACACAAGATACCGTTTGATTTCTTCCTTCCATCTCTCCTTCCTCCCTTCCTTCCCTTCCTTTTCTTTCTTTTTCCCTTCCTTCCCTTCCTTATCTTTCTTTCTTTCTTCTCTTTCTTTCTTCTTTCTTTCTTTTCTCTCTTTCCTTCTTTTTCTCTTCCTCCCTCCTTCCCTCCCTCCCTTCCTTTTCTTCCTTCCTCCTTCCCTCCCTTCCTTCCTCCCTTCCTCTTTCTTTTTTTCTTTCTTCCCTTTCTTTCTATAGTTGTATCTCTTTTTCAAACATTCCCTGCTTCCAAGTCATACAAACTCTACATGTATAATCGAGAAAACATTTTAGGATGGCCAAGCAGCTTTCCAACATAGAACATGGCTGGGAATGCTTGGTGCTTTGTGGGCTAAAGCAGATGGGATGGCACACAGAATGGACAGTTAGCCAAGACACAGCTATTTCCTATTTTTTTTTTAAACCCATAAGATGCTACTGTTGCCCCAAACAATGTCTTTTAGGCAGTTTAAAAAATCATACTGGAACTGCAAGGCTTGCAAGGTGAGTGGTTAATTTAGAACCATTGTTACAAGCATGGGACAGTTAAAGTAAAATGGACTGACAGCTATGATTTATAGTAAAGATACTCTGTTAGTGGTAATGTCTAAGGGTTAAAACATACATATGTGTTACAGAGATGTGGGAAGTGTTTTCTTCTACAATCAGCATGGTAATAAGCAAAACAGTGTAGTAAACTATGGCGATGCTTGGCTCCCCAGGGTCCAATTAGGAAGCATGATAAACGACTTGTAAAGTCTCTCCCCCCACTGACTTGTGGTGGATATAAGCTGACAATTCTCAGTGGAGTCCTAGTGAGTGGTCTGCCTACCCCCATCATACATCTGGGTACATATGAATACCTTAAATTGGAATTCCAAACTCATTATGTCATGCTGTGTTCTTACTTGGCAGGTGTGTTTCTTCACAGCAGTATACAAGGGGAGATGTAAGGTGGGACCACTTAAGCTGATTTTTTCTCCCCTGACGGAGGTGCTCGTTTAATTTAATACCTACAAATGACTTGTGATGATGAAAGACCACTGTGAGGATAGAGTGACTGTATAAGGGAAGTTGTTACTAAGGTTAATTTGTATCTTGCCTCTTCAGAAGTAGATGTGTCCTCCAGATAGATGGGATAATGGCTTTGCTTGCATGGCTGCTAACCAGTGTTTAGAAGTGAATGCTATTACTATCAAAACTTTTTCTTTGGTTTTATTTGAAGGATGTCAAAGAAAAAGTATATATGTAAGGTGAGGTGAATATGGTGAAAAATATAGAAAAAAAGAAAATCAAGAAGTACAGAAAGCAGGAATACAAATTTCAGGTAAAAAGAAAGAGCCAAGGGGCAGACTAAAATTCAAGTTTATACTTTGGGGGGCCTATACTAGGGCATTTGTCAGAAGCTGAGACTGTTGATGTTTGAGTTCCTGGAACAGTATATATTCTTTCTTTTTGACTTTAAGTAGTGCCATTTCCTTCAAGGCTCTTGCTCCACACAATGTCTCTGAACGTAGAGCAAAGCTCCCAAAGAAAGGACCTCCTTCCTGGCTACATCCAGCAATGCTCCTCACAGCACCATGCTACCCTCCCGCTAAATGGCACACTGATGCAAACACCGGGGCCAGCTCTGCTGGGGGTGCACTGGAAAGACCAGAGAGACCTGCATCAGCATTTTCTGTCCATTCCAGATCCTGGTCTTCTCGCCCTTTGGGGCATCATGCCAACACTTCCTGCTGCAAATCTCACTGAGCTCTTCTTAGGCAGCTTTATTCCTTTTAATTAAAAAGACAAGACTGTCAATTACTTAAACTTAATCCCCAAATGTAATTGTTACTTTGAAAGATTTTTTCCCCGTAAAGCTCATAGAAGAGAAATATTTCCATCAAATTAAAATTTAGTGGGAGCTGGGATTTTCAAAAATATATTCATCTTCAAATCCCTACTGGCTCTCGAAATCTACATAGCACAGCAAAGCCTACGTACAGGAAGATCACTGAGGAAAGTCTGACTGGTGAAGGCAGAAACAGACCAGGAAAATAGGAAAAGGCATTAGAGAAGAGTCCCTGTACAAAAAATTTGCCTACCTTTAAATTGACGCTCTAGGATTTCTAGCCATTTAGCTTGAAGCTAAATGTAAATTCTGAGGGAGGTAACGCTTCCAGGCTGCTGTTGGACATTTAAATAATAGTGTGAATACATTTCAGGTTTATTCTTGCTGGCAAATTTGAACAGGGAGAGGACTGGAAACGTTTAGGGAACACAGCAGTAGGAAGAATGCAGAGCTGAGAAGAGTAAGTCACAGAAATGGATTCAACATTGAGAAGTGCCTGTTTTACAGTTGTGTCGGAATCACTGTGTTGGCAGGTGAAGTATTGATTCTCGGTGAAGTATTGGCACAACTATCCCACTTGGTTCCCAGACACTGAAGAAAATCAGGGGGAAGTGAGCCTGTTGCTCCCAGTAAGGGAATCAGAGATGGGCATCAGATACTAATGCCAGCTCTTAATGATCTTCATGTATGTTAGTCAGGGCCCGTGATTTTGCTGTAAATTTGTGTTAACACTACTTTCCAACTACTATTTGTAAAAGCAAGGCCCCTTTTCTTCCCACCAGCTAGTGGGAAAGGAGAGACGTATTTGAAAACTAAAACCTTCCCTGGGATGTGCTTTACACCTCTGACCAGAAAAAAGGGCAGATTCTGTAGAGTGATGACTTTGGCTCAGTCTGACAGGTGGTAATGTGCATGACGAGTACTCACTGAAAGTATGAATGTGTGTGTGTGTGCGTGCGTGCCACACAACAGAGAATGGTGCAATGTGAAGCTTCTCTAAGTGTAATATTATCATATTGGTGAAAAATAATAAGCAATGTTTTTTATTTGGCCTTGGGATACTTCCATATTTAAACCTGCTAGCAGTGGGCATTTTAGACATTCCTAGAATCCGTATACATCAAACTAAAATGAAGCCACACTGAACCCATGGCTAGCTAATATCCAGGCGATCTGATACAAGTATGTCTTTAAATATCAGTACTTTTAAATATTATAAGAAGTATGTGTATCTGAGCATGATTATTTTAAATTCAATATGCTTTCTTTCTAGGAACTTGAAGCTCTCTTTCGTATATTACTTAAAAAACACCCTGAGCTTGTAGGCATGAAAAATATAATTTCTTTCCCATTTCACAGTTGGAAAAACTGAATTAAAGAGAACAATGCTAGTAATTATCCATGATTAATAGAGGTGTGTATGTAAATCAGCCTGAATAAGTGTGTGAAATTAGATGTGCTGATGCCAGATAGCTCTCTCATGTTTTTTAAAGATGAATGCTTTCATATAAAACTCTGTGTGATTTGGGCATAAGTCTCTGTGTTGAGTATGTCTGGAAATAGACTTTGTAAGAGTGTATGGATATTAAGGTAAAAGTATTGTGTATTATAACCATTATAATACACAAAATAGATCAGATGAGTGCTTAAAATTCATTAGACAGATACATAGCTAATGAACGCAAATGCATACATAATGGTCATTTATAATGTGCTATAGATTTACATATGTGCCTGGATGTCCCTAGGTGTAGACTGGAATCTGGGTGTACTTTGATCATTAAAAAGTGTGGGAGAAGGTGCATGTTAGTTTCTTAGGATTGTGGGGATTGAGTTAAACATGCAAAAACCCTCAGAACTCTATTCGTACAGGAGACACCCACTCTCTATGTTAGCTATTGTTATTATTGTGATTGTTATTATTATAGGAGAATGCACTGCTGTTATAAGGAGCTGAAAAGAGGCATTTTCTCACTGATACCTGGGATAACATCCTATAGAAAATAAATGAAGCTGTAGGGCTTGTCTCGCTATCTTTACAGCATGCGCTGATTTTAGGATTTTTCTCCTGGTTTCCTTTCATCCCAGTGGAGTCTGGTCTAGGAGTGCCAGGTGAGGGCAGGTATATGGCCTCCTTCCACTGGAGATGGATCTGGCTGTTCTGATGCCAGGCCCGCCTGTAACAACACCAGCCTCACTTTGGGAGGAAACACGCCAGGTGGGCCTCAGATTTCTGCATGCCTGGTTTGTTTGTGGGTTGGATTTTAATTTTTTTTTAAACTTTAATTTTGGGGGGTTTTGTTTTGTTTTCTGAGAAAGCTTTAGACAGCTGTATTAATCATGCAAACCCAGCCATGTGCAATGTGTTTTATCAATGGAAAAACAGGAACTGAATGGCAAGCAGCTGTGAACAAACCCAGTGCAAAGCCTGAGCCTGGAAGATAATCTCTACATTTCCCAAACCCACTCGCCACGCGGGGTTAGTGAATGGAAAGGCTGTTCACTTGGGATAAATAATCAGATGGGAGGCAAGCAAGTGAGACACATTCCAGGGTTATTAATTTTTTTTAAAGTTGCAGTGGTGGAAGGAGGTTGGGCTGATGGAGCCGAGAGAGTCCCACACTCAAGGGTATTCCTCACCTGCAGGTGATAAAAACAACACAATGGTAATTTGTCCTTGTCCTTTCTCTTCTTTCACTTCGTTTTAACTTTCTGCAGCTGGTTTTGTCACCTCCTTTTGAACTCACGGTCCTTCTAAATATGAAGGCATCTCTAGGTGCACTTCCATCTGAAAGGCTGTGCACAAATGAGCTTATGGGGAGGAGACAAGAGCAGTACCATCACCTCCCGGGATTCAGAGGCCTCAGGAAATGAGTTGAGCCTCACAAAGTGAGAAAAGTTCCCTCAGTCACTTAGAGCTGACTCTTTCCTCATTTTACAATTCAGTGGCTTTTCTGCAGCGATATAGTCAGAGGTAGTTATGCAAATATATGCAATTCAGGACTCATTTCAGAATAAATAAACCTAAATTAAAATTAATGGGAAAAAACACCTATCAGAAACAGATCAAGGATGGAACACTATTTTATTAATTTATGTATATCTTTTAAATTAAGAAGCGGGGAAGCACACTGATTTTTTTTTTTTGGTCTTGTTTTTGGCTGACTAGGAAAGGACATTTGAAAATTTCTGATTGGCCACAGACAATACAAATTATCCTTTGGTGTAATTCCAGTATTATTATTATCACTGCAGAAAATCAAGCAATATGATGAAGGAAACCCAGGAGAAATACATTTGATTTATTGAGTCTTGTTTTTGTTTAATCACAGCTTGAAGGGGTTTAGGACTGCATTCCTGCTGCGACTCTGATGTTTATCCCCAGTCAGCTTGATGAGCCTTGTAGAGAGTGGGGGTGGGGGTGGGGAGACCCTCCAATGAAAGATATTACAATGAAGCAGTTGAAATTAAACATGATTTCTGTTACTGGAACATAAGAGGGGAAGGTTCCCTTTTTTTATGATGGGTGGATGGAAAAGGACCTTTGCATCAACCGACTGCTTATAGACACCTTAAACACTTTTCAGGATTGAGACGTAGGATTCTACCAAATGATGACAATATACAGTATTTAAATGAAGGTGTTTTGTGCTGTAGATATGACCAAAGTGAGGTAGGCATGCTTTTCATAGATACTTTGGTACTCCAGTGGCACTGTAAAAAGAGTTAAGGATCCTATATGTTAATAGTTGTTTCCACGGAAAATTGCATTTCACATGGGTTGTCATCTTGACTGGACCGAAGAGAAAAAAAAGGATTTTTTTTTTTTTACAAGTTTAAGTCCTTGTAAGAAACAGGGAACTTAAGTGGGCATTATCTTTCTCTATTGGCCTCACACATCAGCTATCCCAAGTCTCCATGAACAGCTTTTCAATTTCTACCAGCAGAAGCCCAAAGTATTAGTAGTGAGACAAACTATATTCTCTAGAACTATTGGATCTAAAGAAGCTATCTACAGTCTATCTACAACGTAAAATCAAACTAGGGTCATTCTCCAATCAACAATTCAGTTTGCAGGAAAATACCAAGTTCAACAAAACCCAACATGCTCCATTCCTGGTCTAGACTGTTTTTCAATATCCAACAGCTGTCCTTTGTGAATCGTGACTGACTTCATTTTGTTCCATGTTATATACATCATAAAGCATGATCAGATAAATATTTGAGTTTGTGGCTGCAGAACTGCTCTCACAAAGGATACACAGAGGCATAGTGACAATGTTCAAAGCTCATCTTGGATGAAGCATGACCTCTTTGAAAATGTTATCCGTTGGGACAAATGCATATGTATATGTTTGTCACATCAAGATATTTGCAAGATGGCAACATGATAAAATGGTGTCAATCTCTGCAACAACACTAGAAGACAAATGTCTTAAAATAATTGTGGCGTGTCAGAAATTCAAAATGGGATATTTTCCATGAACACTAAGTTTCATGTCAGGTCTAAAAAACAGGCACATTTTAAGTTTTATTTTTAGTAGCTGGGATAAGAAACAGATTTCATTAATGTTTTAGGGAACAATTTTATTCAACAGAGTTCTTCTAAAAATAGTTTGGACCCTTCTTAAAATTTAAGAATAACTTTTTTATTAAGCTGTCTAGTTGATCCTTAAAACCTTGAAATCCTCATTGCAAATATAATTAAAATAAGTTTGCATATATGTGAATACATACATATGCAAAACATCACATTACTGATACTCTGAATATCCTCACCCAATTCTGGCCTTTTTTAGTTTGGACGAGTGTTAATGATACATGAGCTGTCTTCAAACTTAAAGAACAGCAGTTTCCTACCTTTAATTCTGAGCACACTCTTTCATAGTGTATACAATAATCTTGTTTAATTGGATTTATTTTTTCCACACTAGGCCCCGCATGGCCTACTCTCCATTTTTTCTCAGGTCTTTGAGTATTATTTGCAAATCACTTTTCTGGAATTTAATTTCAATGGTAGGTTGGTTTCATTTCAGATTTTTTGTATTGTTTTAGTTTTATTTGCCAATTTGCCTTTAAATAGCCTTAAGCTAGAATGCTGGGGCTGCAGCTTGCATCTAAATGTAATGTAGGAGGCGAAATTTAATTTGAGTGTGTGGAAAGTTTTATGAAAAGGAATACAGAATGACTACCTTATTTTTTCATTTATGTTTTCTAAAATAGTTATGTTTAAAAGGAAAAGCTCTCAAATTGGCCAAGATTTTAAGAAAAATGAAGGTCCTTGTAATCTGGCTGAGTTCAAACTTTGACAGCACTAGATAAATTCATTTTCACAATACCAAGGACTTCAGATTCAGATTGTATAAGCCTCCAAATATGAGGGTGGTCAGTTAGAGGATTCGTATTTTTATGAGCTGCAGAACAGAACTGGCTGTGTTCCAAATATGTGAGTTCACAGTTACCTGTCATACATATTAATTGAAGAGAAAATTGCTTTCTGAGCTTGGCATCATCTCTCCAACAACTGACCAACTTGAGTCAGATGACAGATCTGTTATGTGCCTATCAACTGGTGTGGGGACAATTGATTGACTTTCTTTTGAAGGTTTAAAGAAAAGAAAATATTTCCATTGTGTGTGAATTTTGTGAATATGTATTCCCTGTTGTGTGTTTTGCATATTACAGATGATGGAGAATGACCCAGCAACAGAACTACAGTCATAAAAATCATACTGACCTTGAATGGGGTGGGGGATTGTGGGTGAAACACGCTCTAAAGGGGAAAAATAGTAAGCATCATGGAGAGTTTATATATATCTATATCTGTATCTATATATATTAGCTACTCAGATAATTATACAACAGATGAATTTCCATGCTTATAGGATTATATCTCCCATAAAGCATTTGTCTGTTCTTCCTGCCAACACTAAAGTATCAGAAAGCTATTAGTAAAATTTTAAATCTAAAGCCTTTAAAAAAAATTAGCTAGAGTAGGAAACAACATCTTACTGTGGTAACCCTACAAACAGGATCCTAACCTACACTGAAAAACCTTACTACCAAAATTATAGATTTTTTTGGAGGGCTGGGTTGAGGGTATTTAAATTGGTAGTGATCACATTCAGTCATGCAACTTCGTCCTGGTTCTGGTCTCTTTAACTCATGACAGATGGACGCATGATAGCTAAGGACTCCTTTCCTCTCCCTGAGCCCTACAGCTCATATCAGCTTTAGCCAAGTATGTGGAAAATTTATTTTGGAAAATACTAATTCAACTTTTCCCTCAGGTTTTTACTTCCATATTACTAATACCAGTGCAAGAGTAATGCCAAGGAAATAAGTAAACTGGCATGATATAATTTTATTTTGTCTTTTCTTTAATACCACCCTCTTGTGATAATACAATCTCACCTGAAATTTGATCAATCAAGCAAATTTAATTGATGATACATCCTGTTGAGTAAGATGAAGTGTTTTTTTGAACACTTCAGTTTTAGCTTACGTGTCCCTCACGGTCCCATCCCCAAGCTACTGATCATAAATTGAATGTGCAGGCAGAGCTCAGGCTTTAAGGTAGCCTCTATTTATCTTATCAAAACCCCAGGTTTAACTCTAAATCCTCCTCTGAGGCTCTTCCAGAGAGGCAGAATGGTGTATTAGGGATAGGACGCATTACTTACTGCCCGGAAACCCCAGTGCAATAGAATTAGCCCGCACTTTATATTCCTCCTAGCTGTTTGGTTACATAAGTACTCATGATAAATTGAAATAAACAAAAATCAAGATCATATTCAAAGTTGGTCTGCCTGCCATCTCGTACGGTACCGTAAGTTTAGAAAGAGTATATTTTGCCTGGAATTTGGGCACTCAGTACATCTGGATGCCAAGAAAACCCGGTCTCCTTGCAGAGTGAGCTTTTCTCTAGCTTGGCTGAAAGTTGTAGCTTAAATGCCATAGTTTCCTAAGTGCATTAAGATGGAACAGGTCAATAATAGCACAGTGAACAATTGTGTCTTAGTTACACAAGTGTCAAGTAGAAAAATGGTTTAAACCTCCACTGGTTATTTGGTGTTAAGTTTCCAGCTTTGAAAATAAATAGCTAAACTGCTTTCAGTGTTTATGCAGCAGCTGGAGACTACTGTCCCATAGGATACTCTATCAACTGTATTTTATTTTTATTATTACTATTATTATTCAGACTGTTTAAATGACTCAGCTTAATATTTTCTCATCACACTGTTCACAGCTGGGTAAATGCACTCTGCCCTCGTTTCCACAAGACCATTTATATTGCGAAAATCATTTCACCCGCCCTCCTCTCATCGCCTTTTCAACCATTTCTGGGCTTGTTCTCATCATCTTAGTTCCACCCTGTTCTCATCATCGCAGCCCTATCATGCGCCACTAGTAACTCTCATTCTCTAATTCCATCTTACTGACTTATTTCTTAGATGATTCCCCATCCCAGCTTTTTATCCTTATTCCTCCACCATCACTCTGCTGCATTTTATAATTTATGCCAGTGTTTGTGGGCTCTTTTAAGACTGTAAAGTGAAGTGACGCCACTTAAAATGAAAAAGAAATTCTTCAACGTTTGAAATTCAAAAGTTGGGGAGGACAGGAACTTTGCTGCTATGTGCTTTGTCTGTTGGTTGCTAACATTTGGGAAAGTCAGCAGAGCTTAGCAGCTGACTGGAAGGTTTTAGGAACAGAGCCCTAAGGCTGACCCCAGAAATATATGCTGTGGCTCTTAGTAAGACCCTTAACTCTGATCATCGGTTTCTTATCTGCTTAAGTGTGTGTGTGTGTGTGTGTGTGTGTGTGTGTGTGTTATTGGTTGATTCTGCTGGAACACCATGAGACAAATGGGGCATTAACACTTAACAAGAAAAACCTCTGAATTAAAAGCACTTAAATGACAAAGGCTAGAGCTGATGATAAGGTGTGTATATGGAGGTAATTTATTAACTCAGATATGATTTTCTTTTATATTTCAATGGGTATTGTAGATGTTCTGTAGACTTTCTGGAAGTCAGCATATTCCACACCCATGCTTGAAATGAAATCAAGTCCCAATGCCCACCTATTTCTTATTGTAGCCACAGGGAGCCCTTGTAAAAAGTTTGCAGCTAGTCTTTCAAACTACATGTGGGTAGTGTTCCAATAGCTGCTCACACTGTTTAATTATGTGGCATCCAGAAGTAGCTGGTAGAGAGGTTTGCCAAGTCTTAACTAGCATCATCAAGTGCTGTATATTTAAACCCTGAGCCCCCAAGGTAATAACTTAAAACGGTTTCTAAACAAGTTGGGGAGGCCCTCATTTTAAGGGCTCTCTCCAGCGCTGGGTTGCTTGGGTAATACTTGAAATTTAATCAAGTATAGGTTTACAAGTTAATGATCTTCTAAAATTAAAAAGAAAATTTGAAAACCTCCTACATACTGATGTGGTATGGCTCAGTGTAGATTTCTTTGAATTTTTATGTTTTGTACTTAATAGCTTCAAAATGCCTTCCCAACCCACACATTGCTCTAAAGTGGAAGGTAACTGATTAGTGAGAGTGTCCTTTAACATGTGGGGATATTCCACTCCTGGGGTCAAGCCCTGATCACTAGGCTGGAATATTAGTTAGGAATCTCAATGTGCCAAAGATAAATCAAAGATCTAACTAATCCAGTGGACCTTTGTTGGTGGGGGTTAATGGAAATGGAAACGGGAGGTGGCAGACACAGTGTCTCAGGTGGGCAGGGATAGAACAGTCTTTAGTCCTGGAAAGACCTCACTAAGTGAAAAAAGGAGAAAGAAATTGTATGTCTTCTCACTGCCAAACCACAAAAGATACATTTCCTAACATTTTCTCCACATGCACAAACCTAGACAACATATTGATCTAGAGCCTGGATTCTGGAAACAGATCACCCAAGTTTAAATCCCAGCAGCTTTACTTACTTCCTCTAGTTACTTAAACTCTTTGTATAATGGAGAAGTAGGAGTCCCTACTAGGGTTGTCTAGACAATGAAATGAGATCATGTATGGTAAGTGTTTAGTACATGTGCAGAGGCCCTTGTTAGAATTCACTTGATCAGAAGTGACCACATTAAAATCATCACCCTATCCTTCCTCCCTATCCATTGTTTTAGAAGTAACTCAGCACAAGCATGGAAACAAGATAGGTTTCCTTTGTGGGTGCATTGTAGTCATCAGTGTGGAAACACAGAATCTGCGATGTTCCATATGCTGAGGACGGACCTTCTCCTGGCATCCACAGAAATCTTCCTCCATGTGGTGCATATCTCCACAGCTGACAAGGACTATGGAGCCAAATCTTTGCCTGTACACACTGAACCATTGCGTTAATGTGTTCAGAAAAATAGCACAATGTAATGCGTTTCCCAAGATGGAGAAAAATATATAAACTTGGATATACTATAGCCTGAGGTAGTACAGATTCTTGACAGACAATGCTGGGATGTGTGGAGAAGGAGACAATTGAGAAAGGAGTGCTTCCACTGGCTTAGGAAAAAATTACTGTGAATACAGTAATATATACAGTGTATTCTTGCACTTTCATTTAATTACTTTGACCCCTTTGGAGATCAGTGTTTGAACAGAGAGTGGAGACGTGTATATATGTATGTATGTGGTGGAGGACAAGATGAATCAGTGACCGCAAACTGACACTGTAAAAAGTCAGCACATGTCACTGAGGTGGACACTGAAAATGTGCTGACACCCCAGTGAAGACGGAGAATCGCGAACTCTTCAGGGGCTCTGGCTCTCCAGTTCTCCTTGCTTCCTCTTTCTGGCTGGCAACAACTCACCAGCTGCCTTGTCTGCTCTGGACCGGCTGGGTCAGCATGGCACCCCGCTGTCCACACAGTGCTCTCTATCAGGGCTGCTGCAGCCGCCCCTCCCAAGCGTCTCTCCCCTCCTGACCCTGTCCTGTGGAAAAGTACCACCACCAGCAGTGTCTTCCTTCTTCCCATTCAGCTCAGCTACTTGGGGTCCAAGTAATGGGCAATCTGTTCACACAGATACTTCCTTTCCACCCCCCTTTCTCTTCCCTTTCTCTTTCCCCACTACCTCCCTCCCTTTCCTTCTCTCTTTCTCTCTTGCCTGTGTGAAATAGGGTTCCATAGAGCTGTATTCCCAAAGATTTAGCTATGATGGCTGTAACAAGGGGTCTCCTAACCCTACATGGTCACAGTGGGGTGGGCAGGGTGGAAGTGCCCTTCCTGTGAGGTAAGAAGCACAGCTTCTCCATTAAAAATGTCCATATTTAGGTCTTGGGTCTAAGAAAGAGGGCAGTAGTTCCACTAATTTTCATCGTGATGCCTCCTAAACTTCCCCATAAGGTGGGAAACCAGTTCCAAACCCAATGCAGATGCACATGCTGCCAAATGCAGAGCGGGTGCCTGGGAGGGCTGTTCTGCAGAGGGCAGTGTGGACCCACGGGGAAATAGCGCACCATTAATCATGGCGCTGTGCACTTCTCAAGTGCATAATTGCAGGTGACTTCTGTGAAGTCATTGGGACAATACAATTATGATACACTTGCCCAAGTCTGTGATTCTCAGCTTACAAACAGAAATTTTCTAAGATTCTTGGCATTTCTTAATTTTACTGGGGGGGTCCTTTAAGGGAAATTTTATGAATAGGGCAATTCCCTTCACCACCACCACAACACTAGCAGTATTTCCACTATCTTTGACCTAGCCCACCCTTGCTTTCTCCTTCTCAAGTATTCCACCCTTCCATCCTCCTTCATCTTCATCTCTCAGTCTATAGGTGTCATTTTCTTTATTATTTGAAATATATTAGCACACTTCTTCTGGGAGGGATACAAAAAAATGATACTTTAATGCAAATTATAGTGGCTCACTTTCTCTAACCCAATGAATGGTCCCACTTTTTTCTATAAAACCTCTTATTGTTCCTATAGAACCTCTTATTAAGTGTATGTTGTTTTTAGATACGTCAGAATCTCAAATTTAGAGTTGAGGCTGTTTTCCCCCATTTACGGAATCCCTGATGTCAAGAATGAAACAAGTAACTACATCTCTTAATAAATACCTTCTCAAGTGTCTTGAGATACTGGTGTCTCCAGCCGAAGTAGAGAGCACTGATGTTTGGTCTTTGGAGACAAGTAAACAGGGATATGAATTTTAAACTTCAAGCATTTGTATGACTGTATCCCTTCAAACTGTTATAGGTTGAAGTCAATGGGAGTTATGGGTGAGAAACTGAAGGCCAAATTTATAATAGTGTGGTGGGTGTTTTTTATAAGCAGAGCTGGATCTTGAGCAGTTATAAAATGGCTTTAATACTGCATCTCTAGAGAACTCTCACTTAAATTGATTTTTTTCCTAAAAAATATATATATTTTTTCTTGTAGGCTCATCTAAATAGGATAAAGCAAGATGGAGACATTTCTCCTGGTCATAGTATTTCTAGCTTTTCTAACTGAACATGTGCAGAAAAAAATTCCTAGTGGCTTGTTATTCCAAAATGATAAGAGTAAAGGTTTTGGACTTTCTCTTTTGGTCCAAATGAAGTTTCTGGCTCCGCATGTGCTAACTCTTTTGTTTGTTTTACTTATTCTGTTAAACATTTTCCTATTCCAAATTCCACTTTCTTATTCCGAGTTTTGTGATCAGCTGAACAGGACTGATCACTAGAAGACTACATAAAAATAAGAGATGATTAATGAAACTGTAGACTTGCTTTCCTATTCCAAATGTATCATCTTCTCCTAATTTTACCTGTCATACTTCTGTTTCCCAGAGGGCTTTTGTGTCTATGCTCATAGCCTCAGGGCCAGCAAGGTAGGGGGTCAGAGAGCTGACCATAATAGCTCCTACAGAGCCAGGCTCTGAGATGGGCTCTCCTATTAACACCAGGAAGCTAGAACAACCGAGGCCTCCTCAGTCTGCCTTAGGATCTTCTCTGGTCTTTGGAAAAGCTCCTCTCTCCTACCATTTTATCTCTTCCAAAAATATGTCAGATAAGTAATGTTTCCTGCTGTCATATGGAAACCTTTCTGCAACCATTTTTCCTCCTTTAGATTTTATATCATGTTTTAATCATTCACTCCACCATTTCTCTTGTGTTGTTAAAAATACACTTTCTTTTCCCAGCCTCTCCCTTCTCCCAGCACCTTATCCATCCTCGTGAAATTTTTCTTCCTCAATCACTCTCACTAGGGCCATTTTTAAACTGCCATCCATTTTCCAGGATCTTACATCACCTCTGTTCCTAAAAAGATTTCTGTTGTTTGAATATTCTTACAGTTAAATCAACCAGGGGGAAAAAAAAAAACGAAACAAAAAACAAAAATGAAAAAACAACCCAGCAACAACAAAAAAACACAAAAAGGTAGTTAGCAAAAGTAAGCCGGGAAATTGAGAGTTTACTTCATTTGTAAATCCTGCCTTATGCATAGGGATTGAGGGCCTATGTTCTTGTTTCAGTGACTATCTTCTTATTTTTGGTGTAACTTTACGTTTAATAGGTAGGGTAGAGGATAAGGTAAGGGAGTGATTTTCAAGTTTTCCACTGGAGAACTCAGTTGACTTAGTTCCCCCGAGTCAGGCCCTGCTTTGGCATACTTACTGAAAAGGACTAGGCTGGCATTGGTGACCCCCAGATTGTTGGCAGCCACGCAGGTATAGTTGCCATAGTGTTCCTCAGTGACGTTGGTCACCGTCAGGGAGGACTGGCCCTCCGTGCTCTTAATCTCAAGGCCATTAGCACTGTTTATCCTACAAGTTCAAAAACAGAAGAGTAAAAAGAAACACTCATGAAGACTTGGTGCCATAATCCCTTTTTCATTGTGATATTGGAGGACATGGAAAGAAATGTAGTAGTTAGAGCTTGTGGTTCCTGCTCAATTCCTCATTTGAATCATTCAGCCCCACATCATCAGAATCAATGTCCATTGACAGAGAAGACTCAGCAATGGGTGAGTTTCATCGGGCTTTGGTTTCTGCTACCGGCAAGAAAGACATGCTGGTGGAAACTACCCATTAAGCCAACTCCCTCCCTCTTTGCATGTAACCTGAATGCTTTGGGGCTTTGGGTTAAGAGCTACAGGCCCCAAAGCACTTGAGAAAGAGATTTAGAAAACAAAAAGTTGAATAGTGTAAACCCACATCATGACAGCAGGGCTTGGTTCTGTCCCCAGGACCACCTAGTAGAGCAAAGGGGGCCTGGCACATTCGACACATACCTGGTATCATCCCGGTACCACTCAAAGTCAGGCGCAGGCACTGCGGAGGCCTCACACTTGAGTGAAGCCTTCCGCCCTGTGGTGGCTTCGTTGCTCTTGGATTCTGTGATAGTGGGAGGATCTGTAGAAAAGACAGGCACAGCGTTGACGTGAGAGTCAGAGGGCGCTGCAGAATTTCCATGCACTCAGAAAGGACTATCTGACCAGAGAGCTGCACGAAAGGAATAGTCTTCAAGCCTCATTTACATGAATTTTGTGATCAGCTGAATGGCACTGATCACTAGGAAATGAAATAAAAATAAGAGATGATTAATGAAACTGTAGACTTGCTTTATTTAAAGCAACAGAGTTTTATGGCAATGGAATCTAGGATTTCATTTTCCCTACTCCAATAGACCGTCAATTATTTTAACCATAGATTATAACATTTACATAGTTTTTTTCTTTTCATAAATTAAGTGTGATACTAAAGGACTTGGGATTTTAAATGTCTCATTTGAACATTTTTCTTTTCATCATCGATATTATCATCATTATTGTTATAGTCTGAGATGGTAGTAAGAAGTCTGGTAAAAGTGATAGAGGATTAAAGTTCTCCCAACATAAGCTCAGCCTGATATTGTTGCAGAAATTCAGAAAAAAACAAACAAACTAGTGTTAGATGCTTACCTTTTTTTCTCCTAAGTGTTCCTTTATTGCTATGACCCAAGTAACTCGTGCTTTTGTGTGTGAGTGTGCAATGCAAGTCTGCCCTGCCGCAGCAAAGCCTCCCTGGCCTGTCAGTTTTCTGTGCTCACTGGCAGTTGTACATTCGATATGTTCTGCTTAGAACTGGGCCTGCAAAACTGTAGCAGGCTTGAAATGAGCTCAGAAACACATGTGATATTCTAATTTACCATGATTCTTTCAAACAATCCTACAGAGGGTGCAACACGCGTTACGGGTCCGGATGACTGAGCTGGGATGGTAGAATCAAGCTCTTGGCTTGATGATGCTGTATTTGTACAGGTTATGGACCTTCAAGGAGAAAAAGACTTTTCCGTCCAAAGGCCATTTGCCAGAAAATGGCAGGTTGGCTCTGTGCACAAGTCAAAAATAGACCCAAACAATCTGTTTAGATTTTGTAGAGGAGAAAGCTTATTTAGCAAATTAGCAAAGTCAACTCTAGTACACAAAATTCATTTAAATCTCTGCTCTTCAGCACTTGGTTCGGCTCACTCATTTTTGATTTTTGTCTTCATATTCAAAACTATTTTCCAAGTTGCCTGCCTATAGAAGACTCTGATCTTCGTAGCTTAAAACAATGCACAAAACCATGAAGTTAGTCTGCAGTTTTCTCTCCCATTTCATTTTCACATCAGTTTGGACATCTTGAAATCACTGCCAAAGAGAG
The DNA here is from genome assembly GCF_002007445.2 of Ailuropoda melanoleuca. Lineage (NCBI taxonomy): Eukaryota > Metazoa > Chordata > Mammalia > Carnivora > Ursidae > Ailuropoda > Ailuropoda melanoleuca. The sequence continues at coordinate 58,614,955 of NC_048218.1, forward strand.
GAGGAGTTAAAGCACATTTGGATCAGCATCACCAGCCCATGTGTAGACAGATCTGCCAAAGCGGGTGGTGGAGGTGGCTGTTTTATTTTAGACCTATCTACTCATTTTTGTATAGACACAAAAAAGCAGCCAGATGAGTGGAAAGAGCCCTGGATTAGAAACTAGGAGTCCTGGAATTTAATTTCAGTTTGGTTGTGTGGACCTCCCATCACACAATTTATCATACTGAGCCTTGGTTTTCTTACTTATAAAGTGAGGGGACTACGCTTTAATGACCTCTAGTATCCCTTCCAGCTTTAAAAAACAAAAAAACAAAAAAACCCCAAACAAACAATTCTAGTCAAAACTGCCCATCCTTCACAAATGGGCAGTTGGTATCATTATGACCCAAGTGTATGTTCATACCCATAACTCATTTAACCCTTAAATTACTAACTTTCAAAATTATAACTTGTTTATCTGTTCCATGAGTTAGGAGTTAGGGTTAACAGAAACAGGAAACCTGAGGTCTGATTTTGACTCCTCTCTTACCTAGAACTATGGCCTGCTCAACTGGCTGCACCAGTTTGATCTTTTTCTTTCTCTTCTTTCAAAATAATGAGTTAGCTTAAAATGATCACCAAGATTCCACTTAAAATTCTTTCATTTGGTGATTTGCTATATGGACCATTAGAGCACATTAGTGTCAAAGTTAACGGCATAATTGGTGGTTGTGGTGTTGGTGGGGGACGTATTTGTATAGAGATGGAGCACTGAAGAGAGGTTAAGTTTGGATTTAAAGTTTGATAGACATGAGCTCAAATCCAGGCTCTATACCTCACTGTCCTTCCTCATTACAGAAGATAGTGCTTTGTCTAGAGTCACATCACCTCACCTTCGTCATCTATAAAATGCTGGAACCAGAGGAAGGGATGTTCACTTTGAGAGTACTGAAGGAACCCAAAATAGCCTGTGCTAGGTTTGTGATAAAGGGGATGGAAGGGAAGGGACAGAATTGAAATGGACAGATATGAAGCTTCAGAATTGACAAGAATAGATGTGAAGGATAAGGGAAAAAAGGAGGAGTGTCAAAGGTAACACCCAAGTTTCTGGGTTTGGCATCTAAGTGACACCATCCACTGTGAAAAGATACATAAGAAGAGAAACAGATGACCATGAACAAATATAGTTTCCCATCCTCTCCTCTTCACTGTAGTCGGTTCTGAAGCTGCCAATGACTCACAATTTGTAGCATGCTGGCCAGAGAGATAATCTTGCTTGTGATTCTATTGACTTGTTTAATTTCTCAGTTTCTAAAATGAGTTTTAACCAGTGTTTGTGAGTTTCTGGAGCCACATGGTTATGAGTGACAAACCCTTAATGATGACTACCTTTTTGCTAAGCCAGCCCTAACCTGGGTCCGATTCCACACTTTCCATCACCTCCACTTCTGGCACTCATGGCTGTGCACCTCAATATAATAATGCCATGGTACAGGTCGTCCAGCCCCTCCACCATGGGACCAGGGATGCAGGTCCCGCCTGTACAGTTTTGTGGGAGAGTTCTTCCTTACTCTGGATGTTTCCTTCTATGTGGTGGGAGCTTATTTAGTATACTTCCTTGCTCAGAGACCCACAAGGAAAGAATGATTTTGACTGAAAAATGTGGGAAGAATAAATGAGGTTTCTTTGGCTCATCTCTTTCCTTGCTTCCTTTTGGGACCAACCTTCTAGCAGGGAACATGGGTTCTCCTCTGCTTCTCCACACTAAAGTCTTACTCAGGCTCTCTCCTTCCTGCTCTCAGGTGAGTAGGCCTGCCCCATTCCAGAGCTGCCGTGATTGAGGAGATAAGTCACCCACACTAAGTACTATCTCTAACCATCTTAATCTCTAATAATGGGGGCAACTGGGCATCCCATACATCTCCTTTACTTACTTCTCCATTTGTTTAGAACCTGAATAACTATGTAGTAAGTTATTTATTAGCTCCTCAGAGATGCCAGTATGGGAAGGGTGACAGCGAATTAGGGCTGAACACTTTTAGGTGCATTAATTTGGGGATAGGATGACACTGGTCAATTACAAAGGCCAAACACTTGCTTCTCTCCTTGAAAATCTAGGAAGTTTCTCCTACCAAGGTAAATTCACAGATAACGATAAATGTACAAAGAACTCATTGTTCCTAATATTTCTCAGATGACACAATGGTGCAGGTCTGTTCACTCATGGCTTATTGGAATGAACATTTCAAATTCATTTGTAATGAATTTTGTATAGGTGAGGCTAAGAAAAATTATTACAAATCACATTGCAGCATGCCTAGTATAGTTAAAATAATAGATGTCCATGCTCAAAATATCGTTATAAAAAATGTGGCTTAATAAAAATGTGGCACAGAGTTCATTGTTATTCTTTATGTGACTTTGGAATAGCCTACAATTTCCAAAGGACTCTTCCAGTCTTCATTACTTCAAAATTCTGGGTTCTAAAAATATTAATAAGGACTTTCTTCTTATATCACCAATAACAAGAGTTTTTCAATTAGAATGAATAGGATAACAATGACAGTGGCCTAGCAAACAGAATATCATTCATTTAATCATCCTGATTTTTTGCAATAATAATATAAAAGAACAAAATTCTTAATAAAGGTCTCAATTTGTGGACATTTACCATGTGTCAGCGCTCTACTAGGCTTTAGGTATTTTTTTCATCCAAATAATAGCTGTCAGAGATAAGGCTTATTAACCCTAGTTTATGAATGAGAAGACAAATCTATGGAGGGTTCATAACTTGTCCAAATTCATATAGCCAGCATTTGATGGAGTCTAGATCTGAACCCATGTTTGAAGCCCATGCTCTGAACCTCTCTGGGCTTCCATTTGAATGAGTTCCTTTAAAGAGAAATGAATTCCTAATAGGAAAAAATACCATTTAGGGGAACATGTTGGTAGCTTAAAAGGTAAATGTTCTATTTGTGCTATTAAAGGGTACCAAATAGGCACAGCATCCAGTGACATAGGGGGTATAAATCCACATTAGAATTCAGGAGTTGAGGGCTCAATTTCTGCCTGTGCCACTTAGGTTTTCATCTCCTAGGGGTGACACGTTGACCTCCTGGGGCCCCCCATCTATGCATGGGGAGGATGACCCCTGTGATCTGTCTCACAGGTTTGATGTAAAGATCAAACAAAATATATATGAGAGCACATGTAACACCTGAGGTGATTACTTTTATTACTATTATTATTTTTTGTATTTATTATTTGTATTACTATTATTCACATGGTGTTTTGGAAGGAAAGAGGGCTTTGGAGTTACAACTGGGTTAGAATCCCAATTCTAGCTGCCACTCACAAGTTCTTTGATTTTATGGCCAAGAATGCTTATATTCTCTGAGCTCTGTTTTTGTCCTCTCTGCAGAGGGATGATTTGATTATCTTTCAGGGCTAGTATGTAATGGTGGACCAATGGGGGAAGGGCAGAGATTGGAGGCAAGAAGAAAGGTACTATCTCTAGAGAATTTAGATACAATAATAACTAACTCATCATGTTTTAATATTTTTTTTTAATCCCCATGTCCCAGCAATACTAAACTAAACATACTAAATAATGTCAGTGATAAAGTAAATACCTCCTCGCTGGGGCAACTCAGGCCCAATACACCATCCTCCTTGGTTAGCCACTGTCAATGTGATGACTGCAGTGAATCATCCAAAACCTCTAGCACAGTTTTGGCACTCTGAAGGAATTCAGAAAATTATGGTTCTTGTTCACATTGCAAAGTTATGGTAGAAGTTTGCAGTACTCTGGATTCCTACTGAATATTTCCTCTGAAGGTACCATAATAGAGTCCTAAGCATTAGGACATGTCTCTACTGAAACCATGCCAAATTAAAGAATAAACTAAAGGTTGGCATGGAGAATGCATAGCTGTGGCTACGAATATCCAGAGAAAGTAGCCAGTCTGGTTGCATAACGAGAAGTTATTTTCCTGAAGTCTCATCATCATGTGATTTTTGAATCAAAGCTTCAAAGAGTTCAGTTAAGATGCATATATATTATCTGGAGATAGTGGATGTCTCCAGTCCCAATTGTAGATTCTATGATAAGATGTCATCTGCCTCCTCTAATAAATGGCTATCAAATGTAAGGGTGAGCTTTAGAAATGCCAGTGTCCATGTCCCCTTGTGCTGGGTTGGTTAGCTCTGGATACCAACGTGGAGGCGGAGCTGAGTTTAAAGGGAGACAAGTAGAGGGAAAAGAAGTTAGAGCATGGTAGTGTGAAACTAGTTGGGGACATCGTTATGAGAAGATGGAAAGTAGGAATATTAGCTGGTAAATGGGATGGAGGAAAGGCTTGAGAGTTGGGGGCAGCTTTGGAGAAGTATTTCTGCAGAAACAGGAAAAGAGTTCAGTATAAGAAGAATCCGAATAAACTTAACAGTCCACATTCACTGACCATTGACTATGCACTAGATATTATCCTCAGGATACTGGGCAGTAGGATGAGGTAAACCCATAAGCAGCTACTTTTAATGCACCGTGAGAACTGAAATTGGGGGAATCTGTAAGAAAAGGACAGTTGTCCCTAGGGATGGTATCTGGAAGAAATGAGCAGCTGCGCTGTAAGTAAGATACAAAAAACCAGAAATCCTGTCTAGTCTAGTGTACTGGTAATAAGCTTATTTAGTTGAAGAGATTTCAGGTCAATATTTAGCGTCTGTAAACTCCAGGACTTCTCACTACTTAGAAAATAGATTTTGCATGTCACATGGCTAGATGCAATGCTACAGACCAACTGTGGAGAAGGATTAGCCAAGAGAAGTAAAAAGGAGAGACCACAGAATCCAGTTGAGGAGGTAAACAGGAGTAACTGTTGTGTCTACATCTCTCATTCACTGCTCTAGCTTCTCAGTGTCCTGCAACAAATATCTCTTGGCAACTGAGTAAATGAATCAATGAAATGCTCGTAGGAGAAAATTACCAGCATTGGGGTTTTTTTTTCAGTGGTACTCAGGGTCTGTTTCATTACACTAAGCTATTTAGCCATTATTTATGTTAGCCATCTTGATCCCCTGAACTAATTCCAAACCCTGTGTTTTGAAAAGGAAGAGGAATCACTTTCACAGTACGTAGGCTTAGATGAAGTGGTGCAGGTAATACTGGATATTTCCTGGTAGGAACAAGTTTTGCTAGCCAGACCTGGTTCTGTAATTCAATCCTGGAGATGTCATCTTCTTAATACAACTACATTTAAATAGGACAAAGTGTATGAACAGTACAACAGGTACAATGGCTGGTTGTTTTACTGTAATATAAACATAGATTATGAAGTATTGGTAAAAAAAAAAAGTGATTACAAAGGAAACTAATATTAGAATATATTTCCTGATTTGTGACTGATCTCATTTATGAAGTTTGGAGAAATGTTAAGAGGGGAGACTCTACCTGTGAGTTTTTTACCTACTCATTTTTACCTACTCATACCAGTCAACATTCACTGAGCAATTTTTATAAGGTTAGGTATGTGCTAGGTCCTGCTGGTTAGGACATACATTCTGTATGTTTAACTAAGCTCATTATAAAACTCCATGTAATTTGTTATTAGATATCTTTTCAGAATCTTGAGGTTCTGTCTATCTCTTCCATGGCTTATTCATCACTAGGAAAAGCTCACATCTTCATAAAAGTCTTTCTTAAAAATTATCAGTATTTTCTTCTGCTCTAAGTTACACTATGGGGACAGTCAAGAAGGAGCAATGTCAGACTAATTGCGCTAATAATAATAGGGCCCAGGCGGCTGGCTTTGATCTTGGGAACCATCTGCAATGCAGACCACTTTGATGTTTCACACAATGGAAGCATAAATATTTTCTATGTACTCCATGATTGGACTTTCAGAAATCTAATTAAGATGAAGGTCAATTAAGAGAAAATGAAATCTTAACTCTAAAAGTTAGAGAAGAGGTGGAAGATGATGGCATGGCTGTGTGTACATAAAAGAACCTAACTAACCTAATTATAAACTTAGATAAACACCCAGAGAAATCGCCTTTCATGTGAAAAAAAGGTCCTAAAGCATTTTATAACATTGAGATCATTAATGTGTCTTTGAAACACACCCAGCACTGAAAAAGAATAGTCATACTGGCATTTCAAAACTCTATTTCTAAAAAAGAAAATTGCAGACAGCTACAGGATAAAAGCACTTCAGAGCTCATCAAATGTACCCCTTGCTTCTTGGAAATGATTGCCATAAGTGTGTACGTCAGAGTCCTACGTACTGGATTCTTCTAGGTATGGGGTGAAGGAGACTTCACTGTCCGTCTCAGAAGGCTGCAAGGCTAAAGCAGGGCAATGGGAAATGGTGTAGCCCGGCATCGACCAGGTCAAAGTTTCCTCAGCTCTCTATGCCTCATTTTCCAAATCTGTAAAGTAGAACTAATGATGTTTATCTCATGAGTTTACCGTGACAATTAAATGTAATTCCGTTAGTGCAGTGCTGCACATAGTAGGAACTAAGGATTGAAAATGCCTTCTCATCCTCTTCCTCCTGAGAACATGGGCTTTAGAATCAAATGGGCCAGAGCCTGAATCCCTTTTCTTATATTTGCTGCCACATTGGAAAAGCAATTTTACTTCCTTGGGCTTCAGGGTCTCAAACCCTAAAATGGAATCAATTCTATCTACCGTGACAGGGACTTTATATAGACTCGCTGGTACACGGGTAACTGCATGGAGGGCTTAAGATTATGGAAAGTAACTCTTCATGGTCTAGAGTATATTTTCAAATACGGGTTAACGCGTTTGTGCACGTGTCTCTGTGTGCCTATGTACATGCACGTATGCGTGTTATATGTACAGATGTATATATGGTGTGCAGGGTATGTATCTGTATGTCTTTGTGTGTGCACTAAATGCACAGGGAGAACTGTCAGGACGTCCCTTTGTCCCTGTCACTAGCCACAATTGTGTGATTCGGGAACTCAAATTTGAATGATGTGAAAAGTCACTCCTAACTGAACAGGGTAAACGAATTCTCTTTATTCCTTTGGTGGGTGACATACATCATATGGATCCACCCCCGCCCCCATGTCTTTTGAACTACATCTAAGGATCCTTTCATCTGCGAAGTTCAAAGTATGCCCATTACCTATGCATCTTAGTGAAATCTTCGTTTCTAATGCCCATACTTTGGGACAAATAGATAGCCAACCTAATTCATCAGGTATCCTGGTAGCCATCAGGGACACGTGATACCTGACCACAGTGACTTGAATTTGTTCTCAAGGCCAATTAGTTCACTAGCAGAGCAAGGGGTATTGCCTTCTGATAAACAATGCAATAAGAGAAATTCCAGTTGAAGCAGATATGAATTGTTCCTTTTTCCAAAGTGGCGTGACCTTGTTCTCCACAAAAACCAAAATAGTGACTGCCAGAAATGCTAGGGCTGTCTGATCATGTTTTCTTAATTCTGTAGTCTGAGTAAAAGACAGACTGTATTGTTAAATGCATTATGGGTTATATTTAGAGTTGGTAGAGTTGATTTATCTAATTCAAAGGCCAAGTCCTGCCCTTGGATGTGTCCAATGTATAAATGTGCATCCCTGACTAGAGGGGCGTCTGCTTGAAATGCAATGTTCTTTTGCTAATGGGATCTTTAGCGCATGGTGGAGGTGGGCGCTGGGCACACAGCACCTGCTGGCTTTTGCCATACTCACAGTTCACAGTGACCTTCACTTGTCTGACATCCGCCGAGGAGACTTCATTGGCAGCTTTGCACTCATATTTGCCTGACTGCTCCCTGGTGATACCAAGGATCTCCAGATATTCTTCTTCTCCTTCAAACTCTCTCCCTGAAAAACAGAGATTTGCATGATTGTTTTTTAGGTTTCCAATACACAGTAGAACACCTATGTTTTCTTTTCAGAAGCAGTAAATGCATAGGGCTTTTTAATAATTTGACAACGCATTTGTCTGAGGTCAGGTCCCACAGAAGCAGACCCCAAGACAAAAAGTCAAGTGAACGTGATTACAGAAGGAGTGTTCTCAGGAAAAACCAGTAGGTGAGTAGGAAAATGGGACCTGGAAGAGAAAGAAGCCAAGAGAGGGTGCAGGTCACATCCCACAGAAGGTAACTTGGTTTAATCTGTCAGAGAACTCTGGGGAAACACAAGTCCCACTTGAAGTTGTTCTGACCAAGTGTCAAGAAACTAGAGTGTTTATGCATCTATACCCATTAGGCATTGGTTACGGCTCAGAACACAGTGGGAAATGTGCACAGAGTTGTAAGGGCTCAGAGGGGCTACCATTGAAGCTCTGTTACCATCAGTTACACCATGTGGCAAAGTACGCTTCCAACCAAAGTTGTTATTAGGAAAAGCGGTTTCCTTTTGAGAAACTCACTCTTCTCCCTCAATTATGTGGAATTCTGTTTACAAAGGTCATGTTCAAAACCCTGTCTTGCAGTTACGGTTTTCCTTGCTCGGTGTCAAACTACTCCATTATTGAGACTTTCAGGCTAGGAACCAGATCCATGAGGATATGCTGCTGATGCTGTGTTTTGTGATAGACTGTGTCACATGGGGGTGGGTGGTAGGGAGCTCAATATCATTGGCTTAATCAGTTAGGATTAGGGGTCTGGAGGTCCTTTTTGGAAAGTTCCACAAAGTTGGATGTGTCCATTTAGTAATGAAATTTCAAGACAGGTAGGCCTGTTTACTTCCTCTCCTGTGGAGTATAATTGATTAAATGACTTTCTTCCTGGAGAGGGGTGGGAGTAGGAAGAGGAGGAATAGGAAGTGGGAGGGGAGGAAAAGAAATGGAGGGGAAAGAAGGTGAAGAGGAAAGGGGATTGAGCAGGGGAGGAGTTTGGCTAAAAAGGCCTATGGACTTTAACTGCAGCTAAATTGAACCCTCTTTACACCAAATTACAAAACCTCATTGCTGCTGGGTTAGGATAAAGCAGCTGGGCAGGGTACAAAAGGACACAGTCCTGCCCTGTGAAGAAATCTTGCTCTTGGTCATCGCACACTAAATGGTACCAATTAATAGCTTTGCTCAAATGCCACAAGCTGTTTTCCTTTTCCGGAAATTCCCCAATGGCCAAATCAACATAACAGACAGCCAGCACAGAGACAAATTCACTGTCTAAATATGTCAGCCAAGCCTGTTAACTAGGCTCCCAATAGAACATAGGGTCTCTTTGATAACATCCTATAACACAACTGTCAGCACTATTCCAAGCTTCAAGTCTTCTGTCAATTGTCACTCTCACTAGTGTTGAGGAAACTATGCAATCCCCAAAATAAAAGGCAGTAGTTATGTAGAATTATCTGGCTGTGGAGTCTTACACATCATCTAGCACGTTTCTACTGAAAATGTTTTAGAATTAGTCTATTACATAAATAGCTGCATATCATCTATAAAAGATTATTTTTTTCCCCGTCTATGTTTTCACCTTTTTTCTTCTCCACATTCAGGGAAGCAGTCAGACCTGACTTCACATGCTGCAGAAGTAGAATGTAGTAGGAAAGAAAACAGAAATCTTAGGAAGGGTAATAGTCCACCGTATTGGATGAGCTGGGAAAAATTTAGGCTTGGAGGGAAAAGAATTCCTTCCTACATACTTGCAACTGTGGACTGAGAGTCATGTCAACTAAGTGATGCTAAAATCTTGTAGCTAAATGCAAATACCTTGAAGACAAATGGCAATGTTGACAACTCCAGGCCAAAATAAGTGTAAACTCATTAAAAAAAACCCAGAGTCCACAGCCACCTGGGTGGCTCCGTTGGTTAAGCATCTGCCTTCAGCTCAGGTCACAATCCTGGGGTCCTGGGATTGAGTCAAAATGGGGATCCCTGCTCAGGGGGGAACATGCTTTTCCCTCTGCCCCTCCCCTGCCTCATGCACCACTCTCTCTTTCTCTCTCTCTCGCAAAAATAAATAAATAAAATCTTTTCAAAAAATCTGGAGAGCAGAGGTGGAATTGACAGTAAGACAACATTACTGATTTTGAGAATAATGGTGGATTGTAGTAAGAGAAGAGCACGGGGTGCCTGGGTGTCTCAGTTAGTTAAGTGTCTGACTCTTGGTTTCTGCTCAGGTCATGATCTCAGGGTCATGAGATGGAGCCCCACATTAGGTTCTACGCTGAGCACCCCTCTGCCCTTCCCCCCGTCCCTCCCTGTTTGTGTACTCTATCTCTTCAAAGTAAATAAATAACATCTTTTTTAAAAAAAGAAAGAAGGGTTCAAAATGATTTCTGAATGGTGTAAGATTTCTGCCCTGCCAGGCCCTACACCCATCAACCTCATTCCTGGGTAGGTCCTGAGCTGTCAGTGAAAGACGGAACAAGGGCAGTCTTCTTAGAGATAGCCAACAACACTGAATTCTTTTCGATTCACATAAAATATCTAGAAATGGTGGGCAGTGAATCCCTACCTTGCATTTTGAATTTCTAAAAGATAGAAACCTGTTCCAGGAGAGGGAAAGATGACTTTTAGCAGTTCAACTAAGGCCCGACCAGTTTGGGAAGATGGCACCTATGAAGGTAAACATTAAGATGAACTGGAAAAAATAAAGTGGTGTTTATTGGGTTTTGGATCTAGATTCTTATACTCTAATATAGGTATTAATAATCCCACTTTTTCCGGTAAACAGATAATAAAACAGAGCCTCATGGAATGAATTTTCAATTCCACATGTCCAGGAAGAATCTCCCTCAATACCACCAAAGATGAAGGGGAGTTTCTCTTATGTGCCCCATCCATAAGGCAGGAAGATCATTTTGCTTCTCCCTTGACAGCTCTCCTTCTCTCCGATGACTGCCTCGTTCCCCAGCACACATGTACAGAGCTGTTTCAGTAGGCTGGGGAGTCTCAGTGTACAAACAAATACAGGTATGAGAAGCTAGACGGTCTTCTCCACCCAACAAGCTTGATAAGAATTTAAAATATTAAACAACACCTCTGGGCCCTTCTTGTCATTCTTCTTTTACCCCTTGGATCCTTCAGTTTAAACTCTTTAAATTTAATAATAATATGATTATTATTATATAATATAAATTATGATAACTTAAGTTATATAAATTTATATAATATAAATAATAATATGTATTATTATATAATAATAATAATTATTATTACTATTAAGAGAGCAGGAGCAGGGGGAGAGGCAGAGGGAAAGGGAGAGAAAAACGTTTAAGCAGGCTCCACACCTAGCGCAGAACCCAATTTGGGGCTCCATCCCACGACCCTGAGATCACAATCTAAGCTGAAATCAAGAGTCCCACGCTTAACCGACTGAGCCACCCAGGAGCCCCAAGGCACTTCTTGCTAGTCTATTTTTCTTACACCCACAGAAGACTTTGCCCACAACACATTATCTGCCTACTTCACTTGAGCATTTCTTATTAATCCACAGTGATCTGAGAGGAAACGGGAGCTTTTCTGTTGCATAGGCTTTGGCAGAGATTAGTTTGTTGAGTTAGCTGAACTAACCTAAGAAACACAAGTAGAAACTAGAGTCAGATTCAAGACGTCATACAGCTTAAGAGAATGAAGTATTGAAAGGTGGCTCAGTAATTCTGTAAGAGAAGCTGCTGTATCAGTCCGCTCGTTGTGATACTCACAGAGCACGTTTTCACTGGGGAAGAAAGGGTATGTTGAGTCTTGTGCTGTTGAAAAGCTGGATGGGGCATCTCTGGCTGTGTCCTGAGGATGCATTTGCTGTACGGAGTTATTGTTCTGAAAAAAGGTGTGGCAAGGGCGCCTGGGTGGCTCAGTCAGTTAAGTGTCTGCCTTCAGCTTAGGTCATGATCCCAGGGTCCTGGGATCGAGTCCCACATTGGGCTCCCTGCTTGGCAGAGAGTCTGCTTCTCCCTCTACCCCTCCCTCCTGCTTGTGCTCTCTCTCTCAGGTGCTGTCTCTCTCAAAGAAATACATAAAATCTTTAAAAAAAAGTATGGCGATACCAACAGAGCCCCTGGTGGAAATAGTCACCGTGATATATCTTTTATCTGATCAAGTGCAGTTTTTTGTTCAAAGCATGGAGTACACGTTGTTCACTTGAGTCAGAATTCTAAAATGTGCTCAACTTCTCTTGCTCCCCTCCTTTTGCCCCTGTATATCTGTCCCCCTCGGCACTTCCCCCCCATTCTTTCAGATCACTCTGATGAGCAGCTCTCAACCCAAGGATCCTGTTGCCTTTTCCCTCTACCCTCTCAACCTCGAGAAGGCTCTCAGGCCACAGCGTGACACTTAACCTGTTGTGAATTCTCAGGCAGAATAAAGCCCTCTGACTACAACGTGGGCCTTTCTCTTGTTTCTTTCTATTATTTTCTGCCCTGGCATAAATGTTTACTTGAAATGCAAATTTCAATATTTTGGTATTTTAAACATCTCAACCTATTTCCACAAGCTTGCTCACGTCGCGGAGTGTTATATTTATTCTGGGATCTGGTGTTTAGTTTAAATCTCCCTTTGCTTAATGTGCTTTCATGTCTCCTGGCCATTTTCAGCTACGAGGCTAAATAACTTCTCGTCCTCCTCAGTGGGTGTACCTTTCAAACTCTTGCACATAATTAGCATATCCCCTCGTAGTCACTGTTTACTCAAATTGTACATATTAGTTCTTTTAATATTTCTTCATAAGTGAGAAAGAAAGGCCTAGAGCTAACGGCGAGAGTGCTCTCTTCTGTGTTCCCCAGTGTAGAGGCAAATCATCCAGGAATCAGACCAATTCAAGTATGCCAGTTGCCACTGTCTTAGCAGCTTCGAGTACTGTGCTTTGGTGAAACTTGTGGATTTCACCTCCAAAATGCTGACTGATTCAGGTTTCCAAGGTCAGCTGGGCACTTGGAAGCCCGCAGCCGTTTGCAATCAAATACGTTTTCGTGGCATTGTTCTCTCTTCTCCCTTTGTCTCCTTCCTCTCTCTCTCTCTCTCCCCACCCGCATTGTTCCCCTTTCCACATACACGCATACAAACAGCTATTATATTATTATTATATTATTTACATTTAACCATTCACTTGAACTTTTAGGAAACAGCACACAAATTCACTAACACCCAAATATTTGCTTACTAAACAGAACAGGCCTATTCTTGAAAATTCCCCAGAGATGACAATTGCCCTATTTGAAGTTAAAAAAAAAAAAAAGACTACTATCCTAATAATCATTATGATATCTTTCTTTTTCTTTATTTGAGATACAGGAAATAGCATTTAGAAAACTTGTTAAAATTTGAGCATCTGAGGACTTTAAAAATGTAGAATTCCAAGGATTCAAACATGTTAGGACAGGGAGAAATCTTTTTTTTCCCCCTCTTCTGAGAAGAGTCTTAGTATAATGTCTCTGCAGATCATTCTTTCACAGAAGGGAAGGTGGGTTTGAAATGGGATTGACATTCTCTTTACTCTCCTAAATTTGAATATTTACAAGGGGATGTAAACAGATTAGCTTTAACACAAACACACATATAGATGAATGAAAAGCAAAGGAATGGAGTTTGTCTTGCAAGGTATGCGTGTGTTTGTGTGGGCCTGTGGTCGGAAAGAAGAGTGAACAGGGCGAGCAAAAGCAAGCTAGGAACTTCTACCTCTAAAAATAAAAGAAAAAAGGATTGCAAATCAGTGGTGCCATTTGAAGTTTTCTGTGCTAACTTCAAATGCTGTAACAAGTTTCTGTTCTTATAGTACATTTCATGTTTTCTTTTTTTTCCTAAGGACGTACTCACCTGTTCCTGTCTTTGCTTCCTTCCCTACTTTTTTTTTTTTTGCACATCACGTTCTACACAAACATGCTAAAAAAAAATGGAAGAGAGGAAAAAAACCCACAAGAAATCTAAAAAGAAATATGCCTGCCATGGGGTTCTGTTTATATTTCCAGCCATGTCTCTCTCTAGATCCTTTGAAGTTTTGTTTCTCAGCTTCACATCCCAGCTGAGAGATCCTTTAGCATTTGACAGTGCTAAGTCCAAAGGTTGAAACCGCTTCTCATCCCCACCTCTCACTGCTCATCATGAGAGGGTTGAGGGGGGTGGTAAATGATCCATGACTGAAAGAAGACAGGGGTGGGGGCAGACACAGTCATCAGAAGCAGCAATCATAAGAGAATAAGGAGACACAGGGAGGAACACTGCATTGAAGACATACAATGGTGATACAATAGGGATGATTTTAAGGAAGAGTTCAACGGATGGAAATGAAAGAAAGAGTTCTCTAGAGAATGAGGCATTTGACTATTAAGATATTTGAGTTACATGGAAGGGAAGAGGTTGGTTACTCTCCTGTAGAAATGTTCCCCATTTGAATAGGAAGACACAACAGGGTGTGGATTATGCAAATTGGCCCTATGCCTTCTGCAGCCCCAAAGGGTGTCCTTAGTACCCAGAAACCAGAGGCAAACACAATGCCAGAAAAGATTCACAACTGGCTTTGGCTCTATGAATGAGCATGAGCCAAATGAAGAAGAACGCCTGGCATTATTTTTCTTGGCATCCAGAGAGATCCAATTCATTATGGTTTGTATTTTTTGCTTTCACATACAAAAAATCAGCTAGTTGACAGCTTGAGCTCGGCATCCAACCGGAAGCTGCCATCTACACACCCTTTTTATTCCTGGGGCATGACATTCTGTTATTGTACTCATACTTAACCATTACCTCCTCTTTGGTGTCCCTTTTTAGAAACTGTTCTGCCCTTCTAAATGCTAGGCTTGAAATCAGGATTCCCGATGTTCCATTTCTTTACGAGCGGAATTGTATCGATTATAGCGATTCTTCCATTGTAGGGCCACATCTGGTTTTGCTCATCATTGCACCCCTCCCCACTAGGGTGTGCAGCACGATGCTGGATGCTGGAGTGCTCCAGAAATATTGCAGAATGACTGTTGAGGGGGCAACCACTTAAGAAACACGTACTAGGCACTGTGCTAGGTGACTCAGATACGATCTCATTTAATGCACAATACTGCGTTTGAGTGCTTACAGAAGAGGGAACATGGGAATCCAGGTTTAGAGAAGACCCTAAAGGAACTTGCCCAGGTATATAATGTTATTAAGGAGAGCTGAGGTTTTAACCAGTCTGTGGGCTTCTGGAGCCCAGGCTCCCAACTAGGCATGTCTGCCTTTATCATGACAGTGCCATGAGATGCTACAGTTAGCTGGTCTCAGCTCTCAGAATCTGCTCTATTTCTGTCAACTGAGTATAAAATGGGAGTGTGAGAATGTGAAACAGTTCTCAATGTGAAAGCAATGTGGCTCAGTTATAGATAAAGAAAGTAAAAGACAGGCTTCAGTTTTTATAAAGTTTGTCCGCTTAACTTCCTTATTGAAAGAATCAAATATATGAGGGGAAAAAAGCTGATAATCGAGAAGTTTGGCATCATCTACTTATTTATAGAGGCCCCACCGAAGCCACTGGTGCACACATAGGCCAACAGGCAGGAAAGGAGCTACAGCAACAGTGTAGAATGGACTTCTTATATTAGGAAAGACTTACTGGGAAGAGTGAGTTTTCAGGAAGTTGAAAAACACAAGTGCAGAAAATCAGAGCTGGCAATTTGTGAAACGGTGTGGCAATCTGGTTCGCCTGTTTGAAACAGTTCTCCATGCAGGAGAAATGAGCATCATGATGTGAGGGGTGGTGTGACGACTCTGGATTTACTGTGTTTCGTACCTCTGTATCTCAGTGAAGGCACAATGGAGCTTTCCAGCATCCACAAGTTACTGAGTCAAATGGCATTTTTTATAATTTGTTTTTTCCTTCCTTCCTTCCTTCCTTCCTTCCTTCCTTCCTTCCTCTCTCCCTTTCTTCTTCACTCTCTCATTCCCTCCCCTCTTTCCTTCCTTCTCTACCTCCCACTCCTTCTTTCTTTCATTTCTGGAAAAAACACAGTGTATAAGCATGGAATCCCATGGAAACTCTATTTGTTTAAAGTCCTTTTGGGGCAGCTCAGTGGGTCAGTTGGTTAAGTGTCCATCTTTTGATTTCGGCTCAGGTCTCTATCTCAGGGTTGTGAGATCGAATTCCATGTTGGGCTCTGCACTGAGTGTGGAGTCTGCTTGAGATTCTTTTTCTCCCTCTCCCTCTGCTCCTCCCCTTGCTCCAGCTCTCTCTCTCTCTCTCTCTCTCTCTGTCTGTCTAAATACATAAATAAGTAATCTTTAAAAAAAATAAAGTCCTTTTTATATCAATAGTTAGACTCAGTACCAGCTTCTTGGTGCTGAATCCTACATTGTATTGTGCTAAGCTGCCCTGTACTGCTGTTGAAAGTGGAGATGGTTCTTCAAGGATGTCAAATAGTCATCATCAATCCTGACTAATTGGCAGGGGCTGCCTGGAGGATGATGTTGAGAAGGACTCCGAGGCAGAGTGTGGGCTCAGTGGGAAAGATTGGTAATGTCTGTGAGGGCAGAAGGGAATGTGTGCCACATACGTGGACTTTCACTTGCCCTGGGGCCTCCTGTAGCCCATCTGAGTTTTCTTCAGGAGGAACTGTGTTCTAATGCAGTGTGTATGTTGAAAGCTAAGGACTTCCTGGGTTTGAATGCAATGGGCACCACTCGGGAAATTGAGAAGAAGTGCTTAATCTGGAGTGGAGGTCATGAGATCCATTCTTCACATGGTTGGTAACAGGTCTTCTTGGAACATCCTGGAGAGTATGTTCCTCAGGCATCTGGAAACACGGAGTTGCTGAGACTGGGGCTACATGTGGATGAAATGTGTAACATATACATGGGTGGGAATTCGGACCACTGTAGCAGAGACTGCAGAACATTGTATGACATCGCATGATGTCATAAAGCAGGGACTCACTGTCTTACTTCATTTTTATTTTCCTAAGGCTGTAGGGAAGAAGAGGCAAGGAGGTAAAACTGGAAAAAAAACAACAACAAAACTTAGGAGAGTCCCTTGGAATAAAACAAAAATAGAAATTCCAGCAAGTGTCTGTTTTCTGGATGATTTCATCCAGAGATTAGAACTTATGGTCAGAGGCAGCAAGAACCAAGATCTCTCACCATTGCCATCAGAACTGTTGGGGTGTCATGCAACCTGTCATGAGCGCCTCTGCCATGGCTGAGGATTAAGTATCCAGAGAGATGAGGAACAGCGGTTGCTGTTTTCAAGAGTCACATAAATCAATCAGCATTTTGTAAGTGAATGTGTTAAACTCAGCAGGGCTATTGCACTGTGGAAGGACTGCTAGGCACAGTTTTGTGACCGCACAGAAGCTTTTGAAAGGTAATTAAAACAAAGCAGGCAATAACCCCATCTGGCCCTCTGCCCTTTCACTGTAGGCCCCCATGTTGCAGTGACCTCATTTGGGCTCACCCCTGAATCTTCTCCTCACTTCTCCGGCTAGCCTCACTGCTGAATGAGCTGTTCGATCCAATTTAAAGAACTGTTCTTGCTTAAAGTCAATAAATAAATAATGAAGAGAAAAGTGGAGTAAGAAGTGGGGGTAGGTCGGAAAAGGAAATGGCTTAAGCATGAACTAAATTGATATTCTTAGAATGTTCCCATTTAACCTAAGGCGGGCAGCTCCAGGCTCCACACAGATAATCCCGAGGAGTCTGGCAATTTGATTCTTGCTTTTAGCCCAAAACATAGGAACTAGGAATTACCCCCACCAGCGCTCGGCATGGGTTGCAGCCTTTGTGTACCAGCACCCCTCAATCCTGGCCCAGGTTTTCTGGCCTTTCTGCGAAGCAGATGGATGACAGCGGGACCGAGGGGCCCAGCTGCAGTGCTGGGAGCCCCGGTGTTGAGGCGGAAGGCGAGAGACCAGGAGCGAGCCGCGCTGCTCTGGGTGGCTCACGCAGGCCGGGCCCACGCGCTCCTGGAAGGCTACGAGGCTAGCAGGCCAAAGCTTAATAGGAAAACAGCAGCGATTTGTCTCCACTGCTATTTACGTTTCAAGCGCGTGACAGGCTGTCAGTGCAAGTGAGGGTCGCTAAATTTACTGCCTTTCAGATTACTGCCACAGTCTCTGACTTGACAAGTCACTTCATTTAGAAAGCACTGCCTGAGGATGTTGCCTCCACTTCTTCTTAAATAAAAACAAAGGCAGAGAAAAAGGCCACCACAGAGGTTGGGAGGGATGAAATGAAGAAAGCCCACCAGACTGGCCTAATCTGACGGGAAGGCGCTACTTTCACAAATTCCCCTTTATTGAAGTGGCGAGGGAAGGAAAGGGGTGACCCAGGATTTCTTGATTTGACTGATCTGTGGACTGGATGACATTTTTAAGTTGGGGGGAAATGGATAATAAAATTTATTTTTATTTATTTATTTTTTTTAAAGATTTTATTTATTTATGTGACAGAGAGACAGCCAGTGAGAGAGGGAACACAGCAGGGGGAGTGGGAGAGGAAGAAGCAGGCTTCTAGCGGAGGAGCCCGATGTGGGACTCGATTCCAGAATGCCGGGATCACGCCCTGGGCCGAAGGCGGACACCTAACAACTGCGCCACCCAGGCACCCCTAAAATTTAGTTTTTATACCTGTTGAATTTGAATCCTTAAAGGGAATCAAGTGGCGATCCTGTCAAAACAAGTGGGTATAAATGAAGAATAAAACTTCTTATTTTTTTACACTTCACGTCTTTTTTCATTTATTTTCTGAGGTTACTTTATAAACCAAGGAAGACAACTATAGATAAAAATAAGGAACTAACCGTCTAGGGGGCAGAGGGGATAGAGATGGGTGCCTTCAAATGCTGAGTCAGATTAATTATTTAAAATATAAATTTTTAGTATAAGAGACCTAAATACTTAAAAACATATGTGCAAGTGGGGTGTGGTCTGACTAGCAGAGCATGGCTTCTGAAGTACAATTATAAACAGTAATTATAAGAAATAGGAGGTAGAAGAAAGATATCATTCTAACTCTTACGGAACTTACATTCTCATCAGGGATAAATACAATTAAACAGTTCTGGAAGGCCTTGACTTTATTTCACAAAAGCGGGAAATGGATTAAAGGCTTTGGAAATTATATGTGAACCAGTTTTTGTTAAAAACTATTAATTAGGGGCACCTGGGTGGCTCAGTCGGTTAAGTGTCTGCCTTCAGCTCAGGTCATGATCTCTGGGTCCTGGGATCAAGCCCCACATTGGGCTCCCTGCTCAGCAGAGAGTCTGCTTCTCCTTCTCTCTCTAACCCTTCTCCTCATTTGTTCTCTGTCTCTCTCAAAAAAGAAAAAAAGAAAAAAGGAGAGAGAAGTAAGCAGAGCAAGAAAGCAACTTGCCAAAAAAAAAAACAAACAAAAAAACCCCCCAAAACCCCAACTATTAATCATATTTTTGTCAATGATTTTAAATGCTACTCCTATTTACAATTTGGCTTATTTCTTGACTCTGTTGTATCTTGACTCTTTTTGTCTATTCTTGGGCTAGTCACCTACTATTTTTATTTTTTAATTTTTAGTCTATGTTGGGGGAGAGTGGGTAATAAAATTAGTTTTTATACCTGTTGGATTTATACCTGTTGAATTACCATAGCCTTTTTTTTTTTAAAAGTAAACTCTATGTCCAACCTGGGGCTCGAACTCACAACCTTGAGATCAAGAACTGCATGATTTCCCAACTGAACCCTGGGTACCCCCCCCACCATAGCTTTTAATATATTTTAATTAAAGATATGAATAGTCATTTCTTTGAATTTTCATGATTGATTCCATATATCTTTCTCAGATGAACTTTAGAATTATCTTCTAAATCAAACCAAAAATAATTGGCTTTTTGATTGGTTTTACATCAGATTTATAGGTTTATTTATAAAAATATAGGCTTATAATCTTGATTCTGTCTATCCAAGAATAAGATATCACATTTAAGTCTTTTTTATTCATCCATCAATTTTTTTTCTTCCTAAGTCATGAGAATTTGCAAAATATATATTTTCTTATTTCTAGTGAATAGGGTCCTTTTTTGCTATTAGCTAACTGCTATTAGCCATATTTAAAAAAACATAGTTTTACATATCAATACTGTAACTAGCTAATGAATGAGCTTTCTCTTTTATTGTTGCTAAATGGTGTCAAAACAACAGGCCATCCCTTGTTGAGAAAAAAAAAGCTTTCCTCATATTATTCACCAAAACAAATTCAGAGGTGCCAAATAATTAAAAATTAAACTATACAACAGTCAAGTATTTGATAATATTGAAGGAGGGAATACCCTCTAAGCAAGTCATGAAACACAGAGCCATAAAAAATAGAGATTCGTTTCACCACCTAAAAAGTAAACATTTTTCCGTAGTAAAAAACCTTCATCAACGAAATAAATACATAAAGGAAAAGATGAAAAATGCATTTATAATAAAAATGACATAAAAGGGCCACCTTTCTTCCAAAGTTGAATGCTGGAGTCAGGAGGCTGGTTTGACTCTCTGGAGAGAGTGTAAGGGTATCTGCTAAAGCTGAGTATATCAAGTGATCCAGCAACGCCACTGCCACGTTCAGCAGCGCTCCCAGCAGCACTGGACACGCCCACATTGTGTGCAAGGTAAATAAATTGTTGCATATTCATGCAATAAAATACCACACAACAAAGAAAATGAATAGATGACAGCTGTAAGTGGCAATATGGATCATCTCCCAAACATAATGTTATGTGAAATAACTAAAACAGAATAAATACAGCATAAATCTCCTCATATGAAAATGGCAGACAAGCAAAACTAATCTATAGTTTTCCGGAATGCTGTATAGTTGTAAAATTATAAAGCTAAGCGAGGAAAAGATTATCACAAAATATCTGCATTATTATATCTAGTATTTATTGAATGCTTATTGTGTGTCATGCTTTTTATATAAATGTATTCACTTAATTAAGAAAATTTAATTCATGTAATGCTAAGAGATATTGATTATAGAATACTAGTTACAGTTTATCTCATTTGTGTTAGAAAAGTTGTATTCACACATAAATGCACACATTCACATAGATGCTTTTTAACACATGTGCTTGTATACATACAATGTCTACATAATATTGGTGGCCGTCTTCTGGATTATGGAGTTGGAAGGGCCAGAAGTGTGTAGTCAGGGAATTTCCCTTCATTTTATGCCCTCCTATATTGCTTGAATTTTTGACATAAATCATATGTTGCTTTTATATTAAAAGTTTTTTTAAAAATGGAATTGGATTTAATAATTCCAGTATAGCAGAAAGACATATTCACCCTTTCGGCTCTCTCCTCAGGGTAGGTTTCTCATAATGAAAAAGAAAATCTCTCAGCTTTTTCTATTTCTGGCATAAGGAGAGAAGAATTAATATGGAAATAAGACACTAATACCAAATGACAGGAAGAATACCAGCAAGGAAGTTGATTTATAGAAAAACAGAACAATCCTCTAATTAGCTGGACAATAAAGAGCTTTAGTGACTTTAGCACACACTGTCGGTTCTAGCCTACCCTCTGTACTGTCGGACTGGTGCTAGTAAGGAATTGTGACCGGCAGGCCCAGCCCGCTCTGCCCTGAAGCACTGAGATCAGGCCTGGCCTTCCTTAGAAGTTCTTTCCTATCGAGAGGGGTTTGGTTCTCACTGCTGACCCTGAAGGCGGCAGATAACTGTATGCACACTCAGATAGCTTTTCCCTACCAATTCTCTACTCTGCACACCAGTTTGCTTGAGTCTTCTGTCCCTGTCACTGGTGCTCAGATCACACTCCAGGCCCCAGCTGGGGCTAACGTGGGGCCAAGCCAGGAACTTGGCCCATCATAATCTAGTTGTCGATGTCTCCTTCCTCCAAGACTGGACACTTCTTATTGTATTTCTGTCACTGACTAATAGCCTGCCAGCCTAGATGCAGCACCATTACCCATAAATCTCTGTGCCCCGCTATGGTCATAGACCTTGGACCTGAATAGTCTGAGAATGATCCCAAGCTGCGTTTCCTTAATGATATGAACTGTAAGCCCTCCAGGAAAGGAAAAGAGTCTGAGATGAGGGTAGAAAGAAACCATCCTTTGTCCTAGTTTTGTTTCTTCTTTTATACTCCTTCAGCAAGCAAAACTCAGCTATAGCTCTTTCTCACTGGGAACTTTTAAGTTCGCTAGTGGTTTAGGTCTTGCAGCAGCTAACATGCAAACATTACACAATTATTTCCTAAAAGTATAACATTTATAGGGTCCATATGGAGACCTTTCTGGGCGGACAGAGCATGTGATAACAAAATACCTGTCATACAAATATATCAGGCTCAGTCCTTTTTTTTCACATTATAGAGCCCAGACTTTCTATCTCAACCAAGTGCTGAAATGTACTCAAGCATTTGCTCGTAACTGACAACTTCCCAGCCTTGTGTTGAAGTCGTTTCATCATCACTCCGTTTAAAGGTTCGCCCCCCTCACTTCTCACACCAACCTTATAAGGATCTCACTGCAACCACAGAGAATAACTATTCAGAGATTCAACTGCTTTAATGGATTTCAACCTAGGATCTGTCAAATGCTTGTTTAAGACCCTCAATAACCACAAAGCGTATTGAAATCCCACTTCCAAAGTGATAGTATTAAGATGTGAGGCCTTTGGGAAGAGACTAAGTCATGAGGGTGGAGTTCTCATCAATGGGAGTGGTACCCTTTAAAAAAGGACTCCAGAAAGCTCTCTTGCCCCTTCTTCTATGTGAAGACATAGGAAGAAGAACCCATCTATGAACCCAGAAGTGAGCTCTCACCAGATACCGAACCTGCTGGCACTTTGATCTTGGACTTCTCAGCCTCCAGAACTGTGAGAAATAAATGTTTGTTGTGTAAGTCCCCCAGTCTCTGGTACTTTGTTATGGCAACCTGAACTGACGAGACAGCGTGTCTACCCAGCACGCTCCCATCCATTTATTTAGGAGCCTCTGGAGTCTATTCAAGGATCACGTATTTAGAAAGCAAGCCAGTTGGACCATGATTATTTATGCACTTCTTAGAAATGGCTTCACTGAAGTGAGACCACAGGCTTTTCTATAAAGACTATAAAAATTACTCTTTTGAACCCATTTTCTATGTATTTCATAAACTTCAGTCAAATATATTGTTTAATACATTACTCGATACTCTTTATAAATGCCCTCCGTGCATCTGATATTTGCAGAAAATATTTCCTCAGATGGATTTTTAAACTCTTGTCACTGTTTTTAAAATAAAACAGTAGCTATGTGAATCGATGTATTTTTTCTTTTGCTTTTCACTTTAGAAACATTATGCAAATATTGTGTCCAGTCATAGTAATCAGCTTATCTCAGCATCTACTCTATTGTTTCTCAAACTGTGATCCATGGACCACCTATATAGGAATCCCACTGGGAGCTTATTATATATGTGGACTACTGGGTCCTTTCAAAGACTTACTGAATCAGAACCAGCAGAGGTAAGGCCCAGAAATCCATGTGCAAATAAAGCTCCCTAGGTGATCCCCGGGCACACCTACATTTGGGAACCATCCACCTGATTTTAGTAGTCTGCCATTCAGGGGCACAACCCTTTTCTTCTCTCAAGAGACTTCAATTAACTTTAGCTGACAAGTTTAACCTTGACCCGTGATCAGGGATCAATCCAATTTTTAGGTCAGGAGAGACTGAAGAAGAAAAGCTAAGTTCTCATCAGAAGAATCAACATTCTGCATTGAACGTGACACTCAATTCCCTGTCCTGAGTTAACAATTCAAACTTCTGTTTAGTTGGTATCACTTTGTGTCACACAGAGCTGCTTACATATGCTAGTTCATTTATCTCTATAGACCTATTCTCTTTTCTTTCTTTACAACTGATGTTGCTTAAGTTTAGGAAAGTTAAAGAATTTTCCCAGCATCACATTGATAGTTAATGGCAAAGCCACCATGTCTATGTGACTAGAGTGTTTTAACCATTATACCATATTTTAAAAGTTTCAGCTCTCTTCCTGGTACCAATCTCCATCTTACCTACCAGTTCTAGACACTAGCTTCCTGACAAAAGCCAATGTTTGCTACCTGCTGGCCTGCCTAGAACTCTAAACAAAACCTGGGTCCCAATTCCCAATGGTCTGCTGTCCTTTCCTTTCTGTACTGCAATTCACTGTGTTTTGCTGGGCATGGCCACTAGATTTTTAAATTGTAAAAGTAACCAAGAATAGGTCATTTATGTGCAAAGTTGGGCAAGAAATCACAAATTGCCTTTCCTACCTCCATTATGCATGAATTTTGTTACAAAATCTTTTTTGATCAGTGGATAAACTAACTGTGAACTTGCAGAATGACAGATGGATGGCTACTGACCTCAAGTATTGGAAGATCCTCTAAAAGTAAATTAATTTACAAACAGATGAGAGATTAAATTTCTTTGGATCATGTTACATAGGATTCTGAGCTATCCCCCTCCACATTCTAACAGTCTGGTTGCAGAGTTACACTGAAATTACATGTGGCCAGCATGAGGGTGGGCAGATTAGGAGATGCAAAGCCGGGGCTGCCTGCCTAGAGAGAGTTGACAGGTTGCCAGGCAGGATAAATTGCCTCAAAGAAATCAAACTTTAAAGCTTAATTATTTTCCCATTAAGACTCTTTTTGCAATGCAAATATTAATGCAAGTGGTTATACCTTTTATCAGTTAACGTCTTAATTCTCAATTAACACCTAAGGGACTTGTCAGCCTGCAGGCAATCAGGAAGGTACTTGCGGAATAGGTTCTGGGGAACTACAAGGACTAGAATGGAAGAAGAGGACACTGCTAGGGATGGGGGGGGCTCAGAGTTCAGATATCACATTTTACACAACTCTGGCTTAGCATATCTAAATGTTTGAGGTAACTAAGAAGGAAGTAGTAAATACTGAGACAGAAAATCATTCTTATTAATATCTAAATCTTGATATGAAATTAGGTGCAGATATGGAAAAAGGGGACATGTCTATAAATGTCGTATATACCCCCAAATAAGTCAGTCCTGGTATAGGTAAAAACACATTAAAAGTCTTTAGGTCCATTTGAGGTCATGCTACCTGGTTTTTTTAACTTGCTGATTCACATCTTGATAAGAATAATTACTAGTCAGTTCTTCAGAAGAGAGTTGGATAAATTCTCAGTAGAAGGTCTTGGAATACCTTCCATAAATCCTAGGCTTTCAAATTTCATCAGTATTTGTTTCCTTGTATACTATTCTAAAATACTGTTGGTTTTCTAAAGGTTAAACCTGATTATATCAGTACTCAATGCAAAGTTTACTGAAGAAATTTTAGGTTCCTGGCCTAAAAAACCTTACAATTTCAAGGTGAAAAAAGTTAAGCGCCTCAAAACACCCTCTTTGGACAGGTGGTTTTACCCGAAGGCAAACTTAGCAGTGGCTTTCGGACCACTGATTGACTTGCTGTGGTCAGTCGCAGAGGACACCACAGGGAAGATGTGAGGGCAGAAAAGTGGGAAGGGAAGATCCTGCAGTGAACAAGAAGGTACAGGGAGGTCATAGAAAGAAATCAAGCAAAGCAGACCATGGAGAAGCATAAGAGCAGGGAGAAAATACTACCAGACTGTAATAGCCTAGAGTAGACTTATAGATACCGACAAAATCAGCCCGTTGGCAGTCAAGGTATTGACAGAGGTTGGTTGAGCCTAGCTCTGTTTACAAAAAGACTTCATTTGGATATGACATAAAATAACCATGCTAAGAAGTGTTACCTGTCATTCTACACAACTGAGTGTAAGTGAATACATGAGCACATTATTGCAAAGGTGGCTGGGTTTGAAAGCTTAAGAGTCACAAAAGTTTGGAGTGGTCATTCCTGACAGCACAGTGATAACCTTTAGTCCTCTTTACAGAAGTAGAGGCCCAAATAATTTTTTTTAAACCAATGTCTCTGGTCCTGATATCATTCCAGGTGGTCCAAGCAATGATAGGTTTAGGTTTAGGCTTGGGTAGTTTACCAAGGCTTTCTCTGCACATCAGAGATAATGAAAGTTTTATTCCTATATAATTCTTATCTAGTGGAATGTCTACCCAGACAGCTGTCAAGTGCTGTCATGGATGAGAGCTACTGGCCATTGCCATGGGAAATGGGGGTGCTGGTTACCTATGGACTGCATGGGGTCCATGAGGCTAGTTAAAGCTTGTCTAGGTTGCATTCACATTAATCAAAAGAAGATGCAATTCCAAAACAGTCAGATGCTTGACCTCCTCCTTCCCCAATCCAAGCATGGCCATTGAGCCATCTGTTCTTCTCTCCATCGAGAAGTCAAAGTTGGAATATCATAAAGCAACTTAAGGGTGAGAGATATTTGGAAGAAAATAGAGAGAGGGAGAGTAAAATACATTCAGGGAAAGCTGGAGAAAGGTAAGTGACTGAGTTTGGGTCAGAAGGAATGTGGAATTATTCTGCAACTTAGCAAGAATATAGTCTTTACTACAGGGTCAAAAATATGAAACTTGAGGCACATTTAAAATGAAGTTTGGTAGAAGGAAAGTTTAAAAGTAATTTTACAAAATTTAATCATATAGATTTAGTCTCCATTTGCTGGAAAAGATACTTTTTTGGTAACTTTTCCAAGTCACAATTCAGGATACAGGTTCTCAATTTTTTTTTTCAGGTACGAGAGCACTCCAAAAATCATAGTACTCTTTGTCTAACAACAAATCCAAATACAAAAAGCTAAATATTTGATTATGTGATTTTGTGTTTATCCAAACTGGACTGTTAGCTTTTAATTCAGAAAAAAATGTTATAGACATCAAAAAATTTAGGAATGTTTCTTGGGACAACCTTCAGTCAATAAAATTCTGTTCAGCAGAATTCTATGAATCAGCAAAGAATGCTAATATTCCATTTTGCTGCAGAACCACTAAGTTTGGTTTCTGGAACAACAGTTTTCCTTAGCCAATAGTTTGAAAACCACTGAAATAGTTTCCAAAGGACACATCAATGCAATTATGCTCAAGGAATAAACTACAATCAAGCAATGAAAAGGGACATAGATCAACTCCTGATTGTCCAAACTTTGATAGCCATAAGTGAAAAACCAAATGTGGTCAGGAGATTGTTTGACATCCTTGGGTTTCTAGTACAGATGAACACTCTCTCTCAAGCTAGAGAGGGAGAGAGACAGAGAGAGAGAATGAGGGAGACTGAGAGAGAAATCTAGGAAGTGTAGCTCTCCCTTTGTAATCTTTGAGGAGTACCAGCTCCGCAGAATAGAAAGCATATTAGAGAATTTAATTTGACAATTATTACACACCCAGCACTGTGCTGGGAAGATACAACAAAGCCTAATAAGACAATGCTAAAATGGAAAGGGGGCACAACTATTTAGGGAACCATTTTATTGATAACATGTCATCAATAACTTGAACTTGCTCTTCCTGCCAATATTCATTAATTTGAATGTCCTAGTTCCCTACTTTTGAATATGATGAACAATGCCCAGACAACAGACACTCATTCAATGTTTTTTTATTTTTAACCTCTTTCTCTTTCTGCTGCAACTGTCTCTAAGAACTTTTACCTCTTAGATTCTGAATAACCTGCCCTATATCTGGTGAACCACTTGTAAAATGTAAGACTGGAAATTTAACATAGATGCCTTTTAAAAAAAAATATTTTATTTATTTGACAGAGAGAGCGTGAAAGAGATAGCAAGAGAGAGAGAGCACAAGCAGGAGGAGCAGCAGGCAGAGGGATAGGGAGAAGGAGAAGCAGGCTCACCGCTGAGCAAGGAGCCTGATGTGGGACTCGATCCCAGGACTCTGAAATCACGACCTGAGCCAAAGGCAGGCGCTTAACCGACTGAGCCACCCAAGGGCCCCCATAGTTGTCTTTTCTAAACAAAAACATTTTATTGCCAAACAAACAGAAACAGATATAGATATCTTTTATTCTACTGATAACCAAAAATGTTTTGGAAAAAATGTTTTTGTAAGATCGTGATTTATTCTCTTCCAAATTTGTCTTAAGTTGGAGGCAACCTCTGTTGCCAGACTATGGCCCACGGGCCAAATTTGACCTGCTGCCTGTTTTTGTATAACCCATAGCTAAGAATGTTTTTTGCACTTATAAATAATTTAAAAAACTAAAGAACAATATTTTGTGGCATATGAAAATTATATGAAATTCAAAGTCCAGAATTCATAAATAAAGTTTCATTGGGATACATCCATGCTCATATATTTACTTATTACCTAACAGTACTTTCAGAGTTTAGTTGCAACATGGACTGTACAGCCTGAAAATCAAAATGTTTACTACTTGGCCTTTTATGAAAAAAATGTGGCAACCTGTGGTATAAAGGAATAGACTCTAATGTGAAAGTCTGAAGAATTGCATTTTTCATTGGGCTGTTGTGTTTAAATCAGGTAATACAGTAAACAACAACAAAATCGTATTTTAGAGATATCATTCTATGACCTAGGATCTAAGTAATTATTTTCAAATAATTACAGTGTCAACACATATGAGTCAACTTTCATTTTAGGTCATCCTAAATATCGTTCTAAAGCTGTAGCTCCCAAACTAGGGAAAATCATCTAGGGAATGTCTTAAAAAGGAAGACTCTTAGGCTCAGTTCCACAAGTTCTAGTCTAGTAGGTTTATGGTGAGCCCTAGGGATCTGGATTTTAACAACATGGACGTGATGCCGATGTACATTTTGAGTACGAAAGCTTCACAAAGGCACCCCGATTCACCAGTTCCTCCGCCCTGGCCTCAATAAACTAGCCACCACGGAAAGAAGGCTCTCAAAACTCTAGCTGTGGGTATGAACTGAACTATTTTCTAGGGAAGAGATTTACTGCCCTTGCTGTGGAGTTGCTCCCAAGAGAAATGCAGTAGAAGTTAGAATCAGACTAATAGCCTTATACTTGTTTCTTTCTAAAAAGGCTGAAAAGGCCCCAGGCATTTCTTTTGCCTGCTGGAGAGATGGTGATCACAAACGTGTAAGGTGCACAGCATTTGGTTCCCACGGCAGAGAAAAACCATTATATGAAATCACACGTAAACACTCAACAACAAGATGGGAGAGAAATGCACAAGAACCAGGCATGGAGCTTTCAAATTATGAAACTAAAATCATATTTCCAAGAGTTGAAATGTTTTCCTCTGAGAGTAGTCATATCCCAAATTCATGTTAAAACTCTTCCTTATTTTATGCTGCCTGGGAGTTCTTAAAATTGAAGGACCGTAGGAAAAATGGCATGGCATTCTCATAGGGACTGTCAGCTTGGAATGTCCATACAGTTTAGACCCGGAAGCACAGAGATACCCCGCCCCCACCAATTTATTTTAAATTTTCCTCTTTGCCCTGGGTCAATGCTCAAGACTAAGAGTAAGTCTATTTAGCAGGGTCAGAGAAAAAATGGCTACAGGGAATCAGAAGACAATCATCCTTAGAAAGGTGTAGCCCTGGGAAGTCAACCTCACCACTGAAGATTCCAAAGCCCTAGAAGGTCTCAGGAAAGGCAGAGACTTAAAGGAAAACAATATTAGCCATGTAGTGCTGAAATAAAAGAGATACCAAACGCAGGATACCCCTGCTTAAATGATTCCAGTGTGCCAAGAGCCAACTCCACCCAAAGAAAATCAACATGAAACTAGTGTGTGTGTATGTGTGTGTGTGTGTGAGAGAGAAAGAGATTGAGAGAGGAGGGAGAGGCTGAAAGAGAGAGAAAGGGAGAGAGAAAGTATCTCCAGGTTCCTACTCCCTTACATTTTTCTTTCTATATCTCAGTCGAAGGTGCCCTATTGCCTGACTTTACAGAGGTACTGTTGAAGTTTTGTAAGAGTCTAGGAAAATTTAAACATCTATGTGAATGAGCAGAGCAGGAATAGCATCTGCTTTACACAAGCTAGAAAAACCATGGCACATACCATCAATCCTTTTGCCTCAGGACATGAAGCGATCACCAGCTGGACTCAGAAACATCCCTGTACCATGCAGCAGAGTGCCTTGTGAGAAAGAAGCAAGCTACAAGCTGCTCAGAACAAGTGTAGAGCTTGTCTAGTAGTGTTAAGGGGATGCTGCTGGTTCTAAAAGAACTAAAACATTCATGACAAGTTGTCATTCATATCTCAGCATCTCCCTTTTATGTCCTTTTTTCCTTTCTTCTTAGATTTTTATTGATTTACATATTCTGTTATTTCTGAAGTTCTGAAAATGAGTGAAGAGAAGTAAATATAAATACAAAGATAAAAGGACTCACAAAAATGAGTGAGGAAGTGATCACATGCATAATTTTTGGGCAAGCTTATGTATGTGTGTGTATGCATGTGTGTGTGTGTGTGTGTGTGTGTGTACATGCACACGGGGGAGGCAGGAATCAAGAGGATCTCTATTGTTCAACGCATTTTGTTGTCTCTATGCTCCCAAATCAAAGACATTGAAATCATTTATCCTTCAGTGTTTGGATCAGCTTGAAAAGTACTCTGGGTAAGTGGGATTTCTCCATCACCTTTAGATATCACCTGGTTTCTACTTTAGCTCTCAAAAGTTGGCAAAGACAAGAGGAAAGGCATTAGGAATGAAGAAGGGAGTACTAGTGAGGGGCGTACAGGAAAAAATCAGAAGTAGAATCTGGAAAAGAGAAGGGGTATGAATGCCAGGAGAAGGACAGAAATAGGAGGTGGGGAAGAAAACAGAGCTGAGATTTGTGCAGATGGAAAATGGAGAGAAGAGTTTAAATGGCGTGCAGAATGAAAATAAGAAAGGAAGAGAAAGATCCATAAGCATATATTGAGTGAAAACTATGTGCTAAGAATGTCACATGAACTATATTACTTAACTGTCTTGGAAGCTCTGTAATAAAAGCATTATTATCTCTAAAGATGAGGAAACTGAAGCTCAGAGTTACTAAGTATCTGGCCTAAGATTGCACAGATAGTAGAGAAGAGAAAGGAACACTGCTTCACCAAATAAATATTTATTGAGAGCTTACTGTAAATCAGGCATGTGCTAAGCAATTCCACACAAACTTGTTAATTCAGGAAATACAACATCACAATATATTTATAGTGTAGGTGAGGACCGGAGATCTGAATTCATTTTTCAAGATTATAAAGCTAGTATGTGGTAGGGAGCGCCTGGGTGGCTCAGTCTGTTAAGCGTCTGCCTTCAGCTCAGGTCATGATCTCAGGGTCCTGAGATGGAGCCCCAGCTTGGGCTCCCTGCTCAGCGGGAAGTCTGCTTCTCCCCCTAACCCTCCCCCTGCTCACAGGCTCTGGTGCTCCCGCTCTCTCTTTTTAGCTCTTTAGCTCCTGTGCACGCTCTCTCTCAAATAAATAAACACAATCTTTCTCTCTCTCTCTCAAATAAATAAATAAAATAATTTTAAAAGTTTTTAAAAATAAAGCTAGTAAGTGGCAGAATCAGGATTTGCATTTTGCTTGGTCTAACTCTAAAGTCCATGCTTTCTAAACTAGAGCAGAAGTTCTATTTCAGAAATATGGAAAAGGGACTAGAATGAAAAGAGATATGTAGCTCAAGATGGAAGAAGTCTAGAAAAACAGAGAGGTATGTATCCAAAAATATGAGATATTTGGTGATTAAAGTCTAATTAGATTAGATTTGAAAACTTTTTGATATAGCAAAAGATTCAGAAAATTTACTCTACCATTTGCATCTGATTTTTCTTACCATTCTACCTTATTCTACTGTTTGTTTCATTTTATTTTACAAAATAAGTAAACTTGAATAGTATAACGGTCTGGAAACTGGATTTAGGGAAGCTGAGTGTATATTTTTGCCATTAACTTTAGGCAAGTCATTAAAAATCTCCAAAATTCACTTTCCTCATCTGTAAGAGAGGTCAATACCTTTCTTGATGGCTTTATAAGATGGTTAAGTAGTTCAAAATAGGTAATGTGTGCCAATTAGTAATCACTACATATATGCAAGTAAATTCACAGTTAAATTTCATAGCACTCTTGTCTTAGGCTGCTAGAGAATCTCTGGCTTGCTCCTCCTTTTCCCCTCTGCAGACCACCCCAGCGTTTGATCTTCCCCTAGTCATCAGTCCATGAAAGTGCATGCTGAAAGGAACTGACCACTACCCGTTTGCGGGATGCCAGAGTTCCCAAGCACTTTCACATGCTGAGCTTCTGCCATCTCATAGGTTTATTCTTCCCTCTTGGAGCCTTTGCAGAATTTTTATTGCATATTTAAATCTAATCAAGCCTTTAATACTGCCTGTGACTATTGCAAAACATCAATTTGTTTCATTTGACACAATGGATTTGGAGCTTTTAGATTTCAGGGTACAGATTAATGCAAATAATTGCTGTCCATTTTCCTCCAGAAAGACATGCTTCCTCTTTCTGGGATATTTCTACTCAACCTTCAAAAACAAGTCCAAGTGACATCTCTTTTATGAAGTCTTTCTCAGCATGTTCCCTTCTGCTCCTCCTCCTAATCCCTGCTTGAAACTACCCCTATTGTTAGCCTCCAGTTTTTTTTTTAATTTATTCTCCCTATGCTCCATTAATTTTGCTCCTACAATTATGGTGGCCTAGGTCAGGTTGAACTGACATCATTTGTATACATTTCTGTCTCCCCAACTAGACTATGAAATTCACGAAGTTAGGTCTCCAGGCCCATTTATCTTTATATTCCCCTCTTCATCTATTGACTTGTATATTTATTTTTAATTACATTCAACTTAATATATGCTTGATTTTTGACTACATGCCAGACACTGTGCTAGGTGTTGAAGACACAGTGGTAAACAAAATCAACCCATTTTTACTCTTATAAAGCTCGCCATCTCTAACGTGTATGTGTGTGCAGAGGGTGGAGGTTGTGGTGTGCGTGCGTGTGTGTGTGTGTGTATGTGTGTGAGAGAGAGAGAGAGAGAGAGAGAATTTAGTTAAGTCTAAGTTATAATCCTGTTCGATGCTAAGAAGGCAAGCTCACCTAAGAAAAAGCCATGTAAATGGAGATCTCAAGGATAAGTATTTTATTAACAAGGAAGGAGTTCACAGAACATAGTGGGTGCTTAAACAAAACAAAACAAGACAAAATAAATGAAGGATTTCTTCAAATAAAAGAGAAAACTGTTAACAGAAATTGCTATTATTTATATGGGGTTTTCTATACATATCTATATTATTTCAGGTAATTCTCACAACAACCATATGAGAGAACATTGTCTTATTTTTTATAACAACTTCAAAAAATAGATTAGAAATTAGACAGTGAGTGAAATGTAACACAAACTGTTTCCTTTCAGTCCAAATCACAAATTATTCTAGAGATCCTCATTCCAATATTTTTCTCAGAAGAGATATCATTTTTTCTATCGGAGGAAGCAAACCAAGTAACCTTAATCTATTGTTTGAATTTACTCGTTTCAATTGTATTCTTTATCTTCATTTCCCAAATAAGATTTTTTTAATACCCTCACTCATTTCTGCACTGAAATATTTAATTGAGTGAGAGATTAGAGTAGGGGTTTTATAAGTGGTTACTGAATTTCATTTTAATAAGTGTGATGGGTTATCAAATTTGCTGCACTCTAGCCATATCTCTATAAATAGAAACCTATTACTAGAGGGTACAGAATAGTTATATTATCTCAAATACCACTATGCACTGTGCCTGTCACATAGTAGATACTCAATAAATGATGACTTCTTAATTATGAATCTGAAATGATTTTTTTGACAAGCCACTGCTATTGTGACTGAATATTCATTTGAGGGGTCACTGCCAGTGTTAAAGACTGGTCAAAGGACAAAGCAAAGCTTGCTAGATTATGGAGACTTTCCTTGTTTTTCTGACCTCATTAGCATCACTCCCAGGGTTCTTGAACTCAATACCAAAAACAGACCTTATGACTGCATTAAGGAAAACCACAGTTCCTCTCTACAGGAGCATAATTACGGAAGAGCGCAAATGGACATATATTTTGAAGTAACTTTACAAAATATGACCATGGATGAACTTCTACATGGTTTTCCTTCCTAATTCTGTAAGTCGCATAACAGCAGGTTGATGGTGTATTTCTATAAAGGTAAAATCCTCTCCTAACTTCCACAAATAGGGAATTGATTTTTTTTCTCCTTTCATTTTAATTCTTAGAGCACTGAGGAATTCCTTTCTGTTCCAAACTATAATGAGGGCTCTGTTCGGGAGATTTGTCTCTGTAGCTAATTTTTTATGCTAATCAGCCATATGGTTATCTCCACTTTAATGCCCCTACTGACCCAGATCTTCTTCATGAATTATCTGCATTAGACCTATAGAGGATTTCAACTTACTCAGTAATTCCTCGAGTTCTGCATTCACATTTGCTAAAAGAAATGGTTCTGATAAAGAAAATGAATTGCTTTTTGGGGAAACAAATCATACCCATAGTTTGTATAGCACTCATTAACTTAACCTGGATGAAGTTTTAATTTCCGTCAGGTATTCCACACAGACCGACCAATGATGTATTTGGACTCACCAATCACTACTGTGAAGGAATGAGAGCATGTCTCCATAGTGTTTATCTGTAAGGGGAACCAAGAAGCCAAGTGCTTTCTGCCACAGAGTATGAAGTTACTATTGATTTCCCCAGACTCCTTTACTCTGTTGATTTATTTCTGTTGTAATCCTGCCATGGATTCATTCCTTGTACCAAGACTCCTTCATCATAATCATGTGCAGAGTAACTCCGCCCAGATTGCTGTCATCATGATCTCACTTTGAAGATACCACTCAGGACTTCCCAGTTACCCTGTACTGCTCATTTCAACCACCCGCTAGCAGTTTTATTCTCTTTCCAGTCTATTTTTTTCCTTTCTCTATTCTTTTTTCTCCCTCTGTGATCATAAACATGTGAAGAACAACATGTTAGGATTCCATAACATTGTATAAGTCCTTGAGTTATGATTCCGACAAGGCATGGCTAATTCCCCATTATCAGGAGAGCAGTTTTAATTAGCTTTTTCTTCTTATGGTTTTCCTCATTCTGTCTGTACTCTCTCCCCTCTCTAACTCAACCCTTCCTTTTTGGAAGCCTGCCAGCAATAAAGCAGAAGGAGGCAGTCTGAGAAAGGTTAGGCAAACACAACAATATTACCGGAATAAGTAACATATTGCTCATTAAACATTTAAAATCAACAGTTGCTCGCTCGATCTGCCAATATTTTGAGAGATGCCAGTTTTACTGCTAGGTGCCACTTGGCTTGAGCTGCTTAATTCATGATTTGTGAACTGACATCCGGGGTAACAAAACCATATTCCAGTTAGGATTTTGCCATCAAGAGGAAATCTGAAATGGCAAAACACAAAGCTCCCTGACTGCTTCCTTCTCCTTGCCTCCCTCTCACCCTCCCTTCCTCCCAGCCTCATGCCTCTGCCTTCATTCCAGAAACAAATGGATGTGTTAAAACACTGAAATGTGTTTGTGGAAGATAAATAGTTTATCTTAAATATACTGTTGTAGTGTCAAACCGAGTCTCAAATACATGTACATATTTTATTCACAGACATAACATTTCAAAATGAGTAGTTTTTTTCAAACATTTATACATGAATGCAATGTGTATAAAAAAATAAGAAATGAATGACAATATAGCTCAGATCTTATCGGTATTATGTGCCGATCCCATCAAGAACACAAGCCCAGAGTGTAGTATTTCATTCCATAAAAGGCATCAATTCCTGCCTGGCAGTAGAGGGAAGTCTTAGATTTTTAACACATCCTTCTCCTTTCTCTCATTTTGAAGTTTTGTTTTATTTTCGCTTTGCTGCCACAAACGTATGACTTTATGGTTAAGGCTCCCAGTCATATGGTCATCTCTGTGGGTACTTCAGTGACGGAATCCTTTGGTCAGGTGAATCATCACTATTACTAGGCACTGTGCTATTTTGGAGAGGGGGCTGCAAACGTAAATAAAATGTGGCTCCCATTCTTAGGCTGACCATAGGCTACTGGAAAGATAGCTAAGCAAACAAATGATGATGACATGCAGTAATGTGTGCTGAAAGAAATGTTTTGATCTTTTGCTACAATTCAGGTATTTAAACACAATGGGGTAGGGGGAGATCTGGGTGGCTCAGTTGGTTAAGCATCTCCTTCTAGCTCCGTCATGATCCCAGGGTCCTGGGACTGAGTCCCACACAGGGCTCCTTGTTCAGCGAGGAGCCTACTTCTCCCTCTGCCTGCTGCTCCCCCTGCTTGTGTTCTCTCTCTCTCTGACATAGAAATAAATAAATAGAATCTTTAAACACAATGCGGTAGGATGCATGCCATCAGGCCAATGAGCCCCATCTCCCCCAGCCATACCCAGAGGCACAACTGCTCTATCATATATATGAGTGTGGCTGCCAATGACTAAAATGACAGTTCTCAGCATCCACAAAGTCATGGAGAGTTAATCATGACTTAGAAGGGAGACTTTCACAGGGAAGTGAGACTCTTCATCAGTGTCCTCTCTAAACAAGGAGTGTATTTCAGCAGAGACAATCTAGGCAGGAGAGGAGTAAGGGAAAGGTGATGGAGGGTACTTTGCACCAAGCCTATTACCACTGGTCATAAGATACAACTTTGTATTTAAAAAAAAAAAGGGATGAAGCATTTTTTGTTCCAGTTATAAAGAGTGACAAAGTAAAAGAATGCATCTGCTTTAGAAATTAACCAATGAAAAATTTACTTGGTATTTTGAGGAGGTGCTATTCTATAACAGAAGTGTAATAATGATAACAGTGATACCACATGTCAACAACTCCAGAAGTAAGTGAGAATTACTTGGGAATGGATCTCCATATGTGGCAGCTAAAAAGGATTTGGTGAATCTAATTAGTTTTGGTGAATTATGGGGTCAAGCTGAGTAGTAGATCCCGATGCTTCTGAAACCCTGTCATTAGCACCATCTGCAAGCTGAATATGGTACTCCAAATCTGTAGTATCCACATCTCAAGCTTTTGACAAAAGCTACACGACAGTGAATTTATGATAGGTCCTAAATAACCACTTTCATGCCTTTGGGGCGGCA
This sequence comes from Ailuropoda melanoleuca, assembly GCF_002007445.2. Classification (NCBI taxonomy): domain Eukaryota; kingdom Metazoa; phylum Chordata; class Mammalia; order Carnivora; family Ursidae; genus Ailuropoda; species Ailuropoda melanoleuca. The sequence continues at coordinate 58,651,871 of NC_048218.1, forward strand.
AGTTCAGTCAAGTTTGCATCACTACTACCATTCTTTGGGCTTACACAGGGCAAATTTTATGATCCAAGAAGTACAAGTCCAGCCAAGCAGGTGAATGGGTTCAGATTTATTGTAAAGACACACCATTCCACCCATGACACAGGTCCATATGTGTGTGGATTTAATAAAATTAATGGAAATGATCAATTTTAAATTACCTAAGCCATTGGATACTTACTCATAAATGAGTAAATGGAACCCAAAGATAAAGCTCAAACTTTACACTGCTAAAGAATTTCAAATTCTACCTTCATCACTGAAGCATTTATTAGTTACTATCGGGTGTAAACTCTGACCAATCTGGGTTTTATGTGTCTCTGTAAAGTTTGTATACACTAGTTTATATTGTTAATAATAAATAAAAAGCTGATGTTAGAAGGTAGGAAGAGGAGATGTAGTCATTTCTTTTCTCACCCACTCAACAAACATGTCATTAGTGCCTGTAATATACTCCACTAAGCATGGGACTATATAGGTGGAAGGGTCTTCAGGGGAGCCAATGTGTAGATGAGAAATAATGACATCTCATTAAGATTTTCAAAAAGGAAGCCCAGGTAAAACTAAGAGTCATACATACAAGCACTGGGTATCACAAATAGTCTTTTCCCCCCAATCCTACACTTAAAAAAAGTTTTTATGGCAACCCTTGTATTACAGATCAAATTCTTATTTGATTTTAAAATGCTAGCATTAAATATAATCTTGGTGCCTGTGAATCTAAATTCATTTAATTCCACACTAAAAATGTTTTAATTATGTGTAAACATTAAGACCCATTAAAGAAACACATAAATAAAAATAAATTTAAAAACTCTCACAGATTTGAACACACTGATGATCACAGACATCAAGGGACAAACCCTAATGCTTAAGCCAGCATAAAATGAATGGATGCTTGGATATCAGTGATTTCTCTGGTAACCATTTCTGTGTTACTAGCCTCTGGACAGTAGCTGATTCCAGGGGGAAAACAACTTAATAAATACTAATAAAACTCTCTCCTGGAAATGTGAAACAAGTTTCACATTTAGATGAGTTTCATTAATTGCATCATGCTACAGAGAAAGACCCCAAACGTCTCCTGCTTAAGAGTTGTCTTATTTTTGCCTTAGCAAAGACACATTGTTCAGCTTTTCCTTCAAGTCTATGATTTATTCCTGCAAATTTCTAATAAATTCTCTGCTTTTCCCTATGCTAGGTCAGTTAGTTTCTGTTGTTTATCACCAAAGGATATTATTAACAGAGATAAATACTTGACAACCACCTTTTTCCTTTTGAGATACTCAAAGTCTCTACAAAAGAAAGGGCCACACTGAAAATTCTGTTTACTTACCAAGACTTCCAAATCATTCAGAAAATCTAAGTTCAGGATTATGAGTAAAATTTATGTAATCACTTAGTAGAAAATGGAGAATATTTTTAATGAGTTAGAAAATCAGACTAAAAGATCATGGTTAGATTGAAGCCTAAACATTTGAAATCTGCTGTGTCAAAATAATGTACAAGGTACTTTAAGTGCCATTTCCAGGGAGATTATACTATCCTTACACCTAAAGTTATTACTGGCCAAATGAACAAGTAACATTTTAATAGTCTCACCATTTGCATTCACAGATGTTGCTGCTAAAAGTGGCTGTATACCTATGTTCAGGTAAAGAGTTAACACATAACCATTGCTCTTTGTTAGCCTGTGCATCCTTGAAAACTTGCCCAGGATCAGTAAAATAAGTTATCCCTGTGCCTCCTACCATTTGAGGACCTATGTTAGGCCTATTAAGAAAGAGAAATTCATGTTTGGGTGTCACTTTCCTACCTTGTATTTCCAATTATTCTTTTTGCCCAGGATTATAGAGCCATTCTGCATTGTTTGGATCCTTGCTTTAATATGGTCTGCTAGTGTATGTTCTGCTCACCTTACTTATGGTCTCATGCAACCAGCTACTTATGAACCTTGATGCTTTTACCCATGTCAATGAAAGCTATAGTAAGAGCAAACATTCTTTTATTGCTTCTTGACTGGTTGTGTTCCTGGACTTGGTAGTTGCTTACATTCACTTGTTATTTAAATGTGAGTTCCAAAATGACACTGATTAAGCCAGATAGGACATGTGTAGTATGCTGAATAAAATTCATGGTCATAACAAAAAATCAGAAAATAGGGACACTTGGGTGGCTCAGTTGGTTAAGCAGCAGACTCTTGATTTCAGCTCAGGTCATGATCTCAGGGTCCTGGGATTGGGCCCCACCTTGGGCTCCCCACTCGGTAGGGAGTCTGCTCAAGGATTCTCCCTATCTCCCTACCCTTCCCCACACACCATGCTATTTCTCTCTCTCTTTCTAACATAAATAAATAAATATTTTTAAAAATCAGAAAATACCCAAGTCCTATAAAATGTGAAGTTGGTTTAGAGTCAGATTGGGCCATACTTATCTCTTCACTCATCTAATAAATATTTATGGGTAACTGCAGTCGATGCTTTAGGTAGCCAGTCTGGATTCCCTTTCCAGAAGGTACACCTATTTCTTAGCTTACATGAAAACTACAGTTAGTAGTTCATACCTGTGCCCTTCTCTGAAGATTTTTGGTGAACGGGAGCAAAGATGTCCATAAATACCTAGGTTACAACTTACCTGTTCCAAAGTGAATAATGATGGACTGATTTAGGATGCAAAAAGCCCACAGCCCTTCTGTCTCATGGTGGGATAATGTTGCAGTGCTATGCATAAACAGGAGCCTTACCATGGACCAGGACAAGGTGAGAATTTTCCTGAGGTACTATTTCTTTTGGCCCTTTCCCCTTCCCTATTCCACTTCTCTCCCACTTTTTCCTGAGGAACACTTCTCAATAAATCACAAACTCCTATATCCCTGTCTCAGTCTCTGTGTTTAAGGAACCTGCCCTAAGACAATCATCTACTTTGTGCCAGGTCCTAGGAGTAAAAATTTGAATAAGGTATTAGCTCTTCCCCCCAAGTTCTTGAAGTTTATCTTTATTTTTTTCTGGATTTCTCCAGACACATTCTGGTCCAATAATTGCTGGCCCAATAAGTGATTTTCTTGATTCTCAATTTCCTGTTTTTTCCCTAAACCCATTCTTGATACACCTTACTTTATTTAAGAGCCATGTTCCTAAAAAGTTACGTAATAAAGTTTCTGTAAATTGAGTCATATTTAAAATAGCACAGAGGAGTATACTATTAAAAATATTATTGTTAATCCTTTCATAAATTGAATACTAATGAAGTTACTCTACTTTGAAATTTTAATTTCTATTATCACATTAATATAAAGTAGGTACTGCTTTACTAGGTAGTATTAATACCAAAGGAATTTGCTGACAAATTCTCCCCAACCCCCTGCCCTCCCTCACTTGCAATTCTTACTTTTGGGCTCCCATTTCTGTTTTTATGGTTGTGACATTCTGGCCCCAGTGCACTCATCCTGCTGAGTTTACCTTATGCTGATCAAATCCAGTTCTGTTTCCTTCCTTCCTTCCTCACGCTGGGCATGTGGGTGGATGGCTATATGCAAGAATTTGTATGTGATATAGGGAGAATCAGGCAGATAAGACTGAATGAGAAAGAGAAATAGAGGTAAGCTCTTATTACACTAAATTCCAAAGGATTATTTACTTTTTTTTTTCCAGTTCCCAAAGTCCTCTTTCATCAATTGCTTCTGGAAAAAGTAGACCACTGACTACGGTTTGGGAATATCTTGAATAAACAGAAGATTTTGTTACACTGTAGTCTATTAGAACACATTTGGGTAAGAGAAAAGAGAAGTGATTTAAAAGCATGAGAAATTTGAAGGTCAGGAGGCAAGAAGGTAAGTAGAAATGTAAATAGAAGAAAGTGGTTGGGATAAGAGATTCATGGTAGCCTGTATTTTGGTGGAACATGAATTGGGAAATACTCAATAACAAGACTGTGGAGATGGGGGGTGGCCCAGTCGCCTGGGTAGTCCAGTTGGTTAAGCATCCCACTCTTGGTTTTGGCTCAGGTCGTGATCTCAGGGTCATGAGATTAAGTTCCGAATCAGGCTCTGCACTCTTCATGGACTCTGCTTGAGTTTCTCTCCCCATTTCCCTCTGCCCCCCCCCCCCCCCCGCCGGCTACCATGCTCTCTCTCTCTCTAAAATAAATAAATCTTTAAAAAAAAATACTGTGTGGGTACTCATGGGCTGGAGGGGGTGGGTATATAATTGGGCCTACAGCGTGCATCACAAAGGCAGTGTATGCAGACAGTGAGTGCATAGAAACTGACCCCAAGTGCAGCTGATGGGGTTCCTGAGCAAGCACTGAGTCCTCATATGGGGCTCTGTAGGAATCCTGGATCTGAATCAAGTGTGGGGTAGTAATCCTGGATATTTTCTATTTATTCACTATTAAGCCACTGTTTCCACAAAGAAATGGTAGGGTATTTTAACTTAGAATTTAAAAAAAATGGCTACAAAAAAAGGAGTTAGGGTTGGCACAAATGGTTAAAACTGGAAAAAGAAGTATTTTTTTAAAACCTCATGAAGGGATATGAGAACATAACTGAGTGAATAGAGTCAAAAATAAATGAGGGACATGACATTAATGATAAGTCCAAATGGCTGAGAGACTTAACTAATTTCTTAAACCTTGTTTTAATAAGAAAACAATTACCATGTATGATTAGGATATAATTAAGTTTCTGCAAAAATGGCTCCTAAAAGCAGAGAATGGAGTAATTGGAAAATTTGGACATTAACAAATCAGTGACTCTGAGTATGTGATGCCTACAATTGACTTGATAGTTGGATGTCACAGTGATTGAATTTGATTTTTGCAAAGTTATGAACTAAGGAGAGAGCTCTATGTATATCTAAAAAAATATAGTAATAATGGGTGAATGGAAATAATCTTCATATTAGGTAAAGAGAATGATTTTGGAGGCTGACTAAAGCAGTTTTAAAAAGGAACAGATGTTCATACAGAACAACCTTAAATATCAAGGTGACAGGTAAGCAATATTATCTCGAGAAGAACAAATGGTGGATATCATTTCTGATAGATTTATGTTGGATGTAATTATAAACAAGTAATAAAAGTCAACACAGGATAACTCATATAGTTGAGTTTCAATAAATATGAAATAGATAATAAATATTCTAGTTAGATTCAAATTCAATCTGAAATTAATCCTATCAGGCTGTTAATTGGTAAAGATTTATCATGAATGACTAGAGAGCTAGTTCTGGTGATCTCTTTAGTTGGGAGTATTATAAGGTTCATAATTGTTTACCAGAATGACTATGAAGAAGTTGCAGGTGGCACTTGAGTTAAAGATATTGCAAATGTCAGAGAACAGAAAATAATGAAGGAATGCCAACACATTTACAAATATGAAACAAAAGCATCTAAAATAAGATTGAGCTTTAAAAAAATAAATACTACAGCAGAGGAGAAAACAATCTAACAGATACACATATTCAATAAGAAGATGAACCTGGAAATCAGCAACATTGAAAAAAGAACAAGCAAGAATGATTATAAGAGACACAAGCATATTCTGAGTACAGCAAATATAAACAAAAGAACAGTTCCTTTAGATGCCGAGTGTAAAGAAGCACTCTTCAAAGGTCAGAGAGATGCCTGTAGATACAACACAGACAAATTGAATAAAAAAGAAATGTTATTTAACACCTAGTATGTGCAAAATATAAGCCAGACTCTCACAGAAGAAAGTATATTAAACATGCAAAATTGAATTCATTATCTTTATGACCCAAATATAAAAAATGAGGAAGCTTACAGAAAAGAAGGGTAACAGCTAATGAGATAGTAAGCTGTAAGAATTCAACAGGTACTCAAATGTAACATCTACTATGTGCATTTGCAATATGCTTGGTGTTCTGGGGGGAAAAAAAAGCCAGGATTTGCATTGGTCTGTTCCTGTCCTGCAGGGTTTTATTCTTCTTTGGGAGAGAGATTTATATACAACAAAACCAGACCTGTATTTAAGAATTTTGAGAGTTGTGGGGTGCCTGGGTGGCTCAGTCAGTTAAGCGTCTGCCTTTGGCTTAGGTCATGATCCCTGGGATCGAGCCCTGCATCGGGCTCCCTGCTCAGTGGGGAATCTGCTTCTCCCTTTGCCTGCTGTTCCCCCTGCTTGTGCTCTCTCTCTTTTTGCCAAATAAATCAATGAAATAAAATCTTTTAAAAAAGGAATTTTGAGAGTTTTAAGTGTGGTACAGTGAACAGGAAAGTGGAGTGAGCAAAGATTCTAAATCCATTATGATTATGAGTCTAAGTGGGTCAGTGAGATGTTTTCAATTCCCTTCTGTATGTTATAATTCTATGATTTTCAGTTCTGAAGAAAAGACTAGAAGACTAGAGGGAAAGTGAGGCTATATCAACCAAGAAAGACTAAGGATGAACTGAAGGAGATAGGTTTAATATCAGCTATAGACATGAGCCCCTTGTCAAAATTAAGGCTGGAGTCATAAAGGAGTCATGCTGTGACCAGCACAGGTCAAATTTGGAAGGCAAAACATTTTTGGGGAAGGGGAAACTATCTGCCACTTAATGCATCTCATTTAGATACTTTTTATCAAACAGGATGTTGGAAGCAACTTAGAAAACCAAGACTGAAGTTAGAACCAAGAATCACGCAGGCTGATGCTGTTAGGATATGAAGCAGTACCATGGAGAGTTCCCGGTATGCCAGAGGGTGGGAAGACAAGGTTGCCCTTGCCCAGTCATCCCCCTATAGTTCCCTATCAAGTATAAAGTAAGCACTTGAATTCTTAAAGCATCCAATAAAGAGTAACTTTGGAGTTTCATCAGTAACAGGGGTTTTTCTACCCAAACACGGCTTTTAATGGAGGATTGGTTTCTTTAAATCCTTGTCAGAGATTTTTCTTTAAGTCTACTCGTCTTTGGTGGAGATTTATTCTTTGAGAGCACAGATTCTCTCTAAATCTTCTTCTTTGACTCAGTCCCTCTTGGTAGAGAAACTGTTTAAGAAGACTACGGAGTTACTGTTGAACATGAATAGCAGGGCAAATATATAAGATCTGGTCATTCCTTCCTTATTTTTATTGCATATTTTATAATTTTACTATGCCCATATATAAAAACATTAAAATGAAAATTATAAGTAATTTGTTAATTTCTACCCTATAAAACAAAATAAAAATTAAGAGGGAGTCTTATTTTAACAAATTCTAGGCAAAATGTTGGTGATTCAGATGTTTGCTGTCTATGATATGATATTTTGCAATTTCTTGCAGGCATTAATTTTAAAGGTTAGTAAGGATAAATGAATGAGGAAAAGTTAAGGTGAAATATTATAAAAGTATATTCAAAAGCCAAAAGCATATTTAATAGAATCATAGAATGTTAATTATGGAAGGAACCTTAGAGATTTAATTTAATTCCTCACTTTACATTTGAGGTAACTGAGACCAGAAAGGTGAAGCTAGTAGTTGACAGTGGCTCCAATTAAAATTTAAATCTTCTGACACCTATTGCTCTGCAGTCTTTTCTTACATTATATGCTAATCATCACTACTATTCAAAATATGGTCTGTGAACTTTTTACTAGTTCATCAGGTAAGTATGTTTATCCAAACATTAACTATCAATTTCTATGTTTATGTCATAAATGTATACATATTTATATATGTATAACACATATTCATAAAGAGTTAACATTTTACCAACTAGCAGTCTTTAGACCATACTTTGAGCAGCAGTGATACAAAGGACAACATGCACCATTTGAAATGTGAACAACCAGAGATAGTGATAGAATGGAAAAATGCTATGCCCAAGGAACAAAAGCCAAAAATTTGACTCTAAATTCTGCATTTTTTTCCCTCTGACTTGAAATACTAGTGGCATTCTGTTTCTGAATATTCCCTAAATAAATTTGTTAATGCTGCTTTCAGTTCTGACTTTTAGTGTCTCTAGTTAATCTATTCCTAATCGCTTCTTGACTGGTTGTCAGAAACAAAGTAGGCAAACGGGGCTGGCTGAATAGGCTAGAGCTTCATCTCCACAAACTCACCTCACTTGTGACCCAAGATGAAATGGAGCAGTTGTCTCTGAGGATGCGATGTCATTTGCAGGTTAACAATGCGTTGTCCTTTCTTATGTATTTTGGAAATTGGAAACCACCTTTAGATAGTAAGTCAACTTTTCTGCTCAAACTGCTGAATGTTTCATTGCTGCCTATGTAAACAGAGTTCAGCAATAATGTTCCCTCGGATAAATATGCTCAACTTTAATCATTTTTTAAAAACCATTCTCCTGTGACAGAGGCCTAATACAAATGCCAAGCCAGCATCAGCAATAATTAACATACAAGGAATTTTATATGTTCTTGATATTAGAACAACACATTTTCTTTGAACCATCTTGACCTTAAAACATGGGGCAAAGTAATAGCCTACATAAACAGGAATGGCTTTCACAGGAACCCAAATAATTTTTTTATAAAACTTTCAGCAAATTCAATTAGTTTTTAAATGGTTGCTAATACTTTATAATATTAAATAAATACTTTAAGGTGGAGCTGACTATGATTAGAGGAGTGACTATATGAGAGTTGCATTTCTCCCTACCTTTGTGTATATTATTTGTATAATTTTATTATGTCCATATATTTATGCAAGTATCAGAAACTATAAGAACAGCTTGCTGATTTTTATCTTAGAATATAAATCAAAGTAATAAAAATAATACAAATCAAGGTAAAGATGAACTTTATTTTAATAAATAGCAAAAAACAAAGTTCTGCATATATTAAGACCACTTCACTGCTTTTGATAAAATGAATGAAATTTTTAACAAGTTTCTGCCATTTAATAATTTCATTTAACTCAGATGTTGTTGTTTTGGTTTTCCATTAAGTAGAACAATTATATTAAATGAATTTATGTAGAAAGATGAATCTTTTAAATATGTTTAACTCATTTCTCCAAATGGCAGTTAATTTGGGGGGACAAGGATAGGATGGGTTTTTTTTTTAATGATTTTATTTATTTGACAGAGAGAGGCAATGAGAGAGGGAACACAAGCAGGGGGAGGGGGAGAGGGAGAAGCAGGCCTCCCACTGAGCAGAGAGCTTGATGTGGGGCTTGATCCCAGAACGCTGGGATTATGACCTGAGCCGAAGGCAGATGCTTAATGACTGAGCCACCCAGGCTCCCCTGGGTTGGGTTTTTTTGAGCCACAAGAAGAAGCTGGGATCACTTTGTCATTTAATGAATTATAAATTCAGCAGGCATTTGATATCTACACACATCTATGATATTTTAAGTGACAAAGGAGAGAGTGGGTAGGAAATAGGTAGGAATTTAGAGTAGGTGACCTCAGGGAGATCAGTGAATTACATACTGTCTTTGTGAATCACAGGTAAACTAGGATCTGCTTCACCTGGCTACAGTAAACACAATCATGCTCAGAAGTGGTAGAGTGAAGTATCAGTGGATATCTCAATTAATAATAAGTATCTTAAGATATGCTTTTGCCACTGAATCTAAAATCTTGACCTATATCATGGCCAGCAAGGGAAGCCTCATCTCCTATGTCTCAAGGGTCTTCACTTTATGAGGGGGAAATACCTGAGGCCTCAAGGTCCCATGGATCAGAATTTTTCTGGAATCCTTTTTGCTTACAGCTGAGGCTGTCTGATGCTAAATGGGGCTGTGATGAGGTAAAAGATATTGACCACTCCTCATTATTCCTGAAAATTTTATCTGAGATGAAGGGCCATGAATCTTCATGGTTTGTTAGGTAACTGTACCAAACTCAGAGAAAACCATTACAGCAGACTGGAAATCAGTATGGTGAGTAGTAGTTAGTTTGCTGGATCAAAGAAATTCTATACTCCTATATTCAGACTGAAAGTGTAAATATGAAAAGCATACAGTCAATCCTATTGAGGATTTAAAGTAAGTACCAAATACTATACTTATAAAGAGTTCTTGCTCCGCTTAATCTATGCTGTGCAGAACCCTAAGCACCTTTATTCATGTAGTCTTTACGTATTTCAGCTGACTCTCCTGGGCTCCTTCATCTTGCCATGAGAATAACATGGATTGCTCTGGAAGCCTAGGCTCCAGCATGAACACATGTAAAGTCAACCAGAACCCAAAGTGCAGCCTGAAGCCAAGCCCAAGTGACTTGCAGCCCGAGGCATAATCACACAGCTGAGCCCAGCCAAGATCAGGTGAGACACAGTTAACTTGAAAACCTATGAATAGGAGGGTGAATGTTTATTTTTGAGAGTACAGTTTGAAGGTGATTTGTTACACAGCATGATTGTGACAAGAGCTGACTGATACAAGTATTAAGCCTGAATAGCCTGAAGCTATCATTGGCTAAATAGACATTCTTTTAGGAAAGTGCAGTGACATTCACTCTGTCATTTGATTGGATTTAGATCAGGCAATGAGGAGTAAGAAAGGAAAAATTTATCCTTTCATGTTCTCATTTAAAATACATATGTATGTAGGATCTGTGTATGGCTATTTATACACACAATTCCGTTGATTTAGAAAGCAGCATAAAAGTTTCTATTTCATTTTTTCCCTCGTAAACCATAAAAAAACCACAGCAAGATTTAAAAGAAGTAAAAGCTCTTAAGTGCCAGTTAATTATCCTGTCATTGACTTAGCTATACTAAAAGCTACTTCAAATACATTTGTGTTTATCTTCCTATTACCACCCCAGGCCTTTACTGCAGCTTCTAGTCCCATCTGTTCCCACACCTAGCTTTTATTTAGAATAGAGTTGTTACTTACCTCTTTATCACCTTTCTGCTACTCTACACTGCATCACTCTGACCCCACATCACACTGTGTATTCTGGTACAAATCATTCCTTCTGTTGTTCAGAGTTCCAAGTCTCCCATTTTCTCTCTCAACTCAGTATCTTCCTAATACATTTAAAGAGAAGAGGGGGATATACCCAAACTGTCCCTAGTCCAATCCAATCCATGGTCCATTGTTTCACTGAAACCCTACTCTCCTTGAGAACCAGACTTCCATGCTTACTGCCTGGTCTCTTAAAGCTCACAACCTTTCTAAAGTGTTCTGAAAAATTCAAAGAATGCATAGGTTGAACAGATTTCTATTTCTCTACAGCGCCGTCCCCCTCTACCACCCTGATCTCAGACTGTTTGGAAGTATGATACGTTTAGAAAAGGCAGACATCAACTATGTGGCAAAATGGGACTGTTGAGAATATTTAGCATGGAAGCCCCATATACCTTAAGTCTGTGACTGGAAAAAGTAAATTCAGAAGAATAAGACACAGCTACTACATACCAGCCTTCTGAGCACTAACAATCTGGGTTTCTCTCAGGGCTAGGCTCTACTAGGTCCTGTAGTGCACAGAGGGGATAAACAGAGGGGGAAAGGAAGGCAACAAAGTAAGAGCAGGCCTGTTTACATCCTCTGATGAGCCTCTGAATGTTCTCACTCCCCCTAAAGCACTGTCGCAGCACACATGTTCCAGCTGGCTTTTGTCAGGGTTCCACTTTCCATTCTGTCTACAGCAAGCCGGAATTGAAAGGTGGAACCTGAGGATGAGCAAAGTTCCTGGTGTTGAAAACTGAATGTAGTTAGTGGTCATTCTACTTAATGGAAATACTGGTTTCTCAGAATGGAGTGCAAAATCTGAGCTTGAATATCTGTATAATGTAAGTATTCTTAATGCCAGGGGTTGTGTTGGTGAACTTTAAGGATCCCATGCACTACTAGGGGTGTGTGTGGTGGAGAGGTGGGGGGAATCACTAAGGAATGAAACTTAGAATCTGGTGCTAAAACTGGGGTTATATTTAGGTGAAGTCTAGGAACTTTGGAGGAAAGCAAGCCATAAAGTCTGGGGGGAAGATCCAACTCCAAACAAAACTGATATTTCTAATATGAACACATCATTGAATTAAGTCTCAGAAGGTCTAGTTTTCAGCTCTGATTTGGCCTCCAACTAGGTGTAACTCATAAACGGAGAAGGTGGCATTCAAGTCTCAATGAATTGGACTTAGGGCACCTGGGTAGCTCAGTAGGTTAAGTGTCCAACTCTTGATCGCAGCTCAGGTCTTGATCTCAGGGTGCCAAGTTCAAGCCCAGCGTGGAGCCATAAAAATAAAAAAGGCCTTAAAGAGTGAAACAAGAGTGAAAACTGGCAATGGCTTTAAAGATTAATATTCTATAACTCTGTACGATAATCCTGCAAAAATAATTTACTTCCTTATTATATCTGAACTGCTTACAAACACTATCACCCTAGTAATTCAACTAAGGCACTTCTACCAGGCTATTGCCTATGACATGGAACCCTAAAATTTGAATAGTATAAAAGAAACCCTGTCTGTGCTTCCATCACTTCTAAAACAATGTGAAAAACATATAAATCATGTTAAAAGCATGTTGTATTGCATTTAAATATAGTTACAGTGGAAGAGATAATTTTAGGTACTCCCTCAGAACTGGCAAGAACATCCTCTTTTTCATCTCTCCCATTTGTTATTGTTTGCAGACACAGTGCATACCTAACACTTGTTTTATGTAAACAAATAAAAAACTCAATAAACAGTATATCCCTTCATACTCTGTAGCAGAAAACTTCCATTTTAATGAGATTTGGAACTAACACAGCAATTTTGATTTCCCTTCAAGTTGGTTAGAATAAGATTCTACCTGAATTCCTAAAACTCAAAAGCATCCACAGCTCTATAGACAAGTTCAATATAGAAAATGTTAATGTGCCATCTCTGGGACATTTCACAGATAATTCCCCGAACTTATAGGGTGGGTACTAGAGAGACAGCCAGCTAAAATTTTTAACGACTTTACAGACTAATAGTCATTAATTCTACATGGCAATTCAACAAGAACAATTTACTTCCCTACTATACCTAAACATTCCAAGAAACAATATGGCACTAGTAGTTCAGGTTAGGCATCTCTTCCAGGGCACAGTAGGCATGAGGATACTCTTCACTTTTCCAGTCAAGGATAAGATATTTTCACCGGTGCTAGAGGTTGAACCTGGATTTTGAGGGAAGTTTCATTCTTAAGCTTTCTCATTTACTATCTATGCTTTCTTTCCACATTTCCAAAGCCTACCTCCTGTTCTTTTCCTGTGTAAAACTTTCACATGTCTAGTTTTTCTCTTTTCCAGAAAACAAAACAACTGAAAATGAAAGATATAATGATTAAGCTTTTATGTACTCATGTGTAAATGACTGATGAGGCTTATTGTATTATATCCTCCCAGAGGTGTTTCCATATGGAAACAGTTTCTTACAACAAAGGGATGGGTATCTAGTGGTGAAAGTTGAGCAGCCTCAGTCCTCCAATGGAGACCTTCCCAACTAGCATGCTGGGTCACACAGAAGTGACAGGAATTGTGTCCACGTGTACAGAAATAGTGAACACTTCAGGATTCAATAATTTTCCCCTCATCATAAGCATCCCAGTCCATTATGCTGTAATGATGTCATCATCTTTCCACACATCCTTTGATGTGAAAAGAGTTTGTGGAAAGCTCAGTGAGGAAGAAGGTAGACTTTTTTGGATGGGGAAGAGGTGTTTCCATCATGATGCAAACTATACCACAGGTGTGCCCTCTGGAGAATTTACTCAACCAAATTTAGCTTACTCCTAAAGATACTCCTAGTTGTATGTGTAGGGAAGGCTGGGAATCAGAGGTAGATTTACTGAATTCCATTTATGTAAAGTATAAAAGCAGGCAAATAGTGGCTACTCTTGTGGGAGGTAGTGGCTGGAAGAAGGCCAGAGCGGGGCTACAGATGGCTAACAATTTTCTTGATCTGAATACCTAAGTCATGGAAACGTATTTGTGAAGGTTCATTGAACCGTACAAATATGAAATGTGCACTTTTCAATATGTATATCATGCTTCAATAAAATATTTGAAAAAGTATAAACAGATAATTCAGCTATTATCAAAATGGAAAAGCCTTTTCTTTCATGAATATATTTGATGACACAGTGTATATAATTATAGAATTATATATAAATGTTATATACTATTTACATATTTATGTAAACTGTGTGAAATGACATTTGTTGGCATTCCTCTTTTTAGAGAAGTAGTCTGTCACATTACTACAAATATTGGGTATGGCAGTATAGGAATTTGTATGTAAAACCCCGCCATATCATTGAATCAAGAAATACTTAAATTTGTTGTCAACTTCACACAAAATACTAAAACCAACAAGGATAATATATAAAGCTTTAAGTTTGCCACTAGAATTAAAACATAGGCAACACACAGGTTAAAGACTGTTGTCAACTCAAACAGCGTCACAGTATGAGAAAAATTTGAATGTCCTTGTATCTTATAGTTCAAAGATGAAAGAATCCCAACAGAGATTTTTTTCCACAAACCGACAATATTCTTAAACATTTGCATGATATTGCCAATAACAGTTGTGAACCTCAAAAAAAAACTTTTTAAGTTGTCAATAATATAATACAAATTAATCATCTGTAGTAGGAGAAAAATTGACCTCTTTCTATTTATTCTATGAAAAATATTACAAAAGTATACTCCTATAAGGAATCCAGCAAAATATATATAACCAAAAAAAAGTAGGGATAAAAGTATTAGGTGTATATCAGAAGTTAATTCGTAAATACTGATATTCTCTCAATTTTGTTGTTTATGGTATGTAAAGTTTTTACAGTTTATAATTTATTATGACTTCTATTTTTACTTTAAATAAAAATTGACTTTTATACACAGATTATACCCAAATTATTTTTTTCAAGAGGACTCATAAATTATAGAAGTTTTAGGCCCCAAAGAACCCATTTGCTGATGCTGAGAATCACCATGTATATATTCCACAGCTGCAATGTGCCCTAATTGCAGAGCTATCTCCTGTCAGGCAGGCTGTCATCCATTCAAATGCCCTCCCACCTTCTGATTCTTCCTATGCTATACAACAGGCCTTCTTTTCTCCTTTGCTACTTCTACTTTCTCCTTTTAATTCTTTTTTACTCTTAATTTTGACAGTCCCATTCTACACTATAATCTGAATTAAAGAAGTATGAGTGGATACCTCTCCATTGCAACAGCCCTTGACCAAGAATTTACACATCTCTCTCTTAGTGTAATTGGACAAAAGTCTACTATGCACCTACTTCATCTAGGGCAATCTTGCCCAGATCTCTGATCCAGCCAGCAAAGCCCTAGCATTTTCCTCACTGTCTACAATTTCTTTCCTCTGGACATGTCTGTACCTTACTACCTCCTTCCATACTCTTACTTTGTCCCTATTTTCATGCAGCACCTGAGGACAGAGGTGGGAAGTAGAGAAATGAAGTAGGTCCTAACCATACATGAGCTTGTCCAAGACCCTCACTGTTCCCTGGATGAAGGAATATCCTCATACTGAAATTCTCTATGAGTAAGGGGAAAAAAAGCGAATTCTGAGCTTTATACATTTATGCTGGAAACTGGGGAGATAGAGAACACAATAAGGCAAAAAAATAAAAGACTTCTTTGACAGACCATCTTATTTAAAACTACCATATTCTGAGTTAGGACCACTAACTCAGCATTCAAATTTAAGTCAATGTTTATGAAAAATGAAAACCAGTGACACATATTTTTTTTTTCCTACAAGGAGCCTGAGATAAAAATCTCAGGCCACTGAAAGGAGGATTAATTTGCCTGTAATGAAACTGACGTGCAGGAAAAATTTAAAATCAATCTTGTACTTAAAAGCAGAACATTGATGGTGCCTCCATATTTTCTCCCTCTTCCCACTGCTAGCTTGTTGCCAGTGAACACACATTATGCATATTACCCACAAATCTTTCCTCTATTTAAATTTTAAAAAGAAACACCATGTTTTTAATCAATCTATTTGCACTTGGCTGTCAACATTCACAAAGGCACTTTGATTTCCTTTCATTATTCTCAAGAGAACTAAATGCAGATGAATAAAAAAGAGAATGAAAAGGAGGGCAAATTAAGGGTTAATACACCTTGCTAAATTCAGACAAATGTAAAAAAATGGAGAACTGTGTTTATTCATGGCCTTTCAAAAAATCTGTGCTATGCTTCCTTCCCGAAGACTATTACCAGAATCGTCAGGTATAAATACAGGCTTTTGTTCTTTAACTATCAGATTGGATTTCTATGTGTCTTTTTTTCTACTTCACAAACCACAGCTCTTGACATCAGAATAATTCAATCTCTTGACTGTGAATTACAAGGTCCTAGGGGCCAGGTAGACCATCCCTAAGAACATTAGGCATGCATCATTTTCATGTTGTCGGTCAAATATCTTCTACAAACAGCCGAGAGACCAAATGCTCATCAAGTGGTCAGGCAGATGGTGTCAGATGACTCCCAGCAAATTCTAGTACTGGGTGTAAGGTGCCTCTGCAGAGACAGCAGAACCTTCATTGGTTGCACAAACTGGCTGATGATTAGAACTTCCTGAGTACAGCTTCCAGATTTAACAAATAAAAATACAGGATGCCCAGCTAAATTTGAATTATAGACAAACAACAGATTATTTTTAATATAAAAGCCTTTTCTGGGAGTGCATCAAGAGGGAATGCATTTCTTTGAGTGGATCCCTGAAATGTGAGAGGAGCAGCGGAGCAGGTGAATGGAAGTAGTTTGAGGAGGGATGCATGTGTTTAATACATAAAAGGACATATGACAAATTTGTAATTCCCTTTCAGTATATTTTTCCCAAGCAGAATAAAAATATATCTGTAAGACCATATTTATCCAAGAGTCTTTGGAAATGATTCATTCTGGAGAGCCAAGTTTTTTGTTTGTTTGTTTCTTAATAGCTGAGGGGTTCCATCTTTAAGCAGTAAAACATTTTACATTTTAACTTCTTTGGGTGGAAACCTTTCTTAAATGTGTCACACATATATTCGTGCCATTTTAAACAGAAAACACTGCTATTATTTCAACTTCTCTCCATAAAGAGCCAAGGTTATAAGTATGACCATCTATTATTGTAATAGCTTTTGATGTTTTTGAAATTCATTGAGGGATCTGTCGGGCTATTTGCCCTTTCACTAAATATCTCTATTCTGCCCTGAGCTTTAAATTTTGCATCTGCTCTTATTGTTTCTCTATGTTCTCATGGTCAGTCTATTAACCGTTACTCTTGTACTTTTCTGAATTTTCCAAAATTCTTTCTCCCTTGAATTGGTTTCTCCTTATCTCCTAAGGTTTAAAAATAAGAGAGCAAAGCATTAAATTCAGTTCTTAGGACTGTGAAATTTAAAAAGAGCCCCATATTAAGGTCCTAATGAGGTCTCCTACAAAGAAAGTGCATTATAGCTTTAAAAAAATGACCATAAGCTATCAAAATAGTTGCCACATAGATATTATACTCAAATTGACTGCTAGCTAGTTCCAGTAGGCGTGGTGATAAGGTGGGGGCTCAATCTCTTCCACGTAGACAAGTGAGATGTAATATACTCCCTCTGGATACATACAGTAGTGCCTGAGATAAAAATTACATTGAGGTAGAAAGAAATGAGAGCAGTAGTTGCAGGGCTGGTGGTGCTGGGTCCAAGAGTCACTGGACACTGACCAGCCTGCCCTGTCAGAAACAGTATAAAGAGATCGTCTGGTCGGCCACTCACTGGCTTATGCAACTTTGTACTATTCATTTAATCACCTTATGCTTTGGTTTTCTCATTTGTGAAATGATGTTGATAATGAATACCACTTTTGGGAAGTGAGGACTATTTCTGCTGTCCTCTTCATTTTTCTTTTTTTTATATTTATTATTATTTTTTAATTTTATTTATTTATTTGACAGAGGTACAGACAGCCAGTGAGAGAGGGAACACAAGCAGGGGGAGTGGGAGAGGAAGAAGCAGGCTCATAGTGGAAGAGCCTGACGTGGGGCTCGATCCCATAACGCTGGGATCACGCCCTGAGCCAAAGGCAGACGCTTAACCGCTGTGCCACCCAGGCGCCCCTCTTCATTTTTCTGAACTGGTCATATGGGATGCAGCATCCACTATTTTCCCATGTAACCCACATCTCATTAGCCTCAATGGAAGAACTTTGTACTTTGATAGAACAGAACCTCAATTCCTTATGCTCATGATTTATAAATGCAAAGTTTCCATGCCTTGAACTGGGTTTCTAAGTTGTACCTGCACTTCTCTGCTCATGCATGGGTGGTGAGGGGTGTGTTTTGCGTTCCCTGGAAACACATTCCAAGCAAGGCCTGTCCTTGGGGCTGGATCTCCATGTCTGCTTCTATTCCCACTCCTTGCTTCTGCCACTGGTTGGGTAAACACAGTCCCAGACTTTTAGATGTGGAGGTTAGGGTGTGGAGGGAATAAAAAGACTAATTTATGATTCTAAGCCTAAGGTTCCCACTGGTGCCTCTTAGCAGAGAAACCCTAAATGGAATAGGGTTGCACCATGGTATGTGTGGCAGGGACAAGGGTTGAGAGAGGGGTATTCTCAGATGCTTGTCCAGCTATTATTAAAGCCAATATTTTGTGCCCTCATTTGGCCATTGTTATTGCATAGAATTTTCTTTACAGAAAACTTGAAGGGAGGAGGTAGAGCAGCATAAATCTAATAACTAAATCCCATCTGGAAATCTTATTACTCTTAGAGGATTATGGTGATTACATGATAAAAAAAGCTTGACACATAGTAGGCCCTGAGTTATTTACATTTCCCTTTTCTCCATGAAGAGAAGAGGGGAGGGACTGAGTAGAGGAAAATGAAATGTAAAAGTGGCAAATCATAGTGTTCTACTTAATAGGGAGGCTGTGAGGAATAACTAATGAATGATTGTAAAGCCTTCTGGAAAGATAAAGTCTATAGAAATGCAAAATAATAATATCAGGGAAGTAAAGATGTCATTGAATATAAAGGAGACAGCTTTTATTCCCATACAAATATCTTGGTCACCATCAGCAGCAGTGGGGAAGAAAACAGAGAGAAGTGTATGTGACAGTTTAATAGTGTTTTGTTAAAAATAGAACACATTTTAAGAGTGTCTGGACTTTCTTTAAAATGAAAAGATGAGCACTGATTCACTGCCTGCTAGAATAGATTCTGAAGTGCCTCTGGCAAAAATCACTGGCTTTTCCACCTCCAATTTCTTATGTTAATTAAATTGGGAGGACAAATTTAGTTTATGAGAAGAATAATGTCAGGAAGCGATGCTGGTAGGCAAAATGCCACTTCACGTGGGAGCAGTTTGTGAGTGTCCAACTCTGAGCAGCTTGACCTTCCACCCTAGATAGAATCTCACTCCAGATATAAATCTCTGGTCCATCCTATTCCTCCTGAGGATGTCCTAGGAGTTAAGATAAGTTTAAGGAAGACCACCAACTTAAGGGCTTACATTCAAGAACCTGGAACAAGGGGGAGCTATTGACTTTTTCTGTGAGTGTTCAGGGTCATTCAAACAGCATTGCCCCAAATTTTGGATGATGATAAATGCTTTGCAAAGAAAAAAAATAGTTTCTAAATAAGAAAGTTTTCCAAAATAAATTTGGGAAACATCAGATTAAAAAAATTAAT
This sequence comes from Ailuropoda melanoleuca, assembly GCF_002007445.2. Taxonomy (NCBI): domain Eukaryota; kingdom Metazoa; phylum Chordata; class Mammalia; order Carnivora; family Ursidae; genus Ailuropoda; species Ailuropoda melanoleuca. The sequence goes on from NC_048218.1 coordinate 58,671,461, forward strand.
AGATTATTTTTAGTTGTAGGAGTTCCTAAAACATTTAATATCCACATGTGCTGTAAATTTCCAAAACATAAAAGGCACTGTGTTCCCCAGATTTATTTGACTATGTAACTATTTTCCAGAATATTTAGCAGGACAAGCCTTGAGGCACACTTTGGGAAATACTGTTCTGGGGACACTTACAGAGTTTTGTTTTTGATTTGGGCTTAAGGGTTTTCTAGAGGGAGTTGAATTTCCAGATAAGCCAAGAAAATGGAGTTGAAGATTCTGTTGAAGTCTGAATAAGTTATGTAGATTGGATCTCAGACCACTCTAGTACAAGTATATATTTCTCCAAACGTGTCCTAGAGTTTGCAGGTTGAATACATTCAGGCATCCAAAAAAGACTTTGAGCTTACCAAGATACATTTAGATTGAGACCCCCCTAGTGACCAGACAACCATCCATCTTTCCCTGCTGTGCCTGAATCAGGTGGACCTCAGTTAGTAGAACACTCTAAGACATGGCAGGGCTTTTCTTTGTTCAAAGATTGTGGGAAATCTGTAGTGGTGATCACCCTACTAAAGAGCCACAAAGGTAGCTCGAGCAAGGCAAGAGGGGAACTAGTGTGTGTGAAGTTCTCTTTGGTCACTCTGAGTGTGGGCTGCAGATGTCAAGGGGCTGTCAGGTAAAGGTCATGTGAAGCCTTGCATCATTGCAGATAGCCATGGGCATCTCAGATGGCACCACAGTATAAGTATAGACAAATTAGTTCAGTATCTAGAACCCAAAGGAAAGAGTTGTGCTGAAATCATAGAAAAGGGTAAAAGAAGCCTCATTTTAATATGTTAAACACCACACACATATAACTAAGGCAGCCAATCTGAAGCAGAAACAGATGTATTCAGGGTACAAAGAATAACATTTTTAGCTAGCTCGGCTTCCTTTCAAATGGTTTTTCTCAACAGTGAGAACTTTCTGAGAAATGCATTTATATAGGTACAAAGCATGTGTCTCTGTGACAGCAGGAGTCCTATTTGCATCAGATTTACTTCAACACCTGTTTGTTTCAGAGGGCACTGCCTTCCTAGGAAGCACTCCAGAAAATGAATTACATAAAGGAAGGATGCCTCACTTTGGAAAGATCAGGCAGAGCATTTACAGTTCCTATAAATCACCGAGTCTACTTTCTTTGGTGAATAAGAGAGAGGTAATTTTTAAAGATTATTATTAGGAGAGCTGTGATTACCCTTGCATGCATAACTGTCTGATGTCTATTTTTAAACCATGTCCTTGGAACACAACGAGTATTCAATAAAAGGTGTAGACTGAGCAATTTCAATAACTCATTCCTGCACATCCACTAAATCTTATTTGTCAAATTACCATGAAATCTAAATGTTATACTGTTTTACTCTGTTGATTAGAATGATTTGGTGTCTATCTCTATACATAGTCCAAACATCAACTTTGTATAGTCAGCAACAATCTAGATTCTTAAAGCATCCTGAAAATGGGACATGGCATCTGGCTTCACTTTAAGTTATGCTTACTGGTGACAACAGAATTCTCTAAAAATGGCATCAGAGTCTATATTTATTCACATCTAATTTATTTCAGAGGGAACCATACTGAAATATGGTCTTCCTGATGACCACTAGGAATGTCCTATTTTCTTAAGATGCAAAAGGTAGAAAGAAGATAAAGGACCTCTACAGATTACAGTTCTTTGTTTCCTCAGAGTGGTGCTCTAAGCATGATAAATAACTTGGATATAGAATCATACTTAACTATTCCTAGGATATTTGTTTCATTACTAGTCTTCCCTAAATTCAATGGATTGGAAAATTTCTGTGTGGGTTGTAACCTTAGAGATGCCCCTTTCTAAGCCTAAATTCTGCAGATGAGAAAATTGAGGCAGGACAAAAATAAGAACTTCACCTAAACTCACATTGCTATTTGACACCACAGCCAGGTTTTCCCATAAAGCTCAGACCATAAAGCAGAAAGATCAGGGATTTGAAGATCATCTACATTTGCTGCTTTTCTGTGTCACGATTGGATGGAAGCGTAAACGAGCAGGTACAAAACCCAAAGAAGAGAAGTTTGCTGCCCCCATTGATTTGATTCCTCTTCTTTGTGTCTGGCATTAAGGGTAAAGCTGCAAATGAAATAACAATGGTAAATTGGAGAAAAGTGCTATTCTCTACTGGGGTGCCTTCCTGGGCCCATGACACTAATACAGTGGATTTTGCATGAAGATGAAAACAGTTGATTTTGGCTTATGGCTATAGATCCCTGAGTCAAAAATGTCTTCTGTAGTATAAACTATTTTCTTATTTATTTGGAATTCTTCCTTGCTGAGATGTTTACCTTTTCCCCTCTCAATTTTGAAAAGGCAAAAAAAAATATTTCTTAACCCATACATATTTTCTCCACCCCTCTGTGTTCAACGTCACTTTAGTAGTGAGTAGCAGGCTCATCTATTTAAGCTTAGTAAAAGAAGCTAAAGCAGCGGGACTGCATTCACTGCTTATAGCTACTCTGGACAAACCTTTGGCAGCTCTGCCACTAGAAATGTTCCAGGTCCGGGTTTGAACTGTCAGTAATGGCAGCCAACAGCAACTTACATAATTACTGCCTTTATCCAATTTAGCTGCAAAATACTAGATAGGAAGGCATATGTATAATAATACATTTTTATGGGTTTCAAAGTGTATCCTTGGCTGCCTTCTCTTCTCATTCTACTTACTTTACTTGGGCTACAGTTACCCCCTTGATATGGATGCCTCCCAAAATAGTATTTCAAGGCCAGGTCTCTCTGCTGAGCTATGGGTACCTCTTTCTAAAAGCTCAGAGTTTGAGTTCCACACACTGTTTGCAAAAAACCTGCCACACTCAGATCCCTTTGCTCACCAGTCCATGGTGTGGAGAGGTTTTCCTGTGTGGTCCCAACGCCATACTATCTCAACCCCTCTCTCTTTCACTTTTCTCTCCCTTCAGAAAGGATTCCCTCCCCTCAGCGGCACAGGTTGTTTTTCTCTCCTCCAATTTACTTCCATGCACCTTGCACCTGTCACACTGCCTCCCTCCAACCGTGGCGGAGATCCTTCTTCCAGTACTCAGACTGATGTCCTGGGTGTTCCAAGTGATCTGACCTCAATACAGCTGTGTTCAAGGGATGAAGAAAGCCTAGCATCCCCCTACTTCTCTGCCATCTTAACTCCTCCCATGGATACCTATTTCCAACTATTTCCTACATGTATTTACTGGATGTCATGCCAGCATTTCAAAAGCAACACATCAAAACCCAAGTTTTCATCCCATTCCCACAAAACCAGCTTATCCCCCTGTATTTCCTATCTTGATATATATCATCTAAATTCACTCAATTACATAAGTCAAAATATTGTTAAATCATCTTAGACTTTCAATTTCTGTATCAACAGCCCATTAATTACAAAAATCAAATAAAATTTATTAAATACATCCCCAACACATCCTCTCCCTTCTCCATTATCATGACCTTAGTTCAACACATTATCTTATCTCAAAGAGGAAACTAAAATTAATTTCTGGACATATACAGAATATCCTAACTAACAAGTAGAGAATACAAATTCTTCTAAAAGCATAAAATTATTACAAAAATTGAACACATTCAAGAATGAAAAAGCAAATTTCAGCAAATCAGACTGGTATCTACAGATCGATCACAATCTCTGGTCAAAATGCAATTAAATTAGAAATTAGTAACAAAATTTAACTAGAAAAAACCCTTCTCCACTTAGAAATTTTAAATAAATCAAGCACAACACTATAAATCATAATAAAATAAGAATGAAAAATAATAAATAATACCACAAAGCATTTCCAGTGAGTTTCATTTAAAGCAATTCTTAAAGGGTAACCTATAACATTGTTTATGTTACAAAGAAATAAACTATGAATATGGACTCCCAGCATGTATTTTTAGAAGTTACAAAACAAACAAACAAAAAACCATAATAAACTTGGAAAGTAGGAAGGAAATAAGAACCCAAAGTATTGGAAAAGGAAAAAATAGGAAACAAATAATAGAAAATATCAACAGAACTAAAAGTTTGTTCATTAAAAAGATTAAAAATTATCTGTCAAGAGTGATCAAAAAAAGAAAAAAAAAGAGAAACAAGTAACTATTAGGAATAAAAAAGTGACTATGCAGATGCTAATCAAAAATTGGATGTCATTATAAATTACAAAATAAGGCACTATTTTACTTATTTTAGGAATAATCTATTGGAAAATTAGAAAACATGATGTCAAATACTTAAAAATTTTAGACAGAAATTTCAAATTCTTTTTTTTTTTTTTATTTATTTATTTATTTATTTATTTGACAGAGATAGAGACAGCCAGTGAGAGAGGGAACACAAGCAGGTGGAGTGGGAGAGGAAGAAGCAGGCTCACAGCAGAGGAGCCTGACGTGGGGCTCGATCCCACAACGCTGGGATCACGCCCTGAGCCGAAGGCAGACGCTTAACCGCTGTGCCACCCAGGCGCCCCAGAAATTTCAAATTCTTAAAACAACATAAATTTGCAAAAGTGAGTCAAGAAGAAATAGAAAACATAGTTTGTAACCATTTTATAAATTTATCTGGTAGATTTCAGTCTTTCCATAAAGAAAACACCAGGCTCAGATAAAATTGTAGGAGAGTTCCACTCAACATTTAAGAAGTAAAATAATAAAAACAATTCAAATTTACCACATTACTCTTGCATTTATATTTTTATTATGCATATTTACATTATTTCCTGCACAGGAAATACTTTACAACTCATTTTATTAAGCTAGCAAAACTTTGAAATACTTCCTAATCTGTGTCCTAGTCTCCTCTCTCACTTCGTTATCAGTGTGATCTTTCTAAAATGCAAACCTGATCATTTCAGTCTACCAGGGACACCATTTCAGTAACTAGATTTAGTTGGTCCCTCCTTTGGACTCCCAGAGCACTTTTGCAAATCCTCACAGCACCTATCCCGCCTTACTAAATTCTGCTTACTATCACAGTGTGTCTTTCTCACATTAATCTGAATTCCTTGAGGAAATTTATTCGTGGATCTTCAGGACCCAGAACATGCTTGGCACATGGTGGATACATACCATACCTCAGGCATATCACGGAAGAAGTCCTTTTTTGTATAGCTTTTCTGGTAACTTAATCATCAAGTAGAATCTTACTTTTGTGAGAAAATACATTCCAGAGTACAAAGAACAACCAAACATGCACTTTTGGAATCCAACCCATTTCTGGGTTGGGATCCATCTCTATTAGCTTTAAAAATTTTCTCAAAAGTTTGGGATATGGGGAGACAATAAAAGAATCATCTTTCTCTCCTAGGTACTTCAAAAGACAGGAAACTCACAGTTGCTCTAATATGAGGTAGTGATGATATTGGGAAGCATCCTTTAGTGCACGGACACATGGCATCCTGAAAAAAATCGATGTTTTACATTCCTCCCTGCTGGGTTTCATTTCACAATACAGAGCTATCGTTACAAGCCTCAAAATATACCTGTTCGGTTTTTCATCTGTGAACATTACACTGATTTCAATTAAATTCCAAAATAGATACCCCAGAGCCCTCCCTAGAATTTTTAATATTTGGTCTTTAATATAAATTGATCCTTTGCTATTGAGTCACAAAATTGATATTTTGTGATATAACACAAAACTAGGAAAAGGCTTTGAGAGTTATTAAAGTCACAGGCTGTGCTGCTATATACAGCATACTTGGGAACATGTGCTATAGAAAATACAGCCTTCCATAGAGAAGTCACATATTTACAACACATTGGAGGCTCAGCATTGAGAACCCAGCAAAAGAATCCAAGATGTTCATTGCCTTCACTTGAATTGGCACTTGCAGTTTCCAAGGAAAGAGGTCTCATTCTGGTGGTCCCTCATCTCAGGAACATCTCCCATTCTAGGGTGTCAGGAAGTCCAAAGCCTCAAGGATATTTTGCGAGGGAGCTCTGGGAGTGGGAAAACAGTAGGCATTCTTGATTTGTGGAATGCTGGGGAGGTGGGATAAGGTCAGGGAAAGCCATAATGCCCAGGTCACGAGGCTATGGCAGAACTAGAAATAGCAAACATGACTTTTGGCATTCAGTCTGTTCATCTGACCACTGGACCCTGGAAACAGGTGCTGGAACCTTATGGCAAGCAATTAGAGCTCCTATCCAGATTACAGGCTTTTGCCAATGCCAAAGGAAGAAAGAGCTGATGAGGTTACCAGCCCTGGGAATTTTGCTCTGCGGCACTCTCCTTCAGTGTTATGCCAGAAATGCATTCAATGATGGAGCTCTGCCATTTGCAACATGTGTCACTTTATCTTTGGGAGAGCAGAGGTAACTAAGTGAAGTTACTTTTATTTATTCCATTTCATCTATCTGAGACCAGCATTTATTAAGCATGGTACTAAGATTACACTTGATTTCCCCTCAGTTTTCTTTTATTGTTTTTGCATGTAAGTCTTGAGGAAAATAATATTGCTCTTGAGAGCAAATGACTTAAATGAATCAGATGTTGTCTGGGTGTAGGTATTGCTATGAGACCAACTTTATTATTAGTTGTTATCCTAGTTATTGCAACATGTAGCCATCTAAAGAGTAAACTTCAAAGAGCAGGCAGTTCATAGCTCTGTAATCCAAAGAGGGAGCAGCATGGAAGAGCAGAGAGCATTAACTTTGGAATTCCATTTCTCTCCCCTACTAGCTGTGTATCCAGGAGCAAGTTACTGCAACCATCAAAGCCTTAATTTATTCATCTGTAAAGTAAAGGTAATAGCTTTGTTTGCTGAAGGCTTTAAATAAATTACTATGTATAAAGAGTTTGGTACAGTTTTTGGCACACAGCAGGTGTTCATTGCATGTTAAGTTCTGTTCCTTATTTTAGACATGCTTTTCCAAGGGAGCTCAGACATAAGATGTGGTCCAATAAGCAGGTATTACATATTAAACTGCATTAAATGAGGCTAATTATGGCTTTGTTAGTTTGATCTCAAAGAGTGAGCAAAATAACTTTTGAGGCTTATTTAAATTCTTAGCTAGGTTCTACATAAAAAAAAACAACAACAAGTAAAGAGCTAAACAACAATCCTAATAATTTCATGTTAGCACAATATCAGAGTAATTTGAATATTAAAAATAAACTCCTTTTCCTACAAAAAGTGCTCCAGGGGTTGTTTCAGCCCTATACTGTTAAACAACTCCAACACCCCATGTTATTTGTTACAGTCACCCTCAAGTCCTGTTGCTCCCAGTTGAATATGGTTCCTTTTTAGTTTCTGACATCAGCTCCAGTTTCCACTCCTAATTTTCCTTATCCATCTTCTGACTTTCCGGTCTCCCCCAAGCTCACTGCAGTCTACTTCCCCAGTCAGATCTGCTTGACTACATGAAAGAAAATTCACTTAGAAACAATAAAATAGCAAAAGGCACTTTTGTCTCCCCAGTACTTGGGAACTGGTTTGTGAGTACAGTACAAACTCAATAGTGAAAAGTTTTTTGATAAAATGATTTAGCTTGTAATCAAAGCAAAATCACAGATTTGTTTCTGAAGCATTTTGCCAAAGAAAAAGAAAGGTGTATGTCCCAGCTACTGCTGAATAAGACATGACACCATTTGGGGACTACTCAAAGCCTTCTTATCCTGAAGATCACCATGACACTTGCTGGGCAGTTTTGAATCAGACAATGTAGCCTTGTCCCCACGTGACTGCTGACTTCAACTGTCAATCCATGGATCTTTAATGTTAAAAGTGTTAGCAACCTGCACTTAATTCATGAAGAGATTTGAAGCCAGCATATGTAACCATAAGGGGAAGGTAAGAAAATATGCCTTATATTTTCTTAGGGAAAAGATCACCTAACTAGCACTATAAACCTATCCCCCAACATCCGATTGAATGATTTTAGTTCACTGCATACCTTACAAGATCACGTTTCACCAAGCTTAGTCAAGTATAGACTCATCATCACTTATGTTACTATTACTATGCTAGTATGAAATTGCTAATATTTGTCTGTCTGTAAGGCTCAGAATAAAACAGTGCAGATGACCAGATTGGCAAGAACCAAAATGCATGAATCTATCTTGGTATTTAACAAAGTGAAGAAGGGGGTAGACCCCTGTACAGATCCTCCATAAGCCTGATTTTGAAGTTGCTATCATAGCATGACATATTTCCTGTGATTTTTCAGATACACAGCCTTTGATATTTGTATAGAACTTATTTCTACTATGACCACAGCACAAAAAAGAAATGTAAAAGCAAAAGGACAAGAAGTAGTGATTTTGCTCTGATTACTGTTAATATTGTATCTTCTTTAAGGAGTGCGAAGAGTATTATTTTTGAGTCATCTTAGATATGGAATTTGCAGGAAATAAATCTACATCAGAGCATTTATAGCTTCCTTTCTGAAGTCCCCTCCACTTATGGCTTACCTGTTTGCTTGTCCAACCTACCTAGGTGATCGACCTTTGCCCCGGGCACTGATTTTCTCCTACCCTAAGTCAACGGACATAAGGTACTCATTCATTCTTCAGGATTGCAAACCAAGTCATCCTTGCTGTTGTTTTGTCTCCCATGACTTTGTACTTAAATTTAAATAGTATTACTTTTGCCTTTTTCTCAAGTTTCAGCTTAGACCCTAATGCAGTAAAAAACTGCATTCCTGGGTTGTTCCTATACATACTTTTCCTTCCTAATGGCATATCTAGGTTAAATACCTATATAGGACTAGGGAGTGATCTTTTTCTAGACCTTCTTCTCTTCTCATCCTTCCTTAGTCTTCATCTCCTTTTTTATCAACCCAATGACACAAATTTCTGATGCAAATGCCTTCTGGAATTCCAAGTTTTGGTTCTAGCTTTCTGATTCCCTGCCCACCTGCCAGACCCCACATTTCTGCTAGTTCCCTATCTTGGCTTCTCTTAGTCTGCAAAATCATGCAAATAATTCTTTCTTGCTTTGATTCAATTATGACTTATGAGTATAAAGAAGCAGTTGAAAGCTCTCATCAAATGAATGATTAAAGTGTCAAATGCCCAGGTGTTTATTCTTGTTCCCTTGGTATAGTTAGTCACCTAACTCACACTACTACTTGTCTTTTCTTTAGGAACAATAGAAGATTCCCACCACCCGTACATCCCCCAAAAATATACTCAGATACTCCTATTTCTAGGTGTTGGCTCAATCTGTAGGTTTCTATTTCCTTTTTTTTTTTTTAATCAAGAAGTGCATCACTTATTAGAATGAGCAGTATCAGTTCAATAGGATGCAGGTCTCTTCTATTTGATTTTTGGGAGATGGTGTCACAAAGATAAAACTTAAAATGTTCCAAATCAATAAAGCGATCATCTGCATTCCATCAGTTTTGGGTGAAAAGTAGGAGACTAGCCAAGATAAATAGACTTTAATGACATGTTTGCTTTATTAAAGAGTAGGTAATTTTGCTTTAGCTTAGCTCATTCTACATAAATTTACAATATCTGTGTTTCCCTCTTCTAAAAAGCCAACACAAATATATTTGTCCTATTCTTTGCCCTAATATGTTTAGGTTAGCTATTTTTTGCTTGTTAAGACATATCTAAATCCTTGATACAGTGCTCTTATCAGTGTTTAGCTTAATAATAACAATTCTTTCTCAAGTTACAGACACATTTTCTCTCATTTGAGCCTTGTAATAACACTGGGAAGGAAGGAAGAATACATTTTTAGTATTCCCAGTTTACAGAGGAGGGGACAGAAGCCCAGAGAAATTAAGTAAAATACTGGAAGTCCCATGGCTAATAAAAAGTAGGATCCAGGTATTTCTCTAAATCCTCCCTTCTTTCCACCCAACACTCCTCAAGGCTTTTCACCCAGGGACACTAGGAAACAGAGTCATGCAAATGCTTCTTCCTAGGGGTCTGCAATACAGTCTCAAAATTCTATTTCGAATGTAAAATGTCTTGATGTTTCATGTTTTATTAAAAATTCAGGGAAATTTTGCATTCTACCCTTATATGTAAGTGTATTTTAAGGTAAGCAATGTCTCCTCTAACTTTTCTACCCTCCCACTTGATTTTTAAAATTATTCTTATTTTTTATTTTGAGTTCATTATAAATTCACAAGTAGCTGTAAGAAATAATACAGAAATCCTTGTGAACCTTCTGTCCAGTTCCCCCAGTAGTAAAACTATAGCATAATAGCACAGTCAGGGTATCAACATTGATATAGTTAAAATCTGAAACATCTTCATAACCATGATGATCCCTCATATTGCTCCTTTATAGCTACAGTATTGCCCCCCCATCTCCACCTCTTCTTTAGCTCTGGGAACCACTACTATGTTTTTCATTTCTATAATTTTGTCCTTTAAAGGGTGTTATATAAACAGAATTATGGAGTACACAACTTTTGATATTGGTTTTTTCCACTGAGCATCAGTCACTGGAGAATCACCTAGTTTACTATGTGTATCAGTAGCTTATTCCTCTCTTTGCTGAGTAGTACTCCATGGAATGGATATACCACCATTAAACTATTCACCCATCAAATAGTTGTTTCTGGTTCTTGGCTATCACGAATGAAGCTGCTATAAACATTAGTGAACAGGTTTTTGTATGAACATGACTTTTCACTTCTCTGGGATAAACGCCCAGGAGTACAATCACTAAGGCATATGGTAGCTGGATGTTTAATCTTTTTTTTTAAGACAATGCTGAACTTTTTCCTACAGGGGCTATACCATTTTACATTCCACCAGCAATGTATGAGTAAATAGTTTCTTCACATCTTTGCCATCATTTGGTGTTGCAATATTTTTTATTTTAGCTGTTTTCATAGATGTGTAGTGATACCTTATTGTGCCTTTAACTTGAATTTCCCTAATGACTAATGATCTAGAACATCTTTTCATGCTTATTTGCCATCTATAAATCCTAGTCACTAAAATGTCCATTTCTTTTGTCCATTTTTTAATTGAGTTTTTTGTTTATTTTTTTACTGTTGAGTATTGAGAGTCCTTTATATATTCTAGATATCAGCCCTTTGTTAAATAAGTGTTTTTTCTTGCGCTGTAATATGTCTTTTAAACTTTTTCACAGGATCCTTCCCAAAGTAGAAGTTGTTAATTTGGATGAGGTCAAACTTATCAATTTTTTCTTTTTATGGATCATGCTTTTGGTGTCAAGTTTAAGACTATTTGGCCTAGATCTAGATCATGAAGATTTTTTTTTCTAAGAGTTTTATGGTTTTAAATTTTACATGTAAGTCTGTGATCTATTTTGAATTCACTTTTGTATAATATGTTAGAGTTAGGTTGATGCTCAGTTCTTCTTTTTCACCTGTGGATGTCCAACAGTTACAATACCACCTGTCCCATTTGTCTCACACCAACCCAGCTGTGGAGGTAAGGGGGGTCTCATTATTACTGGCTGGGTGTGGAAGTTCAGGCTCTCCACATGGACTCCATTTGCACCCAGGGAAGTGGGTGAGGGCACACTACTGGCCAGTGAGGATGAAAATCTCAGCTCTCTACCTGGCCTTCCCTGACAACATGTTGGCAGGGGTAATACGGGACCTCATTACAGCCACATGATTATTGAAGTCTAGGCTCTCTACTTGGCATTTCCTGGCATGAGTGGGTTGGAGCCAGTATTTCCTGTGATATTTAGCTGGAGTACAGCAGTTATTGTCTAAAAGTGTTCTGTCTTGCTATTTTGCCTCTTTCTTGGTCTTTTGGTTAGAGAAAGCAGGCTTTTGTGGGGGCTTCTTTTGTCTACGTCTATTGGCATTTCCAGGTTACCAGCTTCTGCAACTCCAAAACTGGGATATATAAAACAAGCAAAAAAGCAAAAACAAACATACAAACAAAAACCAAAAACCAAAAATAACCCTTAAAACTAAAACCAAAACCAAAACCCAGGGAACTTATTACCATGTTTTCCTCACATCCTGAAGTCCCCACCTAGAATGTCTCTTCTCTCCAACTTTCAGAGTCTTCTATGTTTCTTTTATATATAATATGCTGAGTTTTATAATTGCCCTTTTCTGGAAAAATAGGGATAAGTATGTCTACTCTGTCTTTCCGGAAGTGGATGTTCCCCAATTTGATTTTTAAGTAAAACTTGATGATCTAGAAAATGTCATGTTTATTCTGGCAGGCAAGCTGTATTATTTTAATATGATCTTCAAAGTCCATAGCACAAGGCTATAAGGAGGACAGATGCTTCAGTAAATTACAGGATTTTCAAGTTGATGATTTAAAAAAAGAGATGAAAAACTCATCTTCATCAGTTGTGTAATCTGCCCACTAAGTGACCCCTAAGGGAAGAGAGAAAATATAATTGATACCATTTTTTCCCTCTTACTTCGTATTCCTCTAGAACTGTACCAACTCATTTTCCAGCCATTTCTCTCCATTTCATTCAATTGTTGTATTGATATCTCCAGCTCACCTGGATGCATGACAAAGCCACATCCTTACTGACCTGCAGGCTTCTGTCAGTCTACAAATATTTATTGAATGCCCCCAGGGGCAGAGGCTTGTGCTGGGTGCTTAGCAGGCTAGCAACAGCCAGTGTCGTTTGGCCTTAGGCTTCCCCGGGGCAAGGACAGTCAGACAGCTGAAGGGTAAACAGGTGTTTCAGGTTAAAAAAAAATTGTCCTGCAAATGCCTTCCTTCAACAAAGCTTTTTGAGTATTATCTTGAGAAAAGGAAAACAACAACAACAACAACAGCAACAAAACAGTAAATTCCCTTTCCATTGATGAAGAATCTCTCTGACACGGAAATACAGAAGATAAAACAGTAATGCATTTATGTGGGCTCTGCCACAAAACATCAGTTTTTCCATAAGAAAGATTTTTTTTATAAGGACAGGACCTGTATCTTTTTCACATATGTCTTCTAGCATGGTGTCTTGCACAGAGTAAAGGCGAAAACCCTTCTATGTCACATGTCACGCTGAGCCACAATCATGTGAAAGCCCCAAGTGGACCTTGAGAAGAGAATGTTCAGAGAACCAAACTCCACAAATACAAAGCAAAAACATTTCAGAAAAGAAAGAATGAACTAAGGAAGGAAGGAAGGAAGGAAAGAAAGTAAAAAAGAAAGAAAGAAAGAAAGAAAGAAAGAAAAAGAAAGAGAAATAGAAAACCATTAAATCAGTAAGTTTCATAAGATCACTGTGTGGCTATGGCAGTGCAAATATAAGAGTTAGGGTGATTAAAAAGAAGGAGGAGGAGGCAGCCCCCAAAACACAGAAGACTCAGAGAATTGGCAGACCTGTTAATGAAAAAATTGTTCATGACACTTGTGAGACAGTAAGGCCAATTTTTTTCAAAACCATCAAGATAGGTATAGAGATCACTGTAATGGGATTTTACAGTAGGGGGAAGAGATTGGGCTCAACTCTGAATACAACAAAGAAAAGTGGGAATTTATAGCCAAGGAAGGAGAAGGGTGGGGGTCAGTGGATGGAAAATTACTAAAAGAAAACATCAGAGTAAAGGGGGAGGGATTCTGGCTACCAACCTAACAGGATTCTTGTTGAAGGCAGGCCAGGGTGATTGGACATCACCTGAGAGATGGTGGAGGATGTCCATCTATTGAGGGTGACCAGATCTCAAGGGTGAGTGATTTTGGCTAAACTGATTTAGCAGAATTCTTGCTGAAATTGAACAATGCAGAGACAAACCTAAAAGCCCCAAAGTCAAGACCTTGTCAAAAACAGAGCTTAGAAGAGTTTGACCAAAGTTTGGTCTTTCCCTGACCAAACTTTAGTCAGGGCCCTCTGAGCCATCTTTCTGACTAGATCTCAGTCTCAGCCTCTGTTGCTGGAACTGCAGAGCCTGGTTTAGCCCAAAATCTTGCTAAGTCAGTTTAGAGAGAATCCCCCTACCTTGATCACCCTCAATATCTGATCAAATTCTCTATCCTCTACTATCCCACCCTTGATATCTAATCGTCTTGGCCTGCCTTTAGCAAGAATCCTGTTAGGTCAGTTCAGCAAGAAATCCCTCTTAACCTTTGATGTCTCTTCTTAGTAATTTTGATCTGCCAACACCCTTCCCCACAATCTCCTGACCCAATCTGGTTCTTGACTATAAATTCCCATTTGTTCTTATATTTGGAGTTGAGCTCAATCTCTCTCCCTTACTGGGATGGTCTCAACACGCACTGCAACAGTTCTGAATAAAGTTTTCCTTACCATTTTAATGAGTGTCAGAAAAAATGTTTTCTTTAACAGAATCTAAATCTAGAGGAGGACTTGATGGGCAGCTTCTTTTCTCCTCCTCTCTCTTATTATATTTCCTTCTATTACCTCTAAGAGAAAAATTAGACAGATAAGCATCTCTCTTCTAGGGAGATGGAACTGCTCAATGCTACTTCGAGATGTGTCCTTTTTAGCTGTATACCACATAAAACCAGATCTATTGTGTCAGGAAGAATGGGGCACTAAGTACTCTCAGGCACATAGATTTTAGAAGCTTCTTCATTCTTCTTAACCTCTTAGGATTCTTCTGCACTGCTGGGAAGTTGGGACTTGGAAGTACATTTTTATACTTGAAAGGACTGTATCCTGGATGGGACTCCAAAGGGGGTGAGAGAACAATCACCTTAAAAGGGGTGGGGTGCAGAAGATGGGGGCTGTTTACTTCTTTTATTTACTGGGAAGCCAGAAGGCAGTGAGAAGCTGAAGCCTTGCTGTGATATAGAAACTGTCTGAAAAAAAGGATGCCCTCTTACCCTTTCCATGCTGTTATGCAAGTTAAGCTGAAATTAGAACACCGGGATTTGCTGCACCCCTCCATTTTCTGGTTTTCTTCAACTGTGACCAAATACCTGAGTGAAAGTCTGACATTACTAACTTGGCTGAGACAATTCCCATGCTATTAAATATGCCTAACTCAGCTCCTTTATATTGGGCAATGTCTTGTTGACGACTGAAGTGATAAATTTAGAAGTGGAGAAATAAGATGGGGCTTCTCTAGTACCTGCTTGCCCAGTTTTAAGAGTTTTTGCTGACTACAGAATTTTGTTGCTGGAAAAGACCTTTGAGATCAACTAGGTCTACTCCTCCTATTTTATGGATGAGGAAAAAGAATTCTAGAGAAGTGAAATGATATGACTTAGATCACCCAGCTAATTAATCGCTGGGGTAGATCTTGAATCTGTATTTTCTCATTTTTAGTTTTTTTTTTCCCGTATCACTGTATATAAAATCCCTGAGCTCACCTTGCTGCAGCTTTTAAATATTAAATGTTAGCTTGGGGAAGTGATCTGGGGATGATAATACCTTGTACTACATACAACCCCAGAATATTATGCTAACTTTAGCCCACAGGGCTAAAGGAGGGCTCTAGGAGTGCTGACAATACTGACTCCATCTTTGGCCCTCCATCTTATTCATGTCAGTGCAATGACTTCCCTCAGGGCTGTGTGTTCCAGGCCCCTTGGAGGTTAATGTAGGACCTGACCAGAATGTGAGGAGCCTTGTTCTGGTCTTCCCTAAATTTGTTTAGATAACTAGTACAGATAACATAGTTTCCCCTGCATCTCCTGACACATAGATGGCACCATGCGGTCTGTTAAGTGTCAGCTATCAATCAAGTGTATGCAACCCTCTGACTTCACCACGATGTCCTTCACCCATCTCCTCACTCTATACAATCTGTACACTGAGGTCCAGACTTAGCAGAGAATAGCTGCACAGCATCCAGGTCCTTGCCTGCCCAATCCTCCCTGTCAGTAAGTTACCCTAAATAAAACTCTGTGTAAACTGTGTGGAGCTGCCTGCTTCGTTTTTTGGTCTCAAAGTGCTTTCTCAGTTTGGAGGATACTTTACAGTCCCCCCTCTTCTAACAATTGGTGAGCCAGCAAGGATGAGACTGAAAATGAAACAAGCATGAACAGGAGGCATGCTGGAAGAAAGACTGTTGTCCATGGGGGGAAAGCCATTGTTTGTGGGGGAAATTCCAGGCTGGCCAGCCACCTCCATGTGGGGAAACTTGGCCAGGTTGTCTGAGCATTTCAGACCAGCAGTGCATATGGGGATGCCCTGAAAATGTCCAACGGATTGTTAGATATCCTATCCAAAATGACAGACAGATGGAAATGGAAAAGGATCAGGAAGAAGCCATTGCTGCAATAGCTTGGCCATTGCTCTGTGCATTACAAGACACCATGGAAAGGGAATTATAAGTAAGGAAAGAATTAGAATAGACTAGAGAAGTATTGACTTCAGAAAAAGATGTAACCTGCATGTTCCTCTCATGAGGATATTATGTCCAAAAGATCCAACAGTAGGAGGGATGCTTAGAGATTATGGCACACAGCATGTCAAAGATGCATGGGCACGGATGACCACACAGTAAAGTCAGAACTACTCTATCTCAAGAGAACTGGGACCCTAAAGTATGGGATCTGTGAGATAATAACTCCGCTGACCAGGAGGATATTTTCATAGAGGAGGAAAATGATTTATAGGCATGACCTTTGATTCAAATAAAAGACCCAGGCCACTCATGAGCCTGAGAATGATTGAGAAGAAAATCCTGCCAGTCAGAAAACAACTGTGAGGGAATATTCTGCCACTGAATTGGTAGAGCTAATAAGCCACTTTAAGCAAAAGCGCTGAGAAAGTGTGGCAGCTTGGGTGTTACAGCAGTGGGATATTGGGGGAGATGGTATTATGTTAAATGGGTCTGAGAGTCAAAAATGGCCTTAGTCACACTGCTTAACCTGCTTTTTGACAAAGATTATATGCTGCAGGCATGGGTGAGAATGGTGAGCACTTAGCTAAACTGATTGATTGGATAAATGCTGGCATTAAGATGACCTGGCCTAATGAAGGAAATGTTACCTCCCCTCCATTATGCTGAACCTTTATGGAAAAATTACAAAAATTATACTTGAACTGGGAATAAAACATGTCATTTACACCCAGCATTTTAGAGGCCCAGATGAAGAATTATTTACTGCTGGTATGAAACACCATTACCTTACAGTCAGCACTCCGGGCATGGTATGGGACTTTGGTATCTTTGTGTCTATGGTTAATTAACCCATTGCTACAATAGCTGCTATGGTGCTGACATAAGTGAGACTGAAAGAATCTGGTCATAAAGGAAATAAACGGGTTGAAAAACAAAGACAAAGGATCCTGGCAACAATAAGATTGCAGAAAGGGTGGCCATGAAGATCTTTCATAAACGATTATGGCAAGATTTAATATTATCTGGGACTCCAAGAGAAAATACAGACAAACAACTCAATTTGGTCTTGCTGAGCCTATGGAAAGCATTACCTAAAGAAAACTAGTTTACTCCTTTGAAGGAAGGCTCAAAAAAGCCAGATGTGTCACCGAGTTCCTCTGCTAACAGAGGAATTTCAGGGGTGGATACTTGCTACCTCCCAAGATTAGGGGTCAGGCCAACATTGCTCACTAGTGCATGTGCAATGGAGGGTGACCAGAGACCCCAGGTTGAAATAATCATTTATTGGTTTTGCACTAACAAACAGACTATGCCAGTTCAAATAGGCACTAGAATTGAATGCACACTTATATATAGTAACTTGTCAAAATTTGGGGGAGTAATAAAGGCTACTGCTGGTTATGGGTAGCAAATGATCAAGGTCAGAAAAACTTGTCTCAACCTACAGATTGACAGGTTCCCTCCCTGCTGTTTTCTAGTACATATTTCCTCCATTCCTGAGTCTATTTTGGGGCATAGATGTTTTATAGGATATGGACAAAGACAGGTGAATGCAGACTGTGCATCCAAGTAGTAAAACCTGTTATTGCAGGTCATGCAAAATGGGAACCTATACAGCTGCTGGTTCCCCGGAGAGTAATTAACATAAAACAATGTAAGCTACCTGGGGGAGGGACACGAGATTACCACCACCATTAAAGAATTAGAAAACATAGGGGTAATCAGGCCTGCTCAAAGCCCATTCGATAGCCTGGTTTGGCCTGTAAAGAAATCTAATGGGGCCTGGTGAACGATAATAAATTATAGGGGACTCAATATAGTTATTCTGCCCAATCATGCCATGGCGCCTAATATAGCCTTATTGTTTGAGAAAATCATGGCATCCATTAAGACCTATCATTCTGTACTGGACCTGGCTGATGCCTTTTTCAGCGTTCTATGAAGGCTTGAATCACAAAACCAATTCGCTTTTACGTGGAATGGGAGGCTATGGACCTTCCAGGCATTGCCCCAAGGGTATCTCCATACTCCCACAGTTTGTCATAGGATGGTAGCCAGAGATTTGGAAAAATGGAGACTGCCAGAGAAAAATTGTGCTTTATCATTATATACATGACATTATGTTAACTTGGGATGATTTATCCTCTCTGTCTCAAGCGACTGCATCATTATAAGAGTACTTAAAGTCATGAAAATAGGAGGTAAACACCCACAAGTTCCAAGAACCCGGTCATTCAGTAAAGTGCTTGAGCATCATATGGTCAGTAAGACAAAAGTGATCCCAGAGGTGGTCACTGATAAAATACAAGCCTCCCCAACCACTAAAATGGCAAAGGAATTACAGACTTTTGTTGCTTTATTGGGTAACTAGAGACCTTTTATTCCCCATTTAGCACAGATATTAAGATTTTTATACACCTTGGTTAAGAAGAGGAGTTGATGGGATTGGAATGTTAACCAACAAGAGGTGTTCTTAAAGGCAAAAATGGCAGTAAAACAAGTACAAGCCCAGGGGGGCATTAGTGTCAGATGTGAATTGTGAATTAGATATAAGTTTATATCCAGAAGGATTTAGCTGGGACTTATGGCAACAACATAATGGGAAACAAATCCTGTTAGGATTCTAGACCCAGTGATGGAAGGGAACAGAAACCAGGTACAGTCCCACTGAAAAACAACTATTAGCTGTGTATCTTTCATTGGAACAGATGGAAGGATTAACTGCTGACTTGCCTGTGATGATGTGAACTTGTCTGTTGGTTAAAGACATGTTCAGCAAACCTTAGAGTGCTTGTGCCCAGGGAAGCACCTTACAGAAATGGCATGCTTATCATTCTGTATCAAAGGAGCACTTGTAATACCAGCCTGCTGTCTCATGAACTGCACTTGTTAGTGGGGCTGATCACGTATGTCTACCCAGCCCAAGTTCCAGAAGTCACTGACATTATGCCTTCTCTCCCCCCACTAGAGAAAGGGATATGCCTGCCTCCAGCAGACACAGACACACGGTACACTTATGGGAGTTGCCAGGGAGACCTACTTGGCCTTTCTCTGCCATCCAACTGGATTCTGATGCATTTTGGTTTGAAGACAGAACAAAACAAAGTAGTCATTGGGTAGCCTTGAGAGTGGTATGGATGGTCCTGATGTATGAACTCGTGCCTCATCAATTTTACCACTGAAAGCTGAGCAGTGTGGTAAGGGTGAACAATGTGGATACTATATTAAATAGACACCTGCAGGAAGTGGAACTAGGGAAAGGTATTTGGAGAGTATGCACTAAGCCTAATGTAGCCATCCATGGCGTGTGTCCACTCACTCCCCATCCACATTGCCAGGTAATCATGGAGGCAGATGCTCTAGTCCTGGGCGGGAGACCTTCTGCTGAAGGAAATGCTGACCTGTCTGATGTAGCAGAATGGGTCCACTGCAAATCATGACACTGAGGTCCCAAAACTACTTGGAAAATAGTAAAAAGATTATGTTTACTTTTAAAATAGTCTGATCAGTGAGTTGCTGACAAGGACCGCCTCCAGTGCCACCTCAGGCGATGGCCGTTGCACCACACACTGGGGCAAACTAGGTGGACTACATGCCGATTCTCAAGGCCAACTCTATAGGCCCTTCGCCAGTATCAGAAGAGCACAAATATGCATTGACCCGTGCAGACATTTCCACAGGACTTGGTACAAGCCTTTGCTTATAAGAGAGTCAATCAGGCTGCAACTATAAAAGGATTAACAAAACTGGAGGGCACATACGAATACCAACTCAGATAGATAGTGATCAAGGGACACATTTTCCCTGCCATAAAGGCCAAGAATGGGCAGAGGCCTGGGATATATTATGGACTTTGCACCTGCCATACTGTCCCACTGCTGAAGGCCTAATTGAAAGGATGAATGGACTAATAAAAAAACGTTAAAGACATTAGCACCAGCCAGCTTCCTCGAAGGATGGCCTCCACAACTAACAGAAGAGATTCAGCTCTTTAATGAGAGCCCACAGTGAGACAGACAGACATCAGCCCACGAATGCCGAACAAATAGCATGCCTGGCTCAGGTGCTGCAGGTGCAGATACTGTTGAGAGGTTTGAGCCCCATAAGGAACTCATTTTGCTTTGCTACAAGTCCTCCCACCTGGTAAGACTCTAGTTCATTGGAAACTGGCTTGGAGTGGCCCCCCCCGCCCCCACCAAGGTGGCATGGCATCCTAACTCCTTGGGGCCAAGGGCTCACATCTGATATTATCATTAACCTCTTGTTCTATATTTGTCAGGGCCCAACACATACACACAAAGAACTGCTTCTGGACCTCTGATGTTTGGTACTGAAGTGGCATTTTTATTATGGGTGGCAACCTAAACACCTATGTACAATATAGACACACCCTCTGATGATATTAAGAGACAAAAATATATGGTATCATTCCTCCAGGAACGGCTCACGGGAACCAAACAGCTACTGTGTTGTTGCTAAATGGAGATTTGCCATATTTATTGCCTGTAAAACATTTGCCTTATTGTCTCTAGACTCACTGCTGCTGTCCCTCCCTCCCTGTTGTTGTGGGAAACACTTATCATGGGCCACCACTTACGCTGCAGTTCACATTTGCTGAGACTATGGGATTTGTGGAATGCTGTCACTATCCAGCTCAGAAAGGATACCATGGGCAGTGATACCTTTTGATATCATGGAATTAGAATGGTGATTAAGTCTAGTAATCAACCCCCCCGCCCCTGCAGAGAAAAAGTCAGACATCCCCTACTTTTGACCTACCTTCCACTGACGCATACATTTATAATATAATTTGGCAGGGAACTAATGACTCCAAGATTATTACTAACTACCACATTTGGGATGGCCTGGAACAGCTATGAGCAGAGCATGCATATTAAGACTAACAGCCCCTCTATGTATTGAGAGGATTAATTATATCTCTGCCATCCCTTGACATATGGGATGGTTGCCCTACTCTCCATATCAAAAGATACATAAAATATTAGATACAGGCTGGACAGGATGAGGAAAGAAATCTGTAAAGGTGGGGGGTTTCTCTACCCCCCAACACAGAATTTGGGGATGTAGAAGTAACTTATGGTTGTATCTACCTTATGGATAGGGCAATACACCCTAGGTTTCTCGCACTTTCCTGGGCACAAATATGACACCCTTTCTGGGAAGCCCCATAACTTACCATCCCTAAGGTCCTGACGGAACCGAAGTCTAGTCTGGTGGAAATGGCCAGCATCTATTTTCCTATCTCAATATGCCAGTCTTAGTGCAAAATTAGAAATTCAGGCCTTGGCTAAATTTATAGCCTGTATGTTAAATAATTCTTACCAAGGCATTTCTCTACTCAATCGAGAAAATGCTCAAATGAGAAAGGTGTTTTTATAAAATGGCATGGCTCTAGATATTTTAACTGCTGCTCCAATAGGGAAAGGACATGAATGTTGTTCATATACACCTTCCTATGACAATAATGTTACTGACTTAATGTCCCCCCACAGAAGGTGTATCTCTTGCTGATGCCTTCACTAGATGGCTCACCTCTTTACTGGGGTGCTTGGAAGCTATAGTTCTAAGTATTTTCTTTTATCTCCTAGGTATATTAACCTCATGTTGCAGCTTATATTGCTGCTGTGGCATAGGAATGCACGTTACCTGCCAGGGTCTGGCTCTAGAGTCATTGTGGAAGAATGACATGTAAAGAATGTACACGTCATGAAAATACAGGGGTTGGAGGGTAGGTGTGGTGACAATTCTGACTTTGGTCCTCCATCTTATTCTTGTAGTGCAACGACTTCCCTCAGGGCTGTGTGCTCCAGGCCCCTTAGAAGTTAATATAGGACCTGACCAGAATGTGAGGAGCCTTGTTCTGGTCTTCCCTAAATTTGTTTAGATAACTAGTACAGATAACATAGTTTCCCCTGCATCTCCTGACACATAGATGGCGCCATGCAGTCTGTTAAGTGTTAGCTATCAATCAAGTGTATGCAACCCTCTGACTTCACCACGATATCCTTCGCCCATCTCCTCACTCTATACAATCTGTACACTGAGGTCCACACTTAGAGAATAGCTACATAGCATCCAGGTCCTTGCCTGCCCAATCCTCCCTGTCAGTAAGTTACCCTGAATAAAACTCTGTGTAAACTGTGTGGAGCTGCCTGCTTCGTTTTTTGGTCTCAAAGTGCTTTCTCAGTTTGGAGGATATTTTACAGTCCCCCCTCCACCTTCCAACAAGGGCAGTCAGCACACAAGTCATCTGTATGTCACCAGAAATGCCTGGGGCAGACCACCCTGTTTCTGGTCATTCTCATGTGGCAGAGAATGAATGAGATTATTTTGTTTGTTCATTTGTTCACTTTATGGAAGAATGGAGTACATCTGAAAGGTAGAATATTCAAGTTTGAGGTCCAACACCAATTATGCAAGAGAGAAGTAGATGGGAGCAGACACAGGAGGCCACAGAGGACACTCAGCCTTCCTTAAGGGGATGCCTCCACTTGCCTCTTCTTTTCAAAGTCCACTGCTTAACCAGCTGGGGCATGAACTATGAGGGATTCAGAATGGGAAAAAATGGGGAATTTTGAGGGGCTCAGCAGTCAAGATACAAAGTAAACATCTGTTTACACTATGGGATATCAAAGACAAAATATCTGAAATATACAATAAGCAAGCAGAAATTTAACTTTCTATAACATACCTGTCAAATATTAACTCTTCCTCTCAAGTGAAATTCCCATCACTTAACAGATTTAATTGTTCTGTACAGCTCAGATCAAGAGCAAAAAAGCCATTCAGTCATGTATAATATTGGAGTATAAGATGTATTAAACTAAGGAAAATTTCTATTGTGTTTAGTGATAATCTTTATCTTCTCTTACACTAGGTTTTTTTTTTTCATACCTCCCCTCCATTATATACTGAGATATAGTCAATGTATAACATTTCATAAGTTTAAGGTACACATTGTGATAATCTGATACATACATATAGTGAAATGATTACCACAATAAGGTGAGTTAACACATACTTCACATAATTACCATTTTGCTGTTTCTGTGATGGTGAGAACATTTAAGATCTAGTCTCTTAGCAACTTTCATTCTCTTACACTAATTTCACTCATTCATTCATTCCTTTTAAATCCAGCTTTCCAGGAATTTTATTTGATAGTAGGAACTTGAAAGTATTTCTAGGATGAGGATACAGATGAATGTAATTCATTTTATTTTTCATGACAACAATCTGACGAACTAGATACTATTCTCACATTGTAGATGTGAAAACTAAAGCTCCGAGATTGTAAGTCACTTGCCCAAGATCAGAAACTACATCCAGGTCTGTCTGTCTGTCACCAAAGAATTATACACTTTACACAAATGCCTTTATATTTCTGGAGATGGGGAGAGGATAGAAAATAGTGGGATAGAAAAGTGATAACATTCTCCTTATAAAGGATACCTTCACTTTCCAATGAATGAGATCCCCAATGTGTATATTATTAAAAAGTCTAAGTAAGAGACCCACAGTTCTGCAAAATACTGAGTAGAGGAACAGGGGCCTCTGCTAATGATTTCTTGAAACTTGCCTCAGGCTTGCAGCTGGGAAGAAGAAAATGATTGCATCCCAAGGCACACAGTAACTTATGTGGATGGTTTCAGGTATTTCATAGGTTGGGAAACTTAAGGGAAAAATAAAATATTAAGGCGAGTGTTGAAATAGGATATTAAAAAGTGCTCAATAGCCTTGGGCAATCCCTAGACACTTGCTTCCATACTTCTAACTTGCAACCAACCCTTTGGTCCCACCACTTTAACTGATTGTTTATTACTTGCCTTTGCTCATATATTGTTGCTGCCTTCTGAAATAAAATGTTCCAATCCAAGGATCATAGAACCTCTATAGAAACAGGACTAGTCTCTTGGTGATTTCTTCTTATCACTTTTCCATAGGTAGCTCTCAAAGTATTGCTATTACCACCCTCTCTTCTTTGCTGATACTTCTAAAATGCATTTACTTTTATTTTTTTTCTCTTCCTCAAGGACTGTATAACCCATTTCTCTGTTCTGTACCATCCTTAAAGGTCTTTATATATTTTTCATACTCTCTTATCCATTTACTCCACTCCTCTTCATTCTATCGAACACTTTTTTAAGTTAACGAACAACTTTTTCAAGTTCATCATAACTTCTAGATATCTGAAACCTTGCTTTGGGTAAGAGTAGTGTCACCAGTAGGAAGAAAGATTAATTTGGTGTCTATTGGATATTCAAAATGGAATAGAATGTTTTTCACTTTTCCCATTTTTACTATTTGCCTAAAAAATTATAAAATACTTTATTTGCTTTATTAAGTATAGTACTTTAACTTTGCAAATACGCGAATGACTAAAAATCTGCGGCCTCAGCGACTTCCGTGAGATAAAATTTTTTTGTTCATCAGAGAGATTTTAAATGATATATTATTATTTCTTAAGTGCACCTCCTGTTCTAAGTTGATGCAGTTTTCAAAATTCAAGAACTTTTCAGTAAAAGCTGCAAGAGAAGCAGAGTAGAACCCAGAGCCAAGGCTGTGGCTATAGGTGGTCAAGTACAACTGTATATTGCTTTTTTTAAAATTTAAATTCAATTAATTAACATATAATGTATTATTAGTTCCAGAGGTAGGGTTCAGTGATTCATCAATTGCATATAACACCCAGTGCTCATTATATCACATGTCCTCCTTAATGCCCATCACCCAGTTAACCCATCCCCCCACCCACATCCCCTCCAGCAATCGTCAGATTTTTTCCTGTAGTTGAGTTTCATATGGTTTGTCTTCCTCTCTGATTTCATCTTATTTTATTTTTCCATCCCTTCCCCTGTGATCCTGTTTTGTTTCTTAAATTCCACTTACGAGTGAAATCATATGATAATTGTTCTTCTCTGATTGACTTGTTTTGCTTAGCTCAACTGTATATTTCTATCTACTGATCTCTGTGGCTCTCTGATCATTCATGTCAGTGGTCACTGACTCTTAGCAAAGGACAAAAGAAGTGGTTTTATTCTTTGAGTGCCTTTAAGACCCCTATCTATTGGCGGATTCTTACGTAGGAAGATTACTAGCACAAGTCTAAGATAAGATCATATTATTCCAAACAATACAAAGGTTAAGGATTATTCTTCCTGGCCATGGCAAAAATCACCAAGTGAAATCAAATGCTCAAAGATTTCTCCCAAAGCTGAGAAATGAATGATGTTATCTGGCGCGACATTGTATTCCTTCAGTAAAACAAGTTCAGATTCACTCACTCGAGCAACACTTTTGAGATCATGATAGCCTCCTGGGATAGCTTGCTAAGTTTTGAGGTGAGGGTGGGAAGAGCTTTTTATTTTGTCTATGGCCAAGACTCATACCTATGTTAGTCTCCTACTGGCATGGCTGTGATGAAAGGTACAGAATAGCCCACAGCTCCCTCAAAAATTCTGATCCTGACTGTGGCTTTCGCTTAGTGATGATGAATTGCTGCTGTCAGTGGCTTCTTTGCTTAGAGTAAATCCCCAGATGGCTTTATTTTTAGATTAGGGACAAGATCCAGAAAGACAGTATTTTGTTTCTACTTTCACCATGCATATAGCTCAAAGGGATGGGGGATACTCTTAACTGCCTCAAAAGCAGTTTGGAATGAGTTAAATTTGACCAGATTAGATAATCAATACCAATTTTTTAGTGTTTTCTATATGCCAACTGTTGTGTTAAACTCCTTACATGCACTATCTCGTTTAATCCATAATCTGAACACGATCTGTACTATCTCTGGGGTAGGTGAAGACAGATGAATTATCTGCTGTTAGAGGAGTTGATGCTTGTCTACTTCCTATAGGACATGCCTCACAATACTTGGAAAATTCTGCTTTTCTTCCCCCTGACTGTCCTGTTGTATGCTGTATTGTCAATAGGGCATTCTAAATTTAGCTTTGCAAATCCAGAAATTAAATGCCAACATGATCCATTCAGAGTCCTGTTTCTATACATCTTGGTTTGTTTAGCCCTGAGGGAAAAAGTTGCAGGTGACCTTTCTTTCTTGTGCTTACTAGACTTAAAAATACATATAGTTAAAGTAGCTCGACCAGACCAGCTAAGAAAGGCTATAACTGCCTCAAAACAGGCCAGAGTTCTGTTGGCTAACACTTTGTTTTCCATTACAAATCTACAGGGCCGTTTTGGCTTGGGTCTGGATGTGAAGTGTGTGTGAGAATGTGAATTCTGAAGGGATGTGTGTGTGTGTGTGTGTGTGTGTGTGTGTGTGTGTTGTGTAGCGTATATCCATGAATGACTGTGAATGGGCTGTCTGAGATGTGAAGAGTTAGCATCTCCATTGTTTACTTCTTCCTTTCCCACATCTGAGAATGCTACAAAACATGTTTTGCTATTTTTTCCTAATTGCTCAGTGTCTACAGAAACCCCAGACTGAAAGAGATAGGCTCTGATATAGATTAAATTTGGTGGATTCTCTGGAGTGGCCCAATCTGGGATTAAAAAGCTGACTGTACTATAATCATTTATCCCTGAAAAATAAAAATGTCTCTCATATGTATTATGCATAATGTACTGTACTTCAATCTATATTGGAACATATATATATCAGAGAGAGAGAGAGGAGAGAGTATGTGTTTTGGTTAAGTTTGTTTCAACCTGAAGATTCAATGATTCTTGAAAAACGCAAACTCCTTAGCAAGGTCTATGAGATGTTTTAAAGCATACTTATTTAAACTCACTTCAGGGAAAAAGAAGAAAATAGCATGGTGGTCTAGAGCATATGGAAACTACATCTCAACTTTATCACAGCTTTATCACTTGCTGGCTGTGAGAACTTTTACAAAGTTGGCCTAAACCTCAGAATTCCCATCTGCAAAATTAGACAGTGATAGTTATTTGCAGGGTCATTGTCAGTCTTTTATTTTTTTTAATTTTGTGGTTAAAAAACACATAAAATGAGAGCTACCCTCTTAACAAATTTTTAAGTGTACAGTAAAGTGCTAACTGTAAGCCCACTGTTGTATAGCAGATCTCTAGAACATGTTCATTTCGCATGACGGAAACCCTATGTTCATTGAACAGCAACTCCCCACTGCTCCCTTTCCCTAGCCCCAGGCAACAATCATTCTGCTTTCTGTTTCCATGGATTTGACTACTTTAGATACCTCCTTTAAGTGGAGTTATACAGTATTTGTCCTTCTGTGACTGGCTTATTTCACTTAGCATATTGTCCTCAAGGTACTATCATGTTGCAGCTTATGACAGAATTTTCTTCTTTTTATGGCTGAATAATATTCCATTGCATGTATCGCATATACAAAAATTCATCAAACCATCAATGGACATTTAGGTTGTCTCCTTCTCTTGTCTATTATGAATATTGCCGCAGTGAATATAGGAGTACAAATATCTCTTAGAGATCTTGATTTCAATTCTTTTGGATAAATACCCAGAAGTAGGAATACTGGATCAGATGGCAGTTAAATTGTTGCTTTTTTGAGGAACTTCCAAACTGTTTTCCATAGTAACTACACCATCTTATATTCCCACCAATAGTGCAGAAAAGTTACCTTCCAATTTATCCACACCCTAACACTTGGCTATCTTCTGTTTTGTCTTGTTTTGTGCATAGTAGCCATCCTAACTGGTGTGAATTAATACCTCACCGTGGTTTTGATTTGCATTTCCCTAATGATTACTGATGTTGAACATCTTTTCATATACTTGTAGGCCATTTGTATGTCTTCTTTGGAGATATGCCCATTTTTAATTGGGTTATTTATTTATTTATCGCTCTTTAGTGCAGTCTTCTCAAATTTGCTAAGACTTGTAATCTAACACAGGAACTGTTCTGGAGAATGTTCTTTGTGCACATGAGAGGACTGTGTATTCTGCTGCTGCTGGATGAAATGTTCTGTATATGTCTGACGGATCATTTGGTCTATAATGTAATTCAAATCTTCTGAATCCCTACTGATCTTTTGTCTGGATATTTTATCTATTATTGAAAATAGGTTATTGAGATTCTCTACTATTATTGTGTTGCTGTCTATTTCTCTCTTCAGTTCTGTCAATGTTTGCTTCATATATTTGGGTGTTTTGATGTTGGATACTTATGTACTGATAATAACTATATCTTCCTGGAGAATGGACCCTTTCATTATATAATGTTATAAATAATGTTATTATATAATGTTATATTATATAATGTTCTTCTTTCTCTCTTTGACAGTTTTTTACTTAAAAGTCTATTTTGTCTGATGTAAATATGGTACTTTTGCTCTCTGGTTACCAATGGCATGAAATATTTTCCCCATACTTTCACTTTCAGCCTATGTGTGTGCTTAAATCTAAAGTGAGTCTCTCTTAGACAGCATACAGTTTAATCTTGATTTTTTATTCATTGAGCTACTCTACATCTTCTCATTGGACAACTTAATTTATTTACATTTAAAGTAATTATTGATAGGGAAGAACTTATTATTGATATTTTGTTAACTGTTTTCTGTCTTGTAGCTCTTTTGTCCCTCTTTTACTCTCTTGTTGTCTTCCTTTGTGTTTCATTTATTATTTATTTTTGTAGTGATATACTTTGATTAATATCTCACTTTCTTTTGTATAGCTTCCCTGGGTATTTTCTTTGTGGTTACCATGAAGTTTACATAAAATATCTTACAGTTGTAACAATCTATTTTAGTTGATAACAATTTAACTTCAATTGTACATAAATCCTCTATTTTTGCTTCTCCCCCTCTGCGTACATGTTATATAATTGATGTCACAAATAGCATCTTTTAATATTGTGTATATATTACTTTTTTTTAAAAGCTTTTATTTATTCATTTGACAGAGATAGAGACAGCCAGCGAGAGAGAGAACACAAGCAGGGGGAGTGGGAGAGGAAGAAGTAGGCTCCCAGCGGAGGAGCCCGATGTGGGGCTCGATCCCAGAATGCCAGGATCACGCCCTGAGCCAAAGGCAGATGCCCAACGACTGAGCCACCCAGGTGCCCCTATCCATTACTTTTTTATAGTTATAGTTATTTCTTCTATTTTGGCCTTTTAACTCCTATACTAGAAGTAAAAATGATTTAGGCACCACTGTTACAGTATCAAAATATTCTGCATTTATGTATATATTTACCTTTTCCAACACTTTTTACTCCATATACATTTGTGTTGCCATTCAGTGTCCCTTCATTTCAGCTGGAATGACCCCCTTTAGCATTTCTTATAAATCTAGTGGTGATGGGCATCTTAAGGTTTTGTTTTTCTGGGAAAGTCTTTATTTCTCCTTCATCTTTGAAGGGTAGTTTCGCTAGACATAATATCCTTGTTTGACAGTGTTTTGCTTTCAGTACTTTGAATATATCATCCTACTCCCTTGTTGGTGTGCAAAGTTTATGTTGAAAAATTCACTTATATTCTTATGGGGGGGAGGGGCTTCCCTGTAAATGACCAATTGCTTTTATATTGCTGCTTTTAAAATTTTGTTTCTGACTTTTGATGATTTGATTGTAATGTGTCTTGGTATAGAATTTTTGAGTCTTCCTAGGTCTCTTAGATTTCTTAAATCTGAATGTCTACTTTCTTCCTTGGATTTAGGAAGTTTTCGGCCACTATTTCTTTAAATAAGCTTTCTGATCCTTTTTTTTCTTCTCCTTCTGGGATTCTCCTAATGCATATAGTGATCGGCTTGATAGTGTCCCATAAGTCCTTTAGGCTTTCTTCATTCTTTTTCTTTCATTTTCCCCCAGCCCCCCCCTTTCCCCTCAAACTGGATAATTTCAAATGATCTTTGAATTCACTGATTCTTTCTTCTGCTTGATCAAATTTGTTGTTGAATTCCTCTAGTGAATTTTTCACTTCATTCTTCAGCTCTGAAATTTATGTTTATTTCTCTTTTATGTTTCTGTCTCTTTGATGGTATTCTTATATTGTTCATGCACTGTTTCTGAGCCTGTAGAGCATCCCTATGATGGCAATTTTGAATTCTTTACAAGGTAATTAATATATCCCACTTCTTTAGGACCATTTTCTAGAAATGTATTTTGTTCTTTCCTTGGGGCATGTTTTCCTGCTTCTTTGTGTGACTCATAACTTTGTGTTGGGGTCTGCACATTTGAAAAAAAGTAAGTAACACCTCTTCCAGTCTTTATGAACTGGCTTCATATAAGGGAAGGCCCTCACCAATCAACCCAGCTAGAGATTCTGGGGCTTCTGAAAACTTTTTTTGGGTGATGATATTTTCCTGAATTTGTGCCTTTAATTTCTCATTTAGAAAGGTACGCTCGTTTTTTTTTCAGGACCTCTTAATTTCTTGCTCCCTCTGGTGTCTACCTATGGCACTGTAAATTCCCTGGTTGTACACCAGCAATTTATTCTGTTCTTCCTTGTTTTCAGCAGCCACCAGGCATCCAAAGTCAGCTGGTTCCCAATCAGCACCCAGAGTCAGGAGATATAGGTGTCAGTTCCATGAGGAGCCCTCTGAAAAGTGAAAATGCTAAACACCCACCCCCACTCCTCTCCTTCTCTCTCATAGGAGAAGCCTCAAGTTATGTGCTTTCTCCTGATAATGATGAACTGTGCCAGCCACAGCAAGCCATCCCCCTGGATACTCTTTGTTCATGGCAGCCTGCAAGCATCCAAACTATGTCTGTTCCATCAGCACTCCAGGTGAAGCAGGACAAAAACCAATCCCTCAGGCAGCTCTCCAAAAAGCTGGAAAAATGGACACATACTCCCCTCTTCTTATTCCCCTGAGGGAAAAGTTGTGAGGTGGTGCATTTCTCCCAGTTCTGAGCTGTGTCAGCTTGGGGAAACAGCTGATGAGGAAAATGTGAAATTGCTCTTTTACCTGTTTCAACACAACTGTTCTTGGCTTTGTGCTCACGTGGGCTACTGAAACTTCTTAGCTGGATTCTGGAATTCTCATAAAGGTATTTTGATCCACATATCATTGTTAAATTAGGTGTTTCTATGGGGCAACAAGGCCTGGAACTTCTTATTCCACCATTTTGCTGATATCATTCCTCTGGAAGTCTTAACTGAGAAAATCCATATAAAGTGCTGGGCACATTTCCTAGTATATAGTATATGGTCAATATATTCCATTAGCTATTACTGTTATCAACAATGTTCTCCTTTGCTGAAAATTTATATTATATCCTGATTGTAGCATGCTTCCATGCCTTATACTGTCTCTTCTGTCTAGAATGGCCTTTCCTTCCTTTTCCATTCAGTGAACTCCTACTTAGCTTTCTAGAAGAAGCCTGAGTGTCAAGTTCATTGTGAGTCACCAGAGAAAAATTCCCCCTTCTATAATACTCATAGCATTTTTTTTTCATTTTTACATTAGAACCTATACCGTATTATATTATAACAGGTTTAACATTATCTGTTTCTAAACTTCTTCAGGTGAGGGATACTACCTAAATTGATGTGTTTCTATTCCCGACACCTGTCTTCTGTTTTCTGTCTAGTACCTAGCAAGGGGACTGGCATTAGGTGGTTATTAAATGCTTACCAACTGAATTGTATAGGGTAGTCATGCTGTTTTCTCTGAATCCCTAGGAATCTAATTCAGTTTCACATTAGCGTTAAGATAAGTTTTGCTTTTTTATAATTTGAATGTTTTGGCCTTGACTAAAATTCTCAGTGAAAAGGAAACATCAATGGGCTTGTTTTGTATGGTTCTAGAACAGTGAATGCACAAGCACAGCAGAGACAATGTTGAAATTAGAAGGAACCTTACAGATTGCCCAAACATTGCCCTCTCATTTACTAGAGTGGTAAAGCAACTTATCTAAAATCACTTGGCCTTTTAGAAACAGTGAAGACATTGTCCCATTGTGGATTTGGGTAAAGGACAATTTTAAATGATGATTATGAATGATGATTTCATTGAACATAATGTTCATCGAACATTACTTAGGCTGATGAAGGAGGACAGATTTTTGTTGTTGTTGTTGTTGTCCTGCAGAATTCTTTACTGAGTCTCTTAGGAAGGTACTATAGGGGAATATAGTACTCCTTTTAAAAACCACATTAGAAATTATGCATAAAAAGATGTTGGGTGAAATTAATGTTAACTAGAAACTCATTTTACCTTAGTCTTTGCAACTAAAATCTTTCTAAAACATAGAGGTTCACTTCTTCTGTTAGTATTGTACTATGCTTAGACTCAGGCTAGGGAATCCCTTGATGTGGGTTCTACCCAGCAGGCCTTATTCTGCCCTTTCTCCTGTCATTATCCTTCTCATGAGACAAGGAATCTATGGGACCAATGGGACATGCCCTCCCACAGCATGCTGTAGGTATATGGAACCCCCAAATCCCTCACCTAAATGGCAGTTGGTCTCCTCCAAGGCTCTGCCTGGGATTCCTTCCCAGTCCATTCTTTAGAAGGAAAGCCATATCCTAGGTGTGTGAATTCCCAGGCCCAGGGGATAGATAAGGGACAACTACTTACAGAGAATGTGTATGGATCTTAAATACATGGGCCAGAGTGCCACACACATGTTCACCAAGTTGCTTGTGCTATGAGACAAAACCAAGTGTGGAAAGAGGAGAGGGATAGGCTACAAGCCAGGATACAAGATTCAGTTCTTAATACCAGCACATTCTAGCACAGAATTCTGAGGCACTCAAGAATTTTCAGTCAAACTTGGTTTCCACGCCATTGTAAAAATAATTTTGTAAATTATAGGATATAATTTTTTAAAGCCTGATTTGTAGCTTCATTTTTTAAATTATGTTCACTTAGCCAGCATACAGACCTCATAAGTTTTTGATGTANTTCACTTAGCCAGCATACAGTACCTCATAAGTTTTTGATGTAGTGTTCAACGATTCATTAGTTGCATATAACACCCAGTGCTCATCACATGTGCCCTCCTTAATACCCATCACCTGGTTACCCCCTCCCCCCCTTCTGTGACCCTCAGTTTGTTTCCTGGAGTCCAGAGTCTCCCATGGTTTGTCTTCTTCTCTGATTTCTTCCCATTTAGTTTTCCCTCCTTTTCCTTGTAGCTTTAAAATATGTATCTATTAGGTCATGGGCTTCCATTTGCACTTTCGTTGTAGGACGCACAAACATTAGGAGAATACTTACTTAGTAAGTACAACTGTTCTTGTTTTGACAATTGTAACCTGTACAACAATTTGGATCAGAAACATTACAAACATTTTTGGAATGTAGCTTGCTAATATAAACTGACCATAAAACACACTTTGAAATTCTTCTTAATTAAACTCTCAGTTATTGGCTCATTTATTTAAAATTTCCCTTTTCATTCTAAAAATGGAATGCCACTGATTGAGTGTTCCAGTTAATTGGATCAATCAACATTTTCTGAATAATATTATTTATGAATGGATAGAAGATCTTGCTTTGCATAGTGCAGGAAAAAGAGGCTTAACCAAAGGAAGGTTTGTTTTTTTGTTTTTGTTTTTTTTTAAAGGGAGGGGTTTTATAAGGCAAATAAGATGCATTTAGTCATGTTATTTGAGGAAAACTCTGGGACCAAAGGGCAAATTGTGAAAGAGAACTGAACAACATAAATGTTAAACACATAAGATTCAAAAGAAAATAACAGAGAAGCATCACAGTACCTCCAAGGGAGTGTGTTGAACTATTGTGTGGGATGTACGAAGAAATGTGAAAACAGGTGCCTGGAAATGAGCAGATGCTGCCTCCATGATCAAGGGCAATTCTGTGTTAATTCTGGGCATTGCACTAAAAAAGAAATGTGGGCACTTGGAACATGTCTACATGAGAGTGACTGGGATGGTAAAGTGTCTGACATCATTCATACAGAGGGATCAAGGGGACATCATTAGTAAAAGTGCTGTCTTCAAATACCTGAAGGACTGCTACATTCAAGTTCAACTGAAATTCTTTGTAGTCCCAGAGGACAGAGCAAAGGAGAGAAAGTCACAGGGAAATGGATTTTGAACAAACATATCCATAAACAAGCTTCTAATATTGTGAGATCACCTACACAGTTCCGTGAGGACAGAGCAACTATTTGCTGTGTTAATGGCTGGCTCACTAGTGTAGTGGTTCTCAAACTTGGCTGAACATCTAGTGGAGCCTTTGGAGAAAAAAAAATAGGCATACTTAGCTACCATCATCAGAGATTTGGATTTAGGAGGTCTTATAGGGGCATGGTCTTCTGGAGTCCTGAACTATTTTATAGGGATGCTCATGTGCATCAGGAGTTGAGAACCATGGCCTTACTGTGAAATACAAGGCCTGACACATGTTAAAAGCTTATTAATTTCTTGACTCTGGACCTTCACATTTGCTGTCCTCTGCCTAGACTATTATTCTCCAGACTTCTGAAAGTTTGGCTCAATCACTTCACTCCAATTTAAAATAGGTCCATTTCACAGCACTTTGCTTTGCCTTCTTTGTACTCACCCCTTATCTGAAATTCTTTTATCTGTTTATTTGTCCCTTTGCCACTACAATATAGGTTCCATGATGACAGTGACTTTGTTTATTCTCTGCTGCATATCCATTGTTTAGAATAAAGACTGGGAAATCAGAAATGCTCAACAAATATTTGTGAAATTAATGTGCAGATAAATTTATGAACGAGTGCTTATTGATTTATGGATGATTTAATTGGCAAATTGAATGCCCTCCACCCCTTTTGGGGAAGATGTTCAAGCAGAGGCTAGCTGACCACATTATTTGAGGATGCTTTAGGGGAAATCATGCATCATATGGAGGACTAATCTCAAAAGTTCCCAGCCACAGAGAATAGATAGGGAATGGTGAAGAAGATGAGGGGAGAGTTGGCATTAAAGACAGCATAATTAAGAAGGAACTAGAGAGCACTGGAGTGAAACAGCTTGCTGAGAAGTTGGCTATGGTAGCTGACTTGTTGAAATATTCACCACATTCTGAAATAACAGATGTGCATTGAGGGATCTGTGTGAGCATTTATAATCTGCTGCTTTCTATGACTTTCTCCTCCCACCTGCCTCCCACACACAGCAGCTTGCTGCCTGGCCATCCACTCGCAGAAAGTCGTTCTTTTCCAAAGAGAGAACCAGCCCCACCCCCATCAAACCATGGTCATATTTTATTTCATTCCTGAAGATAAGGATCTGCATACTTCCTTCTCTGTCCTTCCCTCTTTTGTCCCCTGCTACTTCTACCCTTGCTCACTCTACTAAAGCCACGCTGAACTTCCTGCTTTTCTTTAAACCCACCAGGCATGCCCCAGGCTTTGGACTGGCCATACTCTCTGCCTGGAAAGGTCTTCCTCCAGAAGACCACTAAATTAGTTCCCTCCCTTGCTTCAAGTCTTTGCTTAAATCTCACCTTCTTAGTGAGTCTCACTTTGACAACCCTGTTTAAAACAGAAACCTTGTATTTTACACATACTCCTGAGACCAATATCCTGCTCCACGATTTTCATTGTTCCATGTATTTCTTACTTGATAATGTGCTTTTAAATTTTATTACCTTTAGTTATCTATCTTCCCACAACATATCCTTGTACCAGAGTGTTCATGAAGGCAGTGAGGAACTCTTGCTTTGTTTGAAATTGTATTCCCCATGAGCTGAAAAGTACCTTCCACATAGAGTCTGTTCAATATTTACAAAATGACAACATAAATGAATGATACATTAAAATTTTTTTAAAAATCCAGGAAAGAGTTCTCTAAACAATTCTCATTCCATTGAAAGAACTTGGGAACCACTGGTCCTTTGACTTCAGATTCCACAATGCATTCATACGTTTCTCCTCTTCAATGATTACTTTATTCAAAAAGCATTTATTTAACATCACTGTGTATAGAACCCCCCACCAGGTTCTTGAAGGAGGCAAAAGCAAGAGAAGACAGTACCAAGTACCTCACAGTGAAGATATGAAGAGAACACATTGATAAAAATGTCCTCTGCCCAAAGACTGTGGATTATGGAAAGTGCTTACACCACATTTCCTTTGCTAGCATGTAAATGTGAAAACGTAATTGCTTTAATTGCTTAAAGGAAATCAGGGATTTTGGGGGAAGATAGGGAGCTGACTTTAAATATTAAGTGCTTATTGTGAATCGTTGGATTTGTTTTATATTTGTTGAATTTATCCAAGTGAGATGGCCCCTGGCAGGAAAGTCAGAGTGCAATGGAGTGATTGTTGGAAGCAGGGAGAGGTGGGAGGAGGTATTGGTGGGGAGGAGGCACACAGGAGAAGAATGAGAGAAAGAAGATCATGGGTCCAGAATATTCAGGATACTTGATCCCAACATATGGAAATTACACCCTGTAATCATGCATCTCAGGTCACAGCCCAGTGAAAGGAAATGGCAAGAGAATGAGAATCCTGGGAGAATGTTATTTTCATTTGAGATGTGAAGGGCAGAACGAGGACTACAGAGGTAAGGATTTACATGTAAGAAGACTAATGTCACAAATAATGGAATGTCCATGGGCCTTCTCTTCCCTATTTGACTTATGATTTATTGTGTATACATATAAGAGGTTGAACATGGTTAGTTAGGTACCCCTTGGCTATAATAATATTCATGGGAATCTTGGCTGATTATTATGGACCATGAATGTAACTAAAGAGGGGTCCTAGCCCCTAACTAGAAAGCAATACCCCAAAGGGAGAAATTAAGGCAAATGACTGATTAACTTAGGAATAAAGAGTAGAATGTATGGCAGAGTAGGAAAACAAAAACAAAAACACCTAATCCAAAGAGCCAGGAAGAGGGGGCATAGAAATTTTAAGAGGCAGGGATGGTCTGTAAGGATTGGTAAGAGCTATAAACCTTGGCAAAGCTAAAGAGGCCATATGTGACTCTACTTGTGACATTATCTCAAACCTCAGTACTCGATCATCAAACTGGTGACATTTGAACAAACTATATATTCTATATAGTAGCAGAGTGGCTGAGAATATGAAGAAATCCTCTCCTTTAGTTTCTTGGTGGTGGCTCTGAAGAGGAAATATTCCAGATCTACTGAGCAGGTAGGTGAAAATGCACACAGAACTGCAAGCCTGGTGGAGTTTATAAAATATCTTGGCAGGGAGTCAAGAATTTGGTGTGCTGCAGAAGTTCAGACATTAACCAGTTGTGTAATCTTAGATTAGTAAATTTTATATGTTAAATAGGTGGATTACAAATTCCTTTCCTGCTCAAAAGTGCTATGAAATTCTGAATTTATTGTATAAAGGAAAATAAGGTCATTAAAGAAAAAAAGAGCCCCTACTAAGATATACAGGGCTGTGTCTATGACTTGGTAGTAAAAGTAGCAAGCCCCAAGATAACTTGAAAGGGCTAAATGGTTCCTCCCCACTCCTGCATCCTCTAGATTCTTGAAATTCTACCCTTGGTTTCAGTGTTTAGTGATTAAGTGTAGTTTTATGGCAGCAGTCATCTTAAAAACACCAGCATTCCTGAAAGAAATAGTGCCCGACACATAATAGGTACACATAAGTAACGTTTATGCACCAGAGCTATAAATTTACCAGGTCCTTTTTTGAGTGACATGTAAAATAGGTCTCATGAAGTATTGGGATGTCAGGGTACAGAATTCAGAATGGAGAAAAACATCGGTTAGATAGTTAACTATATAACCAGTGGCTTAGAGTAGGACTCCAACACTGGCTCCATCCATTTTTACAGTTGGGCCTGATGCATGTTGAATTAAGAGAAAACTTATGCATTTAAAGTTACAGATTGATTTTTTGAGAGTCAGAATGCTGTCTTGGTACCTTGTGGCACTACAGCTAGAAGAAAAGAGTGAGCACCTATTATGCATCTATTATGGGTCTGGCAATGTTGGGTGTTTTGTTTTCACATTTATTACTTGAGCACCACCTCTAGGAGGGATACTGAAAGATTCAAGGGTAACAATATGGCTTTCATGTGGCTAATTTGCTACCAGTGAAAAGTGGAGTTTTTTTTAGGTAGGACTGTCTTCTAGTCAGTACATCTCGAGGGAGATCCAGTTGGGAAACTCAGTCTATAGTATGTAAAAGGAGAGAGATATGAAAGAAGAAAACCCACTCCAACTGAATGGGACTTGCATTCTTTATCTTCACTTCTTAACTTTGTGTCACTTTACATCCCATGATCCAATGAACTTTTGTGAATCTTTCAGTTTGCAAGGTTTTAAAGTGTAGCAAAATATTTCATTGGCAGCTTAGGTGCTAACCTTTGCCTTTTCCACGTTGAAAGATGAGAGGACATTCACAGTGATATCTGCCTTTGGGAGTTTCTGGCTCTAAATACCCTCATACCATGGAGGCTTTTCCTAGCTTGTTTTGGGGAGGTCATCTGGTCCTCCATGTCTGGATACATGAGATGAGGATATGAACCTGAAAATCTTAATGGCATATTTTGTTGTTGCTTTTTATGATTATTATTTGCTATTGCATTTTATAAGAATAATAAGATACAGAATTTTATACATTAGTTAAAAAGAAATAGTCTTAGGAGAAGGACCGGAAAAATGAAGGGTGGGGAGAAAAGAGGGGGAGATGAACCATAAGAGACTATGGACTCCAGGAAACAAACTGAGGATTTTAGAGGGGAAGGGGATGGGGGGATGTGCTAGCCTGGTGAAGGGTATTAAGGAGGGCACGTGTTGCATGGAGCACTGGGCGTTATATGCAAACTGAATCATGGAACACTACATCAAAAGCTAATGATGTACTGTATGGTGACTAACATACCATAAAAAAAAAAAAGAAAAAGAAATAGTCTTAAACTGAAGCTAGCCTTAGGTTCTCTAATGAACATTTCTGTTCTTGCAAAAAATATAAGGTCAATGTTGACTACAGATGATGAGCAACCCAGTTGGGTGTTTATTCTAAATATATCACTGCCAATATCACCCTTGGCAGCACCCTGCTTCCTCTTTCCATCCGGGATTTCCCACCAGATGGGGAAAGAGCTCATTACAAACCAGGAGGAGAGAACTGATGCTAACACACACAGCAGCAGTTCAGTCAACCCCTTCATTACTTTTCCTTCTGCCCAAACTCCCAGGGGCCTCTGGTGAAAACCTTGGCCATGGCACGCTGCAAATCCCAGGGCTCCTCACTAACACTTCACTTTTCATGGAGGTCATGACTAAGCCGAGCAAACTTTCTTTGCCTGCCCCCAGCTGAGTGACCTGCTTTCTCAGCAGCACGATTTCTCTAATGAGATTGTTTCACAAAGAGAAGAATGAAATCAAGTGTCAGGGTTTTGGATCAAAGTGATTCTTATGCTCTGAGGCATAGGGTCAGACTGTAGGTACAAATGAGCTCTTGGACCAGAGAGGGTCCTGTTGAGAGCACCCTCCCCCCGCACCATGTCTCTCCTTTCTCCTTGTCATGACCCACCTTTAAAATTGTGGAAAAGATCTCCCATGAAAATATCTGCACTGATTTCAAGAAAGATTTGTGGAATATCTACTGTACAGGTATTCTTTTGAGCACCTATCTCACCCTACACAAATTGTTTTATCAGTCATCATTACCTTATTTAATAATATTCCCATGAGGTAGAAACGATTATCACTCCAAGTTTATTAAAGGAGAAACTGAGTCTCAGAAATGTCAAGTAACTGGCCCCAAAAGAGAGTGCTAGTGAGTAGCAGAGTGGAGATTTTAGCTCAGTGTTATCTGTCTCCAAAATTTCTTAGTTCCAACTCTAAGACCTAGCAAGGAATATATACGTAGCACTGAATGGGATGCAAAGATGAAACAAAGATAAACTTAAATTATAGGAAGACAAGGCGCGCCTGGGTGGCTCAGTTGGTTAATCATCTGCCTTCAGCTCAGGTCATGATCCCAGGGTTCTGGGATCGAGACCTGCATCAGGCTCCCTGCTCAGCAAGAAACCTGCTTCTCCCTCTGCCTGCTGCTCCCCCCACTTGTGTTCTCTCTACCTCTCTCTATCCCAAATAAATAAATAACATCTTTTAAAAAGTTATAGAAGGACAATATAAGGAAGACTGTGAAAATTGCTGTGACATGACAGGGGTACAAAGGAAATGCTTTGGTAACACTAAGGTAAGAATAGGGTGATAATAATATAGCTATCATTTGTTTAAAATGTGACAACAACTTATGAAGAAGATACTATGATTATTTCCATATCCTAAATAATGAAATTTTGTTTTACCTTAAATCACTGAGGAAATAAAAGAAACAGATTTTGGGCCTGGGTCTTCTGACCACAGTTACCACAATCTCATCTTCTAATTCTGACAGGGAAAAATTTTATAGAGAAATTGTAATTTTAGCTGGGCCTAAATGGATACTTTTTTTTAACATAAGAAAAGGTTTTTTTTGTGGGGGGGGTTCAGGTCATTCCAGGTAGTGGGGGAAATGTGCAATAAGATAGCAGGATAGATTCCAGAATCACTGAAGAGTCAATTATGGATAGAGAGGAGAGACAGTTCACTGCAAAAGCTAAAGCCCAAAAAATGATTACTTAAATTTTGTTTTGCACATACAGTACAACTTATACATTAGAAAAGTCACAGAGTGGTCATTTTGAAGGAAAAATTACAACACATGGAATGGTCCTATAGATCATCTCTAGGTATGCTATTTTATCAATTTTTAGTCTTTTCTAACATGGAAATCATTTAAAATTCATATCTATCTCATGACTAAGGAATTACTCAGTACTAGGGAAATACTAATCCAATTAAAAATGTCTTCTGATTAGTGATCTTGTGCAAGTCAGTGTATAAATAAGAGAGTAATGGCCAAGGAATGCATGTTAAATTGAAGAGATACAATTCAATTCAAATGGAGACATAAAGCACTGGCACAAATAATTCTCCATGTTGAATAGCAGGCATGTGATAGAGATAGGAGGTGACATGTTAGATGCTGTCAGAGGAAGGAGGTGGAACAAAACTAGTCCTTGAGCATTCTTTCAACTGCTAATGATTCAGGGGCAGAAAGAGAAAAGGAAAGGGGGCAGGCACTGGAGTGAACACATTGAGAGCTAGCAACCAAGGAGGGCTGGGACACAGAACTCACAAAAGGGAGTATTCTGAGTGTGTATGGGTATGGGCATGCTCTGTCATAGCCATGCACGCCAAACTGAGTTTGGACTCTACTAGGAGAGCAATGGGAGATCACTGAAGAGAGTTCATTCTGTAGTGACAGCAGCAGAGCAGCACAGCATTAGAAAATTTGACTCTACTGGGGTGCCTGGGTGGCACAGCGGTTAAGCGTCTGCCTTCGGCTCAGGGTGTGATCCCGGCGTTTTGGGATCGAGCCCCACATCAGGCTCCTCCACTATGAGCCTGCTTCTTCCTCTCCC
Source organism: Ailuropoda melanoleuca (assembly GCF_002007445.2). NCBI lineage: Eukaryota > Metazoa > Chordata > Mammalia > Carnivora > Ursidae > Ailuropoda > Ailuropoda melanoleuca. The sequence goes on from NC_048218.1 coordinate 58,713,020, forward strand.
ACTCCCCCTGCTTGTGTTCCCTCTCTCGCTGGCTGTCTCTATCTCTGTCGAATAAATAAATAAAATCTTAAAAAAAAAAGAAAATTTGACTCTACTGTGGTAATTTTGAATGGTTTGGAGTTGGAGAGACTGCAGGTAGGAAATATCTGTGGAACTCTATATTTTTTGCTCACATAAGTGCTAATGAAAAGGATGGGATGGGTTGGAAGATGTTACAAAGAGAAGATCAACAGGCTTTGTGAATGACTAAATTTTGTTCCCTAACAAAAGAGAAAAAAGAAGACAGTGCTAGATAAATACGGAAAGAATTACTAACATTAAAAGAAATTAGTTGTTGTTAAAAAGATCTATTGGCCATGTTGAAATTGAAGAATCTAAGACATCTAAATAAAATGATCAGTAGGCATGGAAATTCAGGCTGAGAGTTCATTACAGCCTTCTTTTTAAGCTCTGGTCTACATAGGCAGAAGAGCAGCCCTGAAAATGTGTATATAGAGAGAATACCAGTGGCAGAAAAATGAGGAGTATTTCTAATATTCAGTTGACAAGGAGAGGAGAGTCAACTGTGTCAAAAGCTGTAGTACTATAAATGAGGATGTGCCATTTGGTGTTGTTAACTTTCTGGGGAGAAGACAGAAGAGTGTTTGGGACAGAAGTCATCAAGTAGAATTAATATATTCCAAGGTAGCAGAGGCAATAACTATAATCCATTTTTCTCATGTCATTGGCACTGAGAGGAAAGGAGAAAGATAGAGTAGTGGCTTGAGGAACTAGGGAAGATTTTTACTATGGAAAACATAATTCTATTTTAGATATGGCTTTTCAACTTAAGAGCTTAAATCTATTTACCCTAAAATAGTTCCTTCAAATGGTTTCTTTAAATGTATAGTTTATACTGTGTTTTAAAAGTATTATTGAACTAAAAATCCTACATAAAATACAAGTATACTATATTTTATTTGAATATCTGGACCATGAGAAATGGAATATACTATATTATGTAAGATAGCAGTACTTGATGAACTAATGGTTTAGGCAGATAAGTGTCTGACAATTTATTTTCTTTTCTGCACAGATTACTTCTCTCTGGCTCTGCTTCCATACGTTGAAGACTTGTGTACGTAATAGTCCCGGGTGTATCACTGACCAGCTCTGTAGTCTAGGACAAATTAATTGGCTTGTCTAGGCCTCCATACCATTTTTGAAAAATGAATATTCCAGACTTGATGATCTCTCAGACAGGCTCCAGCTAGAAAATGTTATATGTATTCCCTTCCTTACTCTGGCTAATTTTTGGGAGGGTTTTGAAAACATTTCATACATGTGATGAGTGGAATTAGAAAATTGGTCAAGCTTTAAGAAAAAAAATTCAAGGAGTGAGCACTGAATTATTTTGTTTGGAAAAAGGGCAAGACATGAATGAGACAAATACACAAAATTCGCCACTGGTGGGGGGAAGAGAATGATAGTTTCTGGAATGTTAAATATAATCTTGAAAAATAAAATAAAAGGAAAGTCTAGCTTGATAAACTATGGAAGGACAATTTTTTTATGTGGTCATATTGTACTCCTAGACACAGATTTTCTTTTGGTTTAATGACTAATAAACCCTGTGCTAGGGGTTTGTGCTAGGGGCTCTCATTGTGCCAGACACTTGACAGTCTCTTTGGCTACAACCTCTTTGCAAAATGATAAAGGAGAGGAGAGAAGGAGGAAGGGAACAGAGGAAGTAAAACTGACTTAATGCAGGCAATTTTGTACCATGCTTAGTTTCAGATGGAAGTCTTGATTCCAAGATGGTGAATCAACTGGAGACATAAGAGGCCCTGAGAGATGTGACTTCTCTGTTTTCTGAGAAAGTGATGTGGGATAAAGAGCCTCTTGAGAAAGTCAAGTGGAAAGAATTGCATACTACGGCAAACCACAATCTTGCCTTCATGGTCTTCAGGGAGGCAGACAGACAGAGTGTGAGCTATACTTCACATGATGCTGATCCTAGAAGAATGGAGGTCCATTAGGCATAGGTGGTGCTATGGTCTAAATGTTTGCAAACTCCTCCAGTCCAATTCATATGTTAAAATCTTAACCCCTGAAGGTGATAGTATTTGGAGGTGGGATCTTTGTGAGGTGGTTAGGCCATGAATCTACCCTAGTTAATGTGATTAACACCCTTATACAAGAGGTGCTACAGAATTCCCTTGCCCCCTGCCATGTGAGGTTGTGGTGAAAACAACTATGTAGGAAATGAATTCTTCTCAGACACTGAATCTACCAGAACCTTGATCTTAGATTTCCTACAAGTGCCCTCCTTAATAAATAATAATAAATGCTATTCATAAGCGACAGGGACTATGGCATTTTGTTATAGCAGCCTGAATGGACTAAGACCAGTGGCTCTGCTGTTTTCTACCAAGTTATCTCATCACCCCTCTCTCCACTGCTTTGGGACATGATTTCAAAAGGTCTACCTTATTTGGAGCTGGTCAGGTAGTTGCCACTTTCTTCCTTTCTGATTTTGAGATATAGCTCTGCACCTGCTATATTTTATGAGAAGACTCTTATCTCAGAGTGGCAGGATGGGGGATGTGTTTGGGGGAGTAGGAGAAGAAAAGACAAGGTTTTTCACATCATGACAATTTCAAGAAATAGCAAAATGTTTTAGTATCTGTAAAAGCTAGCAAGGTGTCATGACACCTCTTGGCTGTAAATAGCACTCTTTCAGAACCCAAAGCGTAATTCGAGGTGTCCTGCCAGTCTCCTCTCCTTTCTTCCCACCACACATGCTGTAATACCTGTCCCAGGCAATCCCATCAGTTGTGACTTTGTGATCTGACCAAACTTTCACTATTTTGGTATTAAATTGGATTTGAACTTGGGTCTCAATTCAATTCAGTTCAATTAACATTTATTGAACACCCACCAGGCAAGGTCTTTAACCTTCTCTGTAAGTCACATCCAAACCTCTCTAAACAAGCAAATTGAACTGGAAGTCTGAAAGAGCCATACTTTCTTATAACACTTCCAGTATCTTTCAGTGCTTTGCTACTTAAAATATCTCAAGTTTGCTTTAGAGAGTAATGTTCCTTGGTAGCTGGGATAGCTAAGAGAATAGATTTCATGTGGCTCTTTACTTGAGTCAGGAGAGAGGGTCCTGTCAAAAACAGTGTTGGTCTGATTTAAATCACAAGCAAAGATCAACATGGCATAGGTTTGAGTTGCTGCTACTAGCACTTTGGAAATCAGAACAAAATGAGTCCTTCAGTCTAAGCACTTCATGTTTTTATTAATTGGATGGTCCCCCCCACCTTTACTATTTGTAAATCCATTTTGAGAACACAGAAAGGGTGAGTTGTCATAGAAAGAGAATCCTGGATCGGCCACATAATGGTCATGGGACTCTGGACCTGATCAAATTACCTGATCCTACCTGGGTTCCTTATTTCAGTACATCTCTATCACCTGCACAAAACACGTGGCACATTACGTGATCAATTCTCCTTCTTATAATTATACATTGGTTATTAAATGATGTCTTACTAAGAGAAAATCATTAAATGCACAACTGTTTTGTTCTTTCTATTCAAGTGTGTTTTAAATGTTTAGTTTGCTTGAGACAGTGACAATATTATGACCACAATAATATTATTGCCAAAATAATAGGATTTTCCTGATTGAGGCCAAGTGATTAGAAAAATGACAAATGATGGGTTTGACAGACTCTTTTTGACTTTACTCTTGACAGAGAATTGGAAGTGATGATAGAAGGTTATTTTTACTCTGGCCTTTCAGGGAGTTGACAAAGACCTATCACTATCATCTAGAGTAAAGGGGGAAAAGTGAGACTTCTAGGTGATAATGGAAAGGAGCAATCTAAAAAACTGCCTTTTGGGGTCTTTAAGTCAGGGGGAAAATTCATATCCAAAGTTAATTTATTCAATCCATTTGTTTAAAATTATTAGATTAAGTTCCTATAATAATCTGGTACAGTTCTACATGCAGGAGATACATTTAACAGAGCATACAGTAGAGCTCCCAAGCTGAAGTTAGCTATATTCTGGGAATTCTGATCCCAGGAAAAAGTTTGGGGAAATGTGCAAATTAAACCTGAGGAACTTGTCTTAGATAAGCTGCAATCAATAGTTGTCGTCATTTAGTTAAGTACATAAACTATACTCAAATATTTTAATTAATTTTAATTTTTCTCCAAGTTGTATCTCTTTCAGGTACTCATGAATTATACTAAGTATGCCATTAAAATAATATTTATCTTTAAGGATTTTTAGATCACAAAGCGTAGTTTAACCTGAAAACATGAATCCTATCTATTGATCTACTTTTAGTGTTTTTTTATATAAAATTTTTCTTCAAGGAGAACTTACCACTTTATCTGCCAAATCATTGGTAGTAGCACATGATGTCAGTTTCTGGAATTTTAGGCAAAAATGTACAGGGACTATAGCTCAATGGAATAGTTCTTTATGTGGATTGTAATGTTAAAAAATGATATATGGTGGCATAACAATGTAATGTCTTGTGCTATATACAAATTTTTAAATACAATGGTTAATTTCTCTCTCTCTCTCCCTTTTTTTAAGAAAAGATTTTATTTATTTATTTGACAGAGAGAGACAGCCAGCGAGAGAGGGAACACAAGCAGGGGGAGTGGGAGAGGAAGAAGCAGGCTCCCAGCGGGGCGGGGCAGGGCAGGTAGCCTGACGCGTGGCTCAATCCCAGGACTCCAGGATCACACCCTGAGCCGAAGGCAGATGCTTAACGACTGAGCCACCCAGGTGCCCCTACAGTGATTAATCTTTTAATCAGTGTTCACTTTACCACATCTCCCTTACTTAACACTCTGTTCCTCTGTTAAAATGGATGTCCACAGCATACCGAATGGTATTGGCTAATTCTGTATGGCTATACTTCTTCCACAGTTAAGTTGCTTACTATGATATTGTTGTTTATTATCAAATCTGTTTCTCACGGTTGTACTATTAATTGTAATTAAGTAACTTAACTTAATATTGTGCACATTACTGCAATATATGTGTGAAAGAAAAGGTTTTTATTTGAACTATATTCAATACATTGGAAATAGTTATTAAAGAAAAGTTGCTTAAACAGTACTATTGTACTGGATGTGTGTAAGACAACTGTAAAAGAATGAAAGCAACTGCAAAGATACTGCACTCCGGTTATTTTTACAAAGGTCTTTCGGTTTTCATTGCACTTAAAAGAATCTAAAACACGAAATTGAAGATAATTATTATGGGCATAGCTTATAAGAGAAAAATGACACTGAACTCTAATGAGCAGACTCTCAAAAATTACTATAATCCTAAGTCAAGACATGATGATGAGAATGTACACTCACTTATGTACACTGAAATATTGAAATGCGTATGATATATATATGTAATATATATATTTATATAGGATATATATATTTATATAGGATATATATATTTATATGGGATATATATACACATATATATATGAGATATATATATTTATGATTTCCTTGTTTGAACTGACTTTTCCAATACCCAACCATTTAGATTTCCTATTATATCAGTTTCCTTTTGTAATGAGTATCTCTCCAAATATTTAACAGAAAGTTAATAACTTTCATCAGAGATGGCATGTTGAATAAACTGTAAACTATATTTATGGTCTTACAAAATGGAGGCACCACTTTAGATAAGCAAAACATCAATCCATACTGTCTTTGGTAGAATTAGTCCTGAATAATGTGAGTTTTGAATTATAGAAGGTTTTAAGAAATATTTACATAAAATATATATTCAAAAGAAGACTCATAAAACACAAAACCTTAATTGTCTGGGTACATCTTATTTAATGGTGGCATGTCAATATGAAGGATTAATAGTGATTTTCGGTATGCAAACAACTGCAGTCATATAAGGCTATCAAAACAAACATCTGTGCCAATCTCCAAACTGAAATATACTGTTTTATTTCTGTGAATATCTTCCTTATAAAACATCAAATTCATCTATTTCAGTACTTTGTCTAATTATTTTTGAACTCATAGCACCAGGATAGCAGGTATTCAGTAAATATTAATTTAAGAACACAGAACTTGATAGTTTTTGTTCTGTCTGCTTCATTGACTTTCAGATTCTGAATCTATGACTTTTGGTATATATAGAAACAAAAATAACAAAGGGAATGATCTTTGACCTTAAATGCAAGTACTAGGGGTCACAAAATGATTTAATGCCGGTCACAAAATTAGTTTTGTATGTGAATAGAGATGTTCCATTAATGAAAATCTGGGTTCTCACAAATAATAAGATAAATTTAGCATCAAGGTCTTAATATTCTCCATCTTAAGATATGTCTTCTTAATAAAAAAAAAGTGTGGGGCAAATGTATAACTTAAAATAGAACAAACAAGTGCACACTGACCTCATCTCAGTATTTAGCATCATGCTTCTTTCACTATATCAGATTGCTTCTTGAAGGACGATTTTTATTTCTTTTTAAAACTTATTGTTATTTTTTCTTACAGTTTTCCTATAATAACTTGATATTATTTAATAAATTCTTTTTTTTTTTTTAAAGATTTTATTTATTTACTTGACAGAGATAGAGACAGCCAGTGAGAGAGGGAACACAAGCAGGGGGAGTGGGAGAGGAAGAAGCAGGCTCATAGCAGAAGAGCCTGATGTGGGACTCGATCCCATAAGGCCGGGATCACGCCCTGAGCCAAAGGCAGATGCTCAACCGCTGTGCCACCCAGGCGCCCCTATTTAATAAATTCTACAAAAAAGGACATACTGCAAAAGAGAACCAGTACTCTGGCTAGTTGATAAAGGAAGAAATAGCAGAGTCATGCTCTACAAAGACAGAAAAGGAAGGCTAGGTTAAGGAAAGAAAACAAATAAGGAAGTAGGTTTGCAAACAAATTTAGTGTCTCTTTGAATTCCATCATAAATGTTGTCCAGCATCAAGTGTGTGTTATTACTTTCTTCCTTATATGAAAACCTGACTCCCTTATAAAAGTGCAAGTATTTCCCATCACCGAGAGTAATAATTCTACCGGCATATGAAGAAGCAAAATGGTCTGCTTGTAAAAAGTCAAAGCTAAACCTTGATGATTGAGACCATTTCTCCTCTATAAGCTGATAATTATCTCACACTATTACAAAACAATTGGGCACTGGAGAATATGTACTTTAAAAGAGTGCAACATGCAGAAAAGTGTTCCAATCTTTGTATACAAAATTTGAACTGCAATGTTTCTAGTTTCACTCATGTCATTTGTTTTTGCTTCATCTAATAACCATAAACACAATGATTCCCTCATCTCAAGTTTCAGTATATACTAAAAGTTCTTGACGTGCTTGTTAAAACGTATATTTCCAGATCCCCTCCCCAAAGATTCTGATTTAGTAGATCTGTGGTGAAGCCTAGGAAGGAGTATTTTTAAGGCATTTCAGTAAATTTTTATGCAAGTGATCCATAGCCACATTTTGGAAACACTGGATAAAGACCTATCTTGAACTTTTGGGTTTCTGTTAAAGGTGAAAGTAGAACCAAACTAGCATCCATGGCTGTAACAGTCTTCTTGTATATAGTTGTCAACATTAGTGCTTTCACAGATTGATTTCAAAGTCTAGTGAAAGGAGATGAGCATAAACTCAAATAAGCATAATACAATGCAATAAAAAAGTATTCAGTGAACTGCATGGGTGAACAACATAAGAAGAGCTCAGAGGAAGAAAATATCATTTTCAGCTGTAAGGTTCAAGAGATGAATTCATTTAAAATGAGATTTGAAAGGTGAGCATTTATATACGGGAGAAAAGCATTTCAGTAATGGAACAAGTCAAGAAAAAACACTTGGAAGAAGGTTCCACCTGTGGTGCAGCAAGTGAGTCAATGAGGCAGGACACCAGATGCTTGTCAGAGTGTACTGGGAGGAAAGTTCAGGGATGTCCATGGGGCTAAGACTTGGATTATGGGTTCAATCTCATTCTTCCTTGATTTGGCTCTGACTTTTCTTCAGAATACTTCATCCAGGTTGCTTCTCTCTGGACTTCCTGGACCAGCTGCACGCACCTGTCTATAAAGTTTGGAAGCTGGCAGTTCCTCCCCTTTTCACCGGAAGTCAAAATGAGCTGCATTTCCCACAATCGGGGCATCCACCCTCAATGAAAGAATATGTTGAATGCTGGTTTCTTTCTTTTCTGCCGCTATTGTTAGACTGATTAGGATCCCCTAAAACTGGCAGACAAGTTGTCTGCTCTTAACTCCCTGGGATTTTACCTCCTTAAGCTTCCACTGAGGAGATTTTCCTTAAGTAATAGCTGCATATCTTGATAAAGCTGTTCTCACTTCAATAGCATTTTCTAGAGAGATGCTACTTTACCTTCTCAGGTCTAATCTGAAACAGGAACTAAAATACACATACGAAGATTAGAGTTTCTTCATCTGCCCTCACTGCTGCCCTCAGAAGGCCTTTAACAGGTTCTTTAGAGGATCCCACTTGGCCAAGAATATCTGAACCAGTCCTCAAATAAGCCTTTGGGGAAATTCCCAACTGCTTGCAACTGCTTCTGTCTCTCCCTAAGGGAAAATGGATCTCCTTGTAACAGGCTTATTTAGGAACAAGTTCCCTGAAGCTATCTTGCTGGTGGCTCAAAACCTAGGGATTCCTTAAGAAGAAAATGATACATGACCAAATACACAGATTTCCAGTCCAGTATTAAAAACAATCATTAATGTAGTTTTCCCACAGTACTTAATGAGGATGATGGCTGGTGGTAATGATAAATTTCTGCCTGTATACTCTTGCCAGGGGCTTCTTGGGAAGGAAGCTGCTGCTGGATGAGGCATTTAGAATTTGCGCTAAACCCTTTCCAGTAGGAATGTCCTTGCTAGTGCTGCTGAGGGGATGAAGAACTGAAGGTGAGGTATTAGCTCTCATTGAAAGCAAGAACATATTGACCCTAGGCTATTAAAGACAATCTCTTTGGATACATGCATTGTTATCAAGAACATGACAGTTTTGCCTATTTGAAATTCTGCCCTATGTTTCACACTGAACCCTTGGGTGATTGTCAATTCCAAACTTTAAAGAGGACTTCATCAGCTAAGTTTCAGCAACCTGAAACTCCACCTCCAGATAGTTTAATTGTTCCTCATGGAAACAAACAAAAATGATAGGTTCCAAAGGCTCTAAGACCCCAGTGTGCCTTATTCTGCCAATACTGAAGTAATCTTACCTACCACTTACGGAGTGCTTGACACTGTGGCAAATACAAATTATCTCAGTTAATAATTGCACTAGCTCTATATGTTACTATCAATATCCACATCTTGCAATTAAGGAAATTGAGACCCAGAGTTAAGATATCGTTCAAGGTCACATATTTTCCAAGTGTCAGAATTTGAATCCAAGACTATCTGACTTCAAGCCAGAGCTTTTTAATCTCCATAGTACAGGGCCTCTCTCCAGTCTACTGGGGCCATCCATGTTTCCTCCCCCTATGCGTTTGCTCAGATGATTTGCGCCATCTTAATATTTTCCCTATATGCATCCCCTTCCTTCCCTTTATATATCAAAAGTCTATGTATTTCTTCAATGCTGATCTGAATATTATCTTCTCTATGAAGCCTATCTTAATTTTCTTTTTTGCTTTGCTACACTCCTCTAACCAGATATGGGCTCCATTTTTTGAGTATTCTCAGCAACTTCTTTACAACTGTTATGGTTCTTATTTTGTCTTGTCTACTTGTCTACTTAACTATAAACTCAAATTATGGCTCATGTACATCCCTAAAAGTCTTAATCAAACACTTTCCATATGGCAGACACTCAATAAACATTTATGAAATATTATTTCCTAGAAGTATTTCTAAGCTTAATCTGAATCAGGGCTCAGACTAAGGAACTGTCCTATTAGGTATTCATATCTGGGGGCCTGGGATCATGAGTCTCTGTCTCCCAAGTGGAAGACTAAGGGTTGTGATATGAGTTTGTAGGCTGTGCCAGGATTCAGAAATTGTAGAAGTGTGAGGGATGAGAAGCAGAAGGAAGTACTTACCAAAGGTCACACAAATTTGAAACTTCAGAGTCATTGAACTGTGATTCATATTACCTTCATACTAGTGCAACATTCTTTTTACTACATCATACTGACACAAACAGAACCACCAGTGACATTTCAAATACCTTGCCATCAATTTTTCTGGTCTTAGAGTCCAACAACTTTTCCCTTACAATGTAACTGGAAACGTTAGAAGAAATCAGACCTAAGCTTTAAGAAATAAAATTATTTAACATCTTTTTAAAAACATTTTCAATTTAATGGAGTCTTTACTGTCTTAGAAACTCTTTGCTCAAGTAGACACCTCTCAATTATTCACAGATGGATCATCAAGAACAAATTTTACTTTTGAGTTATTATTGACATTCACCTACTCAAATCAGTTAAATCCTTTGTTAAGGCACCTTTAGTATATTCTTCTTCTAAAGCTTTTAAATACAAAAAGAGTTTGAAGGAAAGACTGCTTTAAAGTCAAGCTCCTAAATAGAACATTCTTTGAATGTTCTTACATATTTATTACAGTTTGATTGAAAAAATCATCATAGTCAATATAAAAATTAATGTCATGAGACTTCCCATTTCTAAATATCACAAAGTAATTGGTATTATATTAACTCTTCCCTTGAGAAAAATTATAAAAGTTGGATTTTAAAAAACCACACAAAACTCTTCAGATTCATCAGAAAGCAACTAAGACAGCTGGATTTGGGAGACCAAGATCCCAAAAGGGAGGGTAACCACTGAGGTAAGTCTCATATTTGCAGCTATTTTGTTTTTATTTCCTTTGCAACATTTGTTGATTCAAAGTAATGGGGTTAAGAGGCCAAAAGAAAGCAGCAGTCCTTGAACCAGTGAGACATACATACATACATACATAGTGCCACCAATGCAGTGAGGACAAGAGGGGTCATGATCCTGGGATCTATAAGAAATTTCCCCTAAAGGTGTATGTCAAATTCCAAGATGTATATGCATGGGGGGGCAAGATGCCAAGAAACCAGGAAGAAAACAGTTGCTAAGAGGCTAGAAAAATCTAAGCAGAAATGTCATTCTCATAGTACTGAGCAATAAAAACTGAAGTTAAATTTGCTTAGGGGCCTGGTAAAATAGCATAGACTTTCAACTGAGAACTTTGGAAGAGTATTCCTCAAGTTTAATACACCTAAAATAGACCAGCTTTGACTGGGTCAAGTTGAACTGCACATGCTCTAATTGCCTGAGAATGAGGAAACAAATCTTGGAAAAAGATAGCATCACCTGGGTCTCTAACTAATATTGTTTAATACAATTTCTGGTACTCACTACAACATTATCCAACCTGCCCAGAAATAGGATTCAATAATCAGAGACAAAGAAAAAACACACACACAAATACACACACACACACACACACACACACACACACAGACCCATAAGTGACACAGGTATTGATGTTATCAGATGCAGATTTTAACATCTCATAATTAATATGTCTAAGAAAATAGAGGACAACTTGAACAACTTTAAAAATAAATGAAATCTCTAAAAACAATTCATTAGAAACCTCAGAATTTGAAATAATACTCAAAAGATAGATGTAACAGTAAGAGTTATCGAAGACAGTTTGATCCACCCAGATTTAAGGACAGAGATTTTTTTTCAATAAAAGGAAATACAGCAATGGGTATATCAGATATACAGAACATAACAGAAAGTCTGCAACAAGTGTAATTGGAGTTTTAGAAGCAGAGAAGAGAGGTAAAATCAGGCAGAAGCAATATTTAAAGAGATACTTAACCAGAAATTTCCCAAGCTAACAAGTGATATTGAACTACAAATCCGAGAAACTTTATAAACATTAAGAAGGGTGTATTTAAGAAAAACACACCTAAGTTTATCATATTGTAACTACTGAAAATCAAAGGGAAATTGAAAGGTTTTTTTTAAAGATTTTTTATTTATGTGACAGAGAGACAGCAGCGAGAGAGGGAACACAGCAGAGGAGTGGGAGAGGAAGAAGCAGGCTCCTAGCAGAGGAGCCTGAGGTGGGACTCGATCCCAGAACGCCAGGATCATGCCCTGACCGAAGGCAGATGCTTAACGACTGTGCCACCCAGGCACCCCGGAAATTGAAAGTTTTAAAACACCTTGTAGGGAAAGACATATTACCTTCAAAGGAGCAAAAATAAGACTGACAGATGAATTTAAACAGTAAATGTGGAAGCAAAAGACAATGGAATGGCACCTTTAAAACACCAAAGAAAACTATCTATCAGTCTGGAATTCTAAGCAAGATGGCAGAGGAGTAGGAGACCTAAATTTTGTCTGGTCCCAGAAATTCAGCTAGACAGTTATCAAACCATTCTGAATACCTATGAACTCAACTGAAGAATGAAGAAAAGAATAGCAGCAATTCCATGAACAAAAAAGAGATCACTTTCTGGAAGGGTAGGACACGCAGAGAAGTAAACCTGAGGCAATATACGGGAAGATAGACCACGGGGTGGGGGAGGGAGCTGTCGTCAGTCAGCTACTGGTAAGTGATAGAGCAGCAGAGCACAAAAGTGGAACTTTTACAAGTCTGCTCTGGTGAGGGACATTGCTCCAGTGGCCAAGCGGGGGGTGGGACCCTCGCTGGGACAGTGTAGTCTCAGGACTCTCGAGGTCACAGAAAGACTGACGGTGCCTGAGTGAGGCAGAGCTCCCAGGTATCACAGCGGGAAAAGCTGGCTCCAAAGAGTGAGCTGAGGAGTGGGGTTTCAGCTCAGAGTTGCCATAAATCGTGATCCGCAGCACAGCTGGGCCCCTGATCCAGGGAGACTCCCCTTTCTCCCCTGGGAGGAGCGGCACCGGAGTATGTCATAGGAATCTACGTGGAAAACCATTTACCATGCTAATGGACATCAAAAGAAAGCTGAGGTGGCAATCCTTACATCACACAAATTAGATTTTAAACCAAAGACTACAATAAGAGATGGAGGACACTATATCATACTTAAATGATCTATCCAACAAGAAAATCTAACAATTATAAAAATTTATGCCCCTAACATGGGAACTGCCAATTATATAAGCCAATTAATAACAAAATCAAAGAAACACATCGACAATAATACAACAATAGTAGAGGATTTTAACATCCCCCTCACTGAAATGGACAGATCATTTAAGCAAAAGATCAACAAGGAAATAAGGGCTTTAAATGACATACTGGACCAGAAGGACTTCACAGATATATTCAGAACATCCCATCCCAAAGCAACAGAATACACATTCTTCTCTAGGGCACATGGAACATTCTCCAGAATAGATCACATCCTGGGTCACAAATCAGGTCTCAACTGCTACCAAAAGACTGGGATCATTCCCTGCATATTTTCATACCACAGTGTTTGGAAACTTGAACTCAATCACAAGAGGAAAGTTGGAAAGAACTCAAATACATGGAGGCTAAAGAGCATCCTACTAAAGAATGAATGGGTCAACCAGGAAATTAAAGAAGAATTAAAAAAATCCATGCAAACAAATGAAAATGAAAACACAACTGTTCAAAATCTTTGGGATGCAGCAAAGGCAGTCCTAAGAGGAAAGTAATAATATAGCAATACAAGCTTTTCTCAAGAAATAAAAAAGTCTCAAATACACAACCTAACCCTATACCTAAGGGAGCTGGAGAAAAAACAGCAAATAAAGCCTATACCCAGCAGGAGAAGACAAATAATGCATAATCAGATCAATGAAATAGAAACCAAAAGAACAGTAGAACTGATCGATGAAACTAGGAGCTGGTTCTTTGAAAGAATTAGTAAGATTGATAAACCCCTGGCAGAACTTATCGAGAAGAAAAGAGAAAGGACCCAAATAAATAAAATCATGAATGAAACAGGAGAGATCACAACCAACACCAAAGAAAAACAAACAATTATAAGAACATATTATGAGTAATAATATGCCAACAGATTAGACAATCTGGAAGAAATTGATACATTCCTAGAGACATATAAACTACCAAACTGAACCAGGAAGAAATAGAAAATGTGAACAGACCCATAACCAGCAAGGAAATTTAAACGGTAATCAAAAATCTCCCAACAAACAGGAGCACAGGGCCAGATGGCTTCCCAGGGGAATTCTACCAAACATTTAAAGATGAATTAATACCTATTCTTCTGAAACTGTTCCAAAAAAATAGAAATGGAAGGAAACTTCCAAACTCATTTTATGAGGCCAGCATTACCTTGATCCCAAAACCAGACAAAGGTCTCATCAAAAAGGGGAATTACAGACCCATATCCCTGATGAACATGGATGCAAAAATTCTCGCCAAAATACTAGCCAACAGGATCCAACCGTACATTAAAAGGATTATTCACCATGACCAAGTGGGACTTATTCCTGGGCTGCAAGGTTGGTTCAACATCCACAAATCAATCAATGTGATACACTACATTAATAAAAGAACAAGAAAAATAGATGCAGAAAAAGCATTTGACAAAGAACAGCATCCTTTCTTGATTAAAACTCTTCACAGTGTAGGGATAGAGGGTACATACTTTAGTATCATAAAAGCCATCTATGAAAAACCCACAGTGAATATCATTCTCAATGGGGAAAAACAGAATGTTTCCCCTAAGGTCAGGAACATGGCAGGGGCATCCACTATCACCACTGCTATTCAGCATAGTACTAGAAGTCCTAGCCTCAGCAATTAGACAACAAAAAGGAATAAAAGGCATCTGAATAAGCAAAGAAGAAGTCAAACTCTCACTCTTTGGAGATGATATGATACTTTATGTGGAAAACCCAAAAGACTCCACCCCAAAACTGCTAGAACTCATACAGGAATTCAGTAAAGTGGCAGGATATAAAATCAATGCGCAGAAATCAGTTGCATTTCTATAAACCAACAACAAGACAGAAGAAAGAGAAATTAAGAAGTGGATCCCATTTACAATTGCACCCAAAACCATAAGATACCTAGGAATAAAGCTAACCAAAGAGGCAAATATTCTGTACTCAGAAAACTATAGAACACTCATGAAAGAAATTGAGGAAGACACAAAGAAATGGAAAAACGTTCCATGCTCATGGATTGGAAGTATAAATATTGTGAAAATGTCTATGCTACCTAGAGCAATCTACACATTTAATGCAATCCCTATCAAAATACCATCAACTTTGTTCACAGAAATGGAACAAATAATCCTAAAATTTGTATGGAACCAGAAAAGACCCTGAATCACCAGGGGAATGTTGAAAAAAAAAAGTATAGCTGGTGGCATCACCATTCTGGACTTTTGGCTCTATTACAAACCTGTAATCATCAAGACAGTATGGGACTGGCACAAAAACAGACACATTGATCAATGGAACAGAACAGAAATGGACCCTCAACTCTATGGTCAACTAATCTTCGACAAAGCAGGAAAGAATGTCCAGTGGAAAAAAGACAGTCTCTTCAACAAATGGTGTTGGGAAAACCGGACAACCACATGGAGAAGAATGAAACTGAACCATTTCCTTACACCACACACAAAAACAGACTTAAAATGGATGAAAGACTTCAATGTGAGACAGGAATCCATCAAAATCCTTGAGGAGAACACAGGCAGCAACCTCTTCGACCTCAGCCACAGCAACATCTTCCTAGAGACATCGTCAAAGGCAAGGGAAACAAGGGCAAAAATGAACAATTGGGACTTCATCAAGATAAAAAGCTTTTGCACAGCAAAGGAAACAGTCAACAAAACCAAAAGACAACTGACAGAATGGGAGAAGATATTTGCAAATGACTTCTCAGATAAAGGGTCTAGTATCCAAAATCTATATAAAACTTATCAAACTCAACATCCAAAGAACAAATAATCCAATCAAGAAATGGGCAGAAGACATGAACAGACATTTCTGCAAAGAAGACATCCAAATGGCTAACAGACACATGAAAAAGTGCTCAACATCACTCAGCATCAGGGAAATACAAATTAAAACCACAATGAGATACCACCTCACACCAGTCAGAATGGCTAAAATTAACAAGTCAGGAAATGACAGATGTTGGCAAGGATGCAGAGAAAGGGGAACACTCCTACACTGTTGGTGGGAATGCAAGCTGGTGCAGCCACTCTGGAAAACAGTATGGAAGTTCCTCAAAAAGTTGAAAATAGAGGTACCCTATGACCCAGCAGTTGCACTACTGGGTATTTACCCCAAAGATACAAATGTAGTGACCTGAAGGGGCATATGCACCCCAATGTTTATAGTAGCAATGTCCACAATAGTCAAACTATGGAAAGAGCCTAGATGTCCATCGACAGATGAATGGATAAAGAAAAAGTGGTATATATAGACAATGGAATATTATTCAGTTATCAAAAAAATGAAATCTTGCTATTTGCAATGACGTGGCTGGAACTAGATGTTATTATACTAAGCCAAATAAGTCAATCAGAGAAAGACAATTGCCATATGATCTCACTAATATGTGGAATTTGAGAAAACAAGGCAGAGGATCATAGGGGAAGAGAGGAAAAAATAAAACAAGATGAAACCAGAGAGGGAGACAAACCATAAGAGACTCTTAATCTCAGGAAACAAACTGAGAGTTGCTGAAGTGGAGGGGGTGGGAGGATTAGGGTGGCTGGGTGATGGACACTAGGGAGGTATGTGTTATGGTGAGTGCTGTGAATTGTATAAGACTGATGAATCACAGACCTGGACCCCTGAAACAAATAATACATTATATGTTAATAAAAAAAATCTGAAATTCTACACCAGTAAAGCAATCTATTGAAAAATGAAGGCAAAGTACCATATATATTTTAAATGAAACAAAATTTATTAGCAGGTTAACTATAGTAAACTTTAAAAGAATTGCAAACAGGAGTTCTTCAGGCACAAAGCAAATGATTCCATATAGAAGCACAGTAATGCGGAAGAAATGAGCACCCTAGAGGACAAGTGTGTGGTCAATCTAATTGAATATATACAGTTTAAAACAATAAGAATATTTTGCAGTGTTTAAGAGATATGTTGCATTAAAATATATTATAGAATAAAGGTGAGAGGTAGGTAAATGGATTTGAAAGTTTGCTTCATCTTGGAAGGGGTGAAAATACTGATTTAGACTCTAATAAGTCAAGGATGCAAGTTGCAGTCTTCATTCAAAGAATCATATTTAAAGGTATATAATGAACAAACTAGCAAATGTGGAATAATTTTTAAAATATGTGATTAATCCAAATGAAGGTAGGGATGAAAAAAAAAAGATAAAAAATAGATGGGACCAAGAGAAAAGTAATAACATCATAGTATACAAATGTCAATAATTATATTAAGTTTAAATACATGGAATATTGCAATTAAAAATATAAATTGTCAGACTGAATACGAAGTTATATACTGCTTCAAAGAGATATGCCTTAAATATAAAAACATAAAAAGGCTGAAAGTTAAAAAAAAAATCATGCCCTGCCATGCACACTCTAAATAGAAGTATAAAGTTCATCTAGCTATATCAGAATTAAAGAAGAAAATATAAGGCATGGATTACTACTAGAGATAAGGAAGAACATTTTATAACAATAAAGTAATAGAATATATATAGCCCTGTATTTTGGATATAACTAATTGTGAAGTCTCAAAATATATAAAGCAAAAATCACCAGACTCAAAAGGAGAAACAGAAAAATCTACAAGTATAATATTTCAACATGTGTTTTCTGGTAGCTGATAAATGAACAGACAAAAAAACAATAAGTATATGGAAAATTTGAAAAACATAGTGATGTAATTGATCTATATAAAACACTCCACTCAACCACAGCATAAAACATGTTTGTTTATTTGGTTTTCCAAGTGCACCTGGACGTTTACCCAAATTTACCATATCCTGTGCCATAAAGTGAGACTCAATAACTTTCAAAGGATTGAAATCTCTCAGTGAGTATGTTTTCTGACCACAGTGAAAGTAAGGTAAAAACCAATAATGGAAAACAACTAGAAAAATCCAGATAGGTCAAATTAATACTTTTATAAATAAGGCACAGATCAAGAAAAGAAATTACAGTGGAAATTAGAAATATTTTAGACAGAATAATAATGAAACAAGACATATCAAAACTTAAGGGATGTAGTTAAATTAGTATTTGAAGGAAATTTATATATTTAAATACAGTAGAAAATAAAAAAAGTCTGGAAATAATGGTATAAGAATTTATTTCAAGAAGCTATGAAATCAATGACAAATTAAACCCCAATAAAATAGAGAAAATAAATAATAAAAAATAGAAATTAATAAAACAGAAGGCAAATATATTATTAAAAATTAAAGCTAAATATTAGTTTTTTGAAGAGACTAATAAAATTGGTAAGCCCTATGTGAGATTATTAACAAAAAGAAACCCACTCAAACTTCTGAATATATCAGGAATGAAGGTGTACAATACTACAGAACTTACAGACATTAAAAATATAAAAATTAGATGTAAACAAGTTAGTAGCAATAAATTTGAAAACTTGAATGAAAATAACATACCTCTTAAAAAACAATTTACCACAATTGGTACAAGATGTATTGAAAATCTAGGTAGCTTAATAATTATTGAAGGAATTTAATTCCCAGTTAAAATATGCAGGTGCTTCACTGATGAATTGGTATAAACATTTAAAGTAATGCAATAAGGCAAGAAAAATAATGAGTTATCAGAACTATAAAGTAAGAATAAGGTGGTCATTAATTGCAAATGACATGATGGTACAGATGGCATATACACATAATAGTAAGAGATGCCAAACATGAAAGAATACATATTATGGGACACCATTTATATTAAAAAAAAAAAACAGGAAAACTTACTGCAGTAAAAGAAATAGTCATGATAGTGGTTACTTTTGGGAAAGGCACAAGGGCGTCATCTATGTTTCTGGTTGTGTTTCAATTCTTAAAAATGGGATATGGTAATACTAGTGTGTTCACTTCGTGGAAAGTCATCAAAATGTATGCAATTTTCAATCTCTTCTGTATGCACATTATAATTTAATTTAAAAGTTTATAAAAATAATTTAAAAAATAATTGCCTGATAACCCATGCCTTTAATATGCTTAGATTCTTAGATTCGAATCAGTAAGTTGGCAATTAAGTGCAATACAGGTTTGTGAATAAACTGGGGAGAGAAGAATAAACTGAGAAAGTAATAAACTTGGAATGAGCCAGCCTTACAGGTGACATATTACCAGCTATGTTACTGTGCATTCTTGTCATATAACAGCTTACTTAGGTATCTTACTGGCTGACAGGAGGGCCGCTTTTAGCAATCTGTTCTAGGACTGCACACTTGGGAGAGTGTTATGGATAGAAAGCTCAGATGGAAAGCACATCTATGTATAGGTGGAGTCTTGAGTAAGCTATGCAGAAAAATGATACTCATTTTACTGCAGCACTTAAGTATGAAGTAGAGAAAATCTTGGCGACAGATAGTCAAGTCCAAGAGAATTTCAGTCTCTTCTGTATTAGGTCTTAACAGTAAAAATGTTATAGT
The DNA here is from genome assembly GCF_002007445.2 of Ailuropoda melanoleuca. Lineage (NCBI taxonomy): Eukaryota > Metazoa > Chordata > Mammalia > Carnivora > Ursidae > Ailuropoda > Ailuropoda melanoleuca. The sequence goes on from NC_048218.1 coordinate 58,732,615, forward strand.
TGAAAGTTGTGAATTTCCAAATACTCTTATCCTCAAGTTAATATTACAAGTCATATTACAAAGGTAAGATTTTGGTTTTGTTTTATTTCAAGTTTTTATTTAAATTCTAGTTAACATATAATGTAATATTTGTTTCAAGAGTAGAATTTAGTGATTCATCACTTATATACACTATCCAGTGCTCATCACAAGTGCCCTCCTTAATACCCATCACCCTAATTAGCCCATCCCTCACCCACTTCCCTCCAGCAAATGTCGGTTTGTTCTCCATAGTTAAGAGTCTCTCATGGTTTGCCTCTTTCTCTTTTTTTCCTTTCTTCCTTCCCCTATGTTCATCTGTTTTGTTTCTTAAATTCCACATATGAGTATTAAGACAAGATTTAATTGAATGTAGATTTCATCATTTGGCTTCCAGTTCCTTTCTGCTTCCCTTCTTCCTTGCTTATTTAAAAAGTCCTGGTGGACTCTCAGGCTCAATAAACTTGTTTAGGGCCTAATCTCTTATGGATCAGATTTAGGAAGAAGATAAGGTGACAAAAAGATATATAAAACCAAAGAACAACAGGTAAAATAAATTTGAGATTTAAAGAAAATTATTATAATAGTAGAAGCCATTACTGAATGCTTATCATATACTGTCTCTATGTGCTTTATTATTTAATTTATTCTTGACAAAAACACCATGCAAAAGGCATTGCTAGTCCCAAGTTACAGATGAGGAAAGACAGGTTTGGAGGTTACCCAAAGTCATAGAAATAGGCGGCAATTGGTAGAGCGTGGATTTGCTCTTCTTTCGGTCTGATTCAGAGCCACTTCTCAGCCATTACATCTCACCCATCCTCCAGTAGAGATGGTCCTAGGGACATGTCCTTTGTGATTGCTTCTCAAATCCTGTTACTCAATTCTTGACTTTTTTCTTTGTACACATGTGTTTTGTTTTATTTTTATTTTATTTTTGGATAAAGTAATGCAATCAAATTTTGATTATTGGGTTGATTTCCCATAGCAAATTTTCATCCTGAGCCCTTTTCTAAACATCCCAGCCACATATGTGTATATGTAGTGGGATCAGACCGATGTTAATTAGCAAAACTGATCAGTGATAGAAACTTAATGGAGTGAAGAAATAATATAGTCTGTTTTCATATATTATACATGAATCTATGATAAGCCAAATATAAATTTCTTTTGGATCAGCAATTTTTGAGTTTTCTGCAATATAATATCCAGTCACGGTTTCCTGTTCCCCAATTTTTTCCTTATCAGGATTACAAAGCTCATCAATCTAGATACCATAAACATGACCTGAAGAAAAATTAGAAATTCTAAGAGTAAGGTTTTAAGGAATCCAAACAAAATAGAAAGGCCTGGAATTATGCATATTTCCTTACCATGGCCATCAAATCCCTGCAGTATCTAGCATCTACCCACCTCTCCAATGTCTTATGACACAGTGCCTGCTCCTTTGTGTTTTATCCACACTGTCCAGCTTTCTATTCCTTTAGTCCTTGCCTGCATTAGGGCGTTGGTCCTCTTGATTCCTCTGTCTGGAATGCCTTTTGCCCATTTCTTCCCGTGGTTGGTTCCTTCTTACCTTTTAGGTCTCAGGTGAAATGGCTCCTTCTGTGACAGGCCATTCTTGAGCTCCTTCGCTAAAGCAATTGCCCTTGTACCCTTGATCTCCTTTTATATCACCTCTTTATTTTACTTCTTTTGTATCACATATAATAATCTAAGAATATATCTTTCATTTGCTTTTTAATTGTTTCTTTTCTGCCTTATCCTCTAGTACTTTTTTCTCATTCCCAGCTGGCATATTAAGTTTGTAAGATTCTTGATGAATATTTGTTTGAAGGTTTATTTGTTTGCTTGCTTGTTTACTTACTTTATTTTCTGAGACTGCTCATTTGTAGCATCTCTAACTTTTCCACATCCATCTCTGGCATTTGGGCTACAAGACAGGAGCACACTTTTTCCTGCAGACAGCCACATTGGGCCTTTGCTGACAAACAAGTGTCCTGCCTCCACTCTCCCACCTCTGGGCATTCATGTACTTAGCTCTGTAAGCTTATACTGATGGGATGAAATTGACCTGTCTGCTCTGCTAGCTATCCAGGTACAGGAACACCACAATGAGAAGCAAGAAAAACCAAGTTCTGAATGTGCAAAAGTAACCAAGTTACTATTTTAGTAAGGGGCCGGAGAAGTTGACATGAACATGACAAATGCAGAGAGAAAGAGTACTGGTCTAACATATTTCTCTTGGATGCATCAGCTGTGACACTGACACAGACACTGAGCTGCACTATGGCTGAGCTCTCTCCATGTCAGGGCCAAATATGACTAGAATAAAAGAGTTTTTAACCAAACAAATGATTTTAGATGGCTGGCAAAGCAAAAGGCATTCTCTTTCCAGAGCACAGAGTTTAGTAGCTCTACCTTTAGGATAGGCTCTGATCAAAGAATAAGACACTGGGCCAGTCTCTTAAAGTAGCTCCATAATTATTTTCTCTTAAATGCCTTATATCCTGTTACCAGATTGGTTTCTGGGGTTCCTGATCCTGTTGGTCCATTTAGTCCGTGATAATTTATGCTAGGCCTTCTGTACTTTGGCATCACTCTTCTACCTGTCTGCTTCCTAATATTTCGGATATTTTATCTTATAACTTGGTACATTTTGACCACATACTCAACCCTTGCAACCTGAATAGGATTTCTGTGTTTTCTTGTTGTTTCTCTAAAATTACAATTGTTCCACCCATGCTCCCATCCCATGAAAACAGAAGTGGTATCAGGCTTCATTCATTCTTTTAATCCATTCATTTACAAATATTTATCAAGTATCTACTATATACTAGATACTTACTAAGTGCTAAGGATTCAACAGTAAATAAAATCAGCATGGTACCTGCTCTTAATGAACTTACAGTTATGGGAGACAGGCATTTAAACAAGTCATTGTAATAACTACCAATGGGAAAAGAAGGGGTGCTAACCCAGCAGGTAGCTTTGTGTATATGTGTGTTATTAGATAAAAACTTTCTGGATGAAATGCAATCCAAGTTGGAATCTGAGAAATAGTCAGAATTAGCCAGGTACTCTCAATGAACACCAACAAAAAAAACTCCACTTTCTGCTCTCATGGCATCCACATCCTGCCTATTGTAGGGAGCTCATGTGTCCCTGGAGTTGCCACTAACAAAAATTTCCAATAAGAATGCTACTGATTCTGGGAAGGTCAGTAGTTTTCCTCACTCAACTATTTTGGCAGGTGAAAGGAGTGAGGTTCTATACATAAATAACCCTAAAGCTCTCATTAGGCCAGTTATCAGATCTTTTTTCCAATAATTTTATTAAAAAATTCAAGCTACTGTCAAAGAGAAAAACTTACACTGAGCCATATAACAGGGCTACTAGGGGTATAACCCAGTTCAAATGTAGGCTACCATGATACATCTTCTTGCCCAGAACTTCACCTGGAGACACACTACCCTTTATGATAACTTTTAAGAAGACCTCATGACTGGGGCACCCGGGTGGCTCAGTCGGTTAAGCATCTGCCTCCAGTTCAGGTCATGATTCCAGGGTGCTGGGATCGAGCCCCACATGGGGTTCCCTGCTCAGTGGGGAGCCTGCTTCTCAATCTCCCTTTGCCTGCTACTCTCCCTGCTTATACTCTCTCTCTCTGCGCTAATAAATAAACAAAATCTATAAAAAAAAGAAGAAGACCTTTGACCTATTCCATGATTATTATCTCCATATAGTTATACTGTAAAAGTTACAATCTGACAGGAGGGGAAGACTTGCAAAAGCACTGAGGTGGGTATCTGATCAGGGGATTGGGGCCTGAACCTGCACATAGAGTTCTGCAGGACACACCTAATCTAGAGGGCCTCCAATCTCAGTATGAGTCAATATGCATCATTCAGATTACACGATTGAATATCTATCCCATTGAATCCACTATTTCTGAACGACGGACTTTAATTGACTCTTTATATTCAGCTGGTTGCCCACCTCTATTCCTAGACAGGACCTATTTTTTGGTAGAAGATATCCCTGTTCTAAAGATATCCTCCATGAAAGTGCTGACAAGTATACTTATGTAGAAAATAATTCACTAAAGATTTGGAATTGAGTCCATTTCAGCTTGCTTCCATGATGGAATATATCCAAAAGGCAAGAAGGGAAAGAAAAATTGGGGGACTTGCAGTGAAAACCTTTACAATGTTTTTAAATGATTTTTTATTATATTATGTTAGTCACCATACAGTACATCCCCGGATTCCGATGCAAAGTTCGATGCTCCATTAGTTGCGTATAACACCCAGTGGACCATGCAATATGTGCCCTCCTTACCACCCATCACCAGTCTATCCCATTCCCCGCCCCTCTCCCCTCTGAAGTCCTCAGTTTCTTCCTCACAGTCCATAGTCTCTCATGTTTCATTCCCCCTTCTGATTACCCCCCCTTTCTTTATCCCTTTCTTCCCCTACCGATCATCCTAATTCTTATGTTCCATAGATGAGAGAAATCATATGATAACTGTCTTTCTCTGCTTGACTTATTTCACTTAGCATTATCTGCTCCAGTGCCGTCCATGTTGCAGCAAATGTTGAGAATTTGTTCTTTCTTATAGCTGAGTAATATTCCATTGTATATATGGACCACAGCTTCATAATCCAGTCATCTGTTGAAGGGCATCTCGGCTCCTTCCACGATTTAGCTATTGTGGACAATGCTGCTATGAACATTGGGGTGCATATGGCCCTTCTCTTCACTACGTCTGTATCTTTGGGGTAAACCCCCAGTAGTGCGATGGCTGGGTCATAGGGTAGCTCAATTTTTAACTTTTTAAGGGACCTCCACACTGTTTTCCAGAGTGGCTGAACCTTTACAATTTTTTTAACTTCTCCCCTATAAAAGATATCAGTCTAGATTCAACCCTAGCACATTCAGAATATTCAGAGGTTCTTGAATTTAATATATTCATCCCTTCAGCCCTAATCTCCTCTTATAGACTGCTTGAAAGTAAATCCAGTATTCTTCAAAGGCCATAAACCTTCTAGAGCTTGAAAGCCTACTTTTATTCAGCTTTTTGAGAAGTCCAGTCCAAATGTACTCTCACAATCATTTATGGTCAAAATTAATATCTCAAACATTTATGTTTGCCTGATTTTTTTTGAGTACCTGATGCTATTTCTGTTTCTCATTGTGAATATCGTAGAGAAGTTTAGCTTAAAATAGCTGAAAAATATATGTGGGGTAAAGATACCCATGAGAGGTCTGACATTTATATTTGAGGAAGTCTAGTACCCATAGAGGTCAAAATTCACAGCAGACAACCGAAAGCTCCACTGATGATAGAGGCAGGAGTCTATTCCATACCACATCTATTCCCAAGGCTACAACCACTACACATATGCCTTATGTTGGCAAACAGTGCCTGTTTGTTTAGGAAACTAACTCAAACACTTTTGGCCATAGACCAATCTGATATTCCGTGGTTCCTTTGTCGATTAATTCTATCCTGACCCCAAACTGCACCCTGAGCATCTGGAGTCCTCATCACCAATATATTTACTTTTTATTTTTACTCTCTTCTTTGGGAAGACCTAAAACCCAATACATCTATGGCAATTGGATAGTATCACCTAACCCTCAAAGTGACACTGGGGACAATGACTAATTCACCAGGTTTCTTGATATTACATGACAAGTATGTCACCGCTATGAGTTCTGTGCCAGGACAAAGAGCTGGGAAATTTGCATTTTCCATGTGGCCTCAAATGCCTGGATGGTGTAATTTCAATGAACTTAATGATTCATTTGCTTCTATTTCAAAGACCATTTTGTACCTTTTTCTGGAAGGCATGGTGACTCTCTTATGCAGAATAGCTTTCAAAAACATACTCTCCTAAACCACATGATTTCCAACTGTAATTAAATTATCATCTTTTATGGGAAGTCCTTGTTGGCAACCTCTATGTCTCTTCCATCTTTTGCCCAACATTTTCAGGTGTATACTGCTCACATTTCCCAAGAGTGGACTGAGAGAGGAAGGAAGCTCCTCTGGTCCCTGAAAGGAGTAGGAAAAATTCTGATTGCCAGGATTGTAGTAATAAACATTTCTGAGCCTATTATATTTTTTGAGATGAAAATAATTACTTTTTGGTTTATTTACTCACATATATGTGCACACATATATATTTGGCTCATTTTTATGAAGGATTTGAGGTGTTGCATAAATACATTGTTATTCAGTGTCTTAACAGAATTTTAATTTTTGAGAGGGAAAATGAGTATCTGTAAGTATCTTATAAATATATGTCTTAACATACCTTATAAACATGTTTTATTTTCTAACTAGATTTTAACATATCTTATAAATATATGTTTTATTTTCTAACTAGATTACAAATGAGCAAAGGATAGGAAATCATTTCTTTAAGGATCTTTGATAAGCTCTGAACAGAATTTTTTTAAAAATTTATTTTTGAGAGAGAATGAGAGAGAACAGGGAGAGGGACAACAGAGAGAGGGAGAGAAGCAGACTCCCCACTGAGTTGGAAGCCCAATGCGGAGCTCAATCCCAGGACCATAAGATAATGACCTGAGCTGAAATCAAGAGTTAGCTGCTTAACTGACTAAACCGCCCAGGCACCCCAGAACATTAGTTTTTTAAATGGTAGGCATTTAAAAACTTTGAAGAGGTTTGGAAATTCTATGCTGACACTGTTAGTATGCCTCTTCAATTTGCTCAGACATTGTAAACCATGTGTGAAAAGTGAGGAGAAAATGAAGGGCAATGAGAGGTTGATATAACTTCCCTGAAGGTCAGCCAGCAAGCTGGGAGAAGGACGGAATTAGAACTCACACCCCTCCATTTTCCAGACTGTTGCTTAGCCCACTGAAACCCACTGTCTCTGACTCAGTGCATTAATATAGACTGTGAAACACAGATTGCCTGAACATATGGCAGAGAGGATGAGAAGATAATATTCCATGGCAGGATTCATTCCTGCAGACGGGTGGCTGCAAAGGCTGTTTTTTTTTTGTTTGTTTGTTTGTTTGTTTGTTTGTTTGTTTTGGGTTTTTTTTTTTTTTGGTAGAGGATTCAGTAAGTGAAGCGTTAAGCACTTTTCTTATTTTTGCCTCCAAATGATACAACTTTTCCCCTTGAATGAGATCAATTTCTGGGTGTTCCTATTGTCAGGGAAAGCTAGTAGAAGTGAGGTCAGGAGGTGTGCAGATCTCCCCACAGGCTGTGATGGGGAATAATGATAAGTCCCATGCAGAGCACTCAGCATCATACCTGGAGGGGTGTCTATAATTGCCATTCCCTCTCCTTCCTCAGCAAACCGCATCCTGTATTTAGGACACAGGTTCTAGAAATGTCTCCTGGTCTAGATGCTCCTATTCTCATTAGCAATAATCTGTATTTTATACTCTTAATATGACCTACCTATTTCTTTATCAATATAAATAAGTAGATGCCACTAATAATCTAATTCAAAGGTTTTATACAAAACATTGGACAAATAATTGTAGATTTTAGCCTCAGATTCCGTCTTGAGCAGGAGACACAATATAGGGGTTATAATGGGTTAATAATTGTGTCTACCTCACAGATTTGTAATGAAGCCAAATGAGGGAGGAGAAGGAAATGAGAGGAGAGGACTCAGGGTCCAAGCCTTCCAAGCCAGAGTCCAAAAGCACAAGGACCTTAGGCATAATTTAGGTCTATGGTTTTCAAATTGGTGGACAGTCCAATAAAAGGAATTAGGGAGACTGCACAGAAAGGGTTCTGTACTCCACTTTTCAATTTATGTGCTTTATGTCTGTGCTGTATAATAGAGCTTAATGTTAGAGTCTGTAAGAGTTTCATTGGAAAAATAGAGGGTTTTGTAACTAAAAGATAGTTTTAAAAGCCTGATTTCGGAAATGGTTGGTTCTATACAATAAATTATAGCAGTATAGAGTATGGACATTGGCTTTAGTTGAATATAGCTCAGCATCTAACTAATCCTTTGAACTTGGACCCCTGTGCCTTAGATTCCTTATCTGTAATAATAGGGTAATAATTGTGTCTACCTCACAGATTTGTAATGAGGCCGAATGAGATAATACTTAGAAGTACTTAGCATTGAGACTGGCACACGAGTAAACACTCACTAAGAGATAGCAGCTGTTATAACTTTATCATTGATATTACCATTACTTTTGTGGTTATTATTAGATCTATTCAAACAAACTGGATTCATGGACTTATTTTAGCTGGAATTTAGGGAGAATGCAGGTGGGACTTTAATGATCTAACTATGAATGATAGGTCCCCCACTCATGAAAAGAGAGCATGAATGTTCTGGTGGCAACAGAATGAGAAAGAGAGTCCAAGGAAAGATGATATTTCAGGGTCTGGGCCATACTGACTGGCTGAACGTGCCCCATGACAAACTGAAGATTTGTGTCTCTTACTTATGTCCCTTGTTATAGGCTGAATTCTGTTGTGTCCCTATCATCACCACCAAATTCATATGTTGAAGCTCTAATACCTAATACCTCAAAATGTGACCATGTTTGGAAGTAGGGTCTTTACAGAGCTAATTCAGTTAAAATGAGGTCATTAGGGTGGCCCCAACCTAAGATGACTGGTGTCCTTTTAAGAAGAGAAAATTTGGACACTGAGTATCCAGAGGGAAGATGATGCAAAGACACAGAGAGAAGGTGACTCTAAAGCCAAGGAGAGAGTTCTGGAACAGCCCTCAGAAGGAAACATCACTCCTGACACCTTGATCTCATATGTCTAAGCTCCAGAACTGTAAGAGAATTAACTTCTATTGTTTAAGCCATTATCGCAGCCTTAGGAAATCTTGAAGATTTCATAGTTTAGTTTAACTTGGAAAGGTAGCTTTCTTTTACCAATCCAAATGTAGGGAAAACAAGTGGGAGACTAGTACTTCCTAGAATTCCAGCTCTACTCTTCCTTTTTCCTAAGAAAATGTTACTGGGAACTAAAGAGAGGTCAGAAAAAGATGGTGGAGGAGTATGGGACCTTTATCCAGCTGGTCCCCTGAATTGAGCTGGATATCTACCAGGTCATCCTGAACACCCACGAAATCAGCCTGAGACGCAGGAAGATACATCTGGATCTCTACAAATGAACAACTCCGGCACTGAGTGTTGAGGTACGAAGCAGGGAGCTGTGAATCCGCGCACAGTTATCAGAAGATAAACGGAAGGGGGAGGGAGCCGTTGCTCTCCAGGGAAGTAGTAGCCACCTACACTGGGGAGCCGGCCGGACTCGCGGACCGGCTCCTGTGAGATAGCCGACTGAGACCATGAGCCAGGAATGCACGTGCGACCAGACTGAAAACCAGAGCTCCGGAGCACTCACTGGAACCAGACTGAAACCAGGAGCT
>NC_048218.1:58745934-58926650 GCF_002007445.2 Ailuropoda melanoleuca
CCCGATCAAAATACCAATGACATTTCTCAAAGAGCTGGAACAAACAGCCCTTAAATTTGTATGGAACCAGAAAAGGCCCTGAATCGCCAAGGAATTGTTGAAAAGAAAAAACAAAGCTGGGGGCATCACATTGCCAGATTTCAAGCTATATTACAAAGCTGTGATCACCAAGACAGCATGGTACTGGCACAAAAACAGACACATAGACCAATGAAACAGAATAGAGAACCCAGAAATGGACCCTCGGCTCTTTGGGCAACTAATCTTTGACAAAGCAGGAAAAAACGTCCAGTGGAAAAAAGACAGTCTCATCAATAAATGATGCCAGGGAAATTGGACGGCTATTTGCAAAAGAATGAAACTTGACCACTCTCTCACACCATACACAAAGATAAACTCCAAATGGATGACAGACCTCGATGTGAGACAGGAATCTGTCAAAATCCTAGAGGAGAACATAGGCTGTAAGCTCTTTGACATCGGCCACGGCAACTTTTTTCATGACACAACTCCAAAGACAAGAGAATCAAAAGAAAAAATGCACTTGTGGGACTTCATCAAGATAAAAATCTTCTGCACAGCCAAGGAAACAGTCAAAAAAACTAAGAGGCAGCCCACAGAATGGGAGAAGATATTTGCAAATGACACTACAGATAAAAGACTGGTATCCAAGATCTACAAAAAACTTCACAAAATCAATACATATGAAACAAATAATCAAATCAAAAAATGGGCAGAAGATGTGAACAGACACCTTTCCAATGAAGACATACAAATGGCCAACAGACACATGAAAAAATGTTCAAAATCATTAGCCATCAGGGAAATTCAAATCAAAACCACATTGTGATACCACCTTACGCCAGTTAGAATGGCAAAAATTGACAAGGCGAGAAGCAGCAAATGTTGGAGAGGATGTGGAGAAAGGGGATCCCTCTTACACTGTTGGTGGGAATGCAAGTTGGTGCACTTTGGAAAACAGTGTGGAGGTCCCTCAGAAAGTTAAAAATAGAGCTACCCTATGATCCAGCAATTGCACTACTGAGTATTTACCCCAAAGATACAGACGTAGTGAAGAGAAGGGCCATACGCACCCAAATGTTCATAGCAGCATTGTCCACAATAGCTAAATTGTGGAAGGCGCCGAGATGCCCTTCAACAGACAAATGGATTAAGAAGATGTGTTCCATATATACAATGGAATATTACTCAGCCATCAGAAAGAACGATTACCCAACATTTGCTGCAAAATGGACGGGACTGGAGGAGATTATGCTAAGTGAAATAAGTCAAGCAGAGAAAGACAATTATCATATGGTTTCACTCATTTATGGAACATAAGAAATAGAAGGGAGAGGGGTAGGAGAAGGAAGGGAAGAATGAAGGGGGGGTAAACAGAAGGGGGAATGAACCACGAGAGACTATGGACTCTGGGAAACAAACTGAGGGCTTCAGAGGGGCGGGTAGGTGGGGGCTGGGATAGGTCGTGATGGGTATTAAGGAGGGCACATATTGCATGGGCACTGGGTGTTTTATGCAAACAATGAATCATGAAACACTACATCAAAAACTAAGGATGTACCATATATGGTGACTAAACATAATAAAACAGTATTAAAAAAAAAGAAAAGAAAATGCTACTGGTACACATTGGAATCTTTAAGGCAGCCCCCCCACCAGCACTTAATTTTTTTCTGCCAACATATTTCAGCCAGTTTTTTATCTGTTATTCTCTGCCACTTCTACTCTTTCAGAGTCATTATAATGGCATCTCCAGCACATGGCTGGCACCTCAGCTGCACCCTAGAGCCTGGCATATTCACCACCTAGAGTTAAGGCTTAAAGAGTATATCAGTCAAGGTTTTCATCAGACAATATAATGTATGCCAAGATAATGCCTCCGGAATATCCTGAAATCAACTGTTAACAAAAGGCAAACAAATAAAAAAAAATCATTAATTTTTTTCCCCCATCAAAAAAAAATTTTTTTTTAAATCCAGCTGCACCCAAAATGAAAGAGCTATCCAAAAAAAAAAAAAAAAAAAGCTCCCCATTAGCTGTCAGCTCACAGCAACTTCAATCAGCTGGTGTGCCCGAGCCTGCGGTAATATCTCTCCAGCAGCCTCCCACATGCCAAACTTGACTGCTCTGTGTGAGCCACATTAAACTTGTCTGCCATCAATCCCCGGTCTCCTTTGCAGCAGCAGCTTAACGAGGTGAGGGAGCTGGCAACACCAAGAGGCAAATGCTGTTTTAGGAGGACCGAGAGGAGCTGAAGGAGGAGCCGCTGTGGAGAAAAGCTGGATATAGGCCATTAAGCAACAGAGTTTTTCTCCTAAGATCTTCTCATATTGTCATTTCTATGCAGATAAGTGGTTTTCAAATCTCCTAATGTCAGAATAGGCAGTGGAAGATGAGTTAGGATGTGCCAAATCACAGCAAGCTGGCCACCCTCACATAATTTTATCTTATGGAGAAACTGGGGGGCCCTATGCCAGTTTCTCTTCACGCATCTCTTGAAGACTTGAGATCTGTCTCCTTTCAAGGTGGAGTACAGATTCAGGTCTGGGGCTTCCTTTAGAATTCACAGCAAGAAGCACTAAGAAAAGTACACGTTTTCTTTTTGCTCTCAGTCCAGTCTAGTTTGAAGCACATTCACGGTGTATATCACCGCTAGAGGAGCTGATCTAGTTGCTCTCCCAAGCTGCCATTAAAGGGGGCCTCACCTCTGGCAGTGGGACTGAAATGAGAAGCGACTCAGTAATTACACAGAGAAACATCCCCTAACCCATTCCTTGTGCTGGCAAGGAGAATACCATGTGGGGCAGCTCAGCCTTCTCCCTCACTCCCTCCCTGGGGCCAGTTTCACAGATTGTTACAGACTGCAACAGTGCTGAATCTGGAGGGCCTTCTTGGAATAGAAGCTGAACTTCTATTTGAAATGCCTCCCTCCTGCTGTTCTTAAATAACACTGACAACAATAATAGGCATTTATACCAATAGGGTCCTTCAGAACCTTTATTAAATCTTTCCAAATATACTCTCTTGCTTCTCGCCAGCAAAGAAAATATGCTTTGTGACATGTGCCCAGAAGATGGTTGCATAGCTTTTGGCTACTAGAGCTACCCACTGTCTAAAATAACTCCCTTATTTGTGTCCAGGCTCTGACAAATGTCTAGCAAATGCATTGGCCTGCAAATTTCTTTGACCCAGTAATATAGTATATTACTTTTTTTTTAAACCACAAAAACTCAACAATGTGACCTTAATGATCCACTTGCTCAACCACACAGCTGACATTTGAATTAGAATTGCAACCAAGTGGCCATCCAGTCTTGGCTTGAAATCCTGGGATGAAGAATATAGAAGTCACTACCTTCTGCACAGTGGTTCTCATTGAACACCATTTTCCCCTTTAGTATGCTTAAATTCTCTTTTACTAATTCCATTTAGCCTATCCCTTTCCCCAAAACCATGAATATAATGGTAGATTGTACTGAACATGACCAGTGTTTGAAGAGTGACATTTTCTTCATGTCTTTTATTATACAATTTGGGATAATTCTCTAATGATGCAACTTGGCTTAATGACAATAGCTCTGACCTTGGAGTAAGAAGATACAGGTGTGAGTCCCAGCTTGCTCAATTACTACCCTATAAATTGGGAGGCCTATCAATCTAACTGTTATAAAATCGGAGTAAAGGTCTATGTCCTCAAGAGGGTTGCTAAGAGGGTTCAATGGGATAATATATATAAAGGAATTTGTAAATGGTAAATTGTTACATACACATAAATTGTTTATTCTTTTTTTTTTTTTTTTTTTTTTTTAGGTTACTCCTTGGAAAATTATGCTAACATGGGTAAAAAAGGGAAAAGGGCAAACACATGGTGATTTAATTAGNTCATGTCTTTTATTATACAATTTGGGATAATTCTCTAATGATGCAACTTGGCTTAATGACAATAGCTCTGACCTTGGAGTAAGAAGATACAGGTGTGAGTCCCAGCTTGCTCAATTACTACCCTATAAATTGGGAGGCCTATCAATCTAACTGTTATAAAATCGGAGTAAAGGTCTATGTCCTCAAGAGGGTTGCTAAGAGGGTTCAATGGGATAATATAAAGGAATTTGTAAATGGTAAATTGTTACATACACATAAATTTTTTACTTTTTAGGTTACTCCTTGGAAAATTATGCTAACATGGGTAAAAAAGGGAAAAGGGCAAACACATGGTGATTTAATTAGATCCTCAGGACATTGCCTTCACATGGGTAGATGGAGCCCCCAGCCCTTCGGATTTCAGCACATGGATATGTGGTAACTTAATATGCAAATGAAAGGCCTCAGAGGGCACCCAGTCTCCACATGTGCCAATTAATCAAAAGAAAGAGTATCATCCTCTAATTCCACTAATTAGAGAATCATCCATGAGCCACTAGGTTTCTGAGCTACCGAGGTTTAATAAATTTGCAGTAAATTATGAGTAATACATTAGCCAGGGATAAATTGCTACTGAGCAATATGATAAGAGGAGGACTCAGGTTATCTATGCATTTAAAGGTTTCCTTTCTTAATTTTCTTATTGTTTTCCATCCTATAAAGATTCTGAACACCTCGGTTGTGAAGGGCCATAGATTCCTATGGTTCAATGTAAGAAGGGGTCCAGAAATAACACATAAGTGCAACTATTAAATAATGTGATTGGAATTTTAACAATGTATAATTCATCCAAATGGTTACTTGCTTTCAAACACTTTGTAGATTTTTGCACTTGTTTAATAATACCAAAATTGTCAAAAATTAGGGAATCTTCTGAGAATTGCTCTCACCTACTCATTTATTCATTTGAACCTTCCCAGGGGTAGCAAATTATCATTTGAGGGTAGATTTAAATTTGGAGACAACTAAAAGATGTTTGGATCTACTCTGATTATGAAGGTAGGTGATCAAGCAGAATAATCCTATTTGTTATCACTTGAAGGACCCGTCTCATCCCGTATATGCTTGTATGAGAAGACTGACAGTGCTAGAACAAAACTCTGGGTATTAGATTTGACTTCCAGTGTAAGATTGGATCAGCATGAGGGTATACTCGATACATCTAGTTTGAATCTGTTTAAGAGGCATTGGCTTTTTTTTTTTTTAAGATTTATTTATTCAAGAGAGAGAGTATATGAGCAGGAGGAGGGGCAAAGGGAGAGGGAGAAGCAGGCTCCCCGCTGAGCAGGGAGCCCGACATGGGGCTCAATCCCAGGACCCTGGGATCACGACCCGAGCTGAAGGCAAACACTTAACTGACTGAGCCACCCAGGCGCCCCTAAGATTGGCTTTTAACTTCACTCAAAGTATAGGTGCAAGAGATGGAGGCCTTTGCTTATGCTGTTCATTTATCTAGAATGCTTTTTTCCAATTCAAACCCTACCCATTCTTTGATGTTCACCTTATACACCATCTCAATCACAAAGATTTTCCTGATAAGTCGCCAGCTGGTAGCTTTTACTGTGCTCCTTGAGCTTCCATTTTACCTGACTAGCACCTTTCTTATGGAACCTATTGCTTTCTGTGTTTTATTGTCTTTGGTTTTATATACTTCTTTTTTAAACTTTTTTTTTTAAAGATTTTATTTATTTATTTGACAGAGAGAGACAGCCAGCGAAGAGAGGGAACACAAGCAGGGGGAGTGGGAGAGGAAGAAGCAGGCTCCCAGTGGAGCAGGGAGCCTGATGCAGGGCTCAATTCCAGAACCCTGGGATCACACCCTGAGCTGAAGGCAGACGCTTAATGACTAAGCCACCCAGGTGCCCCTAGTTTTATATACTTCTNCAGCCAGCGAAGAGAGGGAACACAAGCAGGGGGAGTTGGAGAGGAAGAAGCAGGCTCCCAGTGGAGCAGGGAGCCTGATGCAGGGCTCAATTCCAGAACCCTGAGATCACACCCTGAGCTGAAGGCAGACGCTTAATGACTAAGCCACCCAGGTGCCCCTAGTTTTATATACTTCTCATCACTTCTTATATGTAGTAAAATTTGGGGGGATAGGATTTGTGTCTCTTCTTTGAACCTCATATAACTAAATTAAGCTTTGTACATTATATTTCCTCAATTAATAGTAGTTTACTGAGTTAAGAAGCAGTTTCTCTATATACATATAGTATAAGCAGTATACACACATATGTATACACAACATACACATATGCAGTAACTGTACATACAGAAAGATATCGAAGTAAGTANGAGTTAAGAAGCAGTTTCTCTATATACATATAGTATAAGCAATATACACACATATGTATACACAACATACACATATGCAGTAACTGTACATACAGAAAGATATCGAAGTAAGTAATTTACATACATAAAATATTACTCTTAGTGGTGAAATGCTAAAAAGTATTTCCTTTAACAAAGAAGAGGTGTATCACATAGCTATATATATATCACATATATATACACACACACAATGGAATATTAGCTATAAAAATAAATGAAATCTTGTCATTTGCAATTACATGAATGAACAAGAGAGTATAATGCTAATTGAAATAAGTCAGTCAGAGAAAGACAAATACCATATGATTTCACTCAAATGTGGAATTCAAGAAACAAAACAAATAAGCAAAAGGAAAAAAGAGAGAGAGAGACAAACCAAGAAATAGCATCTTAATTATAGTGAACAAACAGATGACTGCCAGAGGAGAGGTGGCTCGGGGGATGGTTGAAATAGGAAATGGTGATTAAGGAGTGCACTGTCATGACGGGCACCGGGGGATATATGGAATTACTGAATCACTACATTGTATACCTCAAACTAATATAACACTGTATGTTAACTATACTGAAATTACAATAAAAACTTAGTAAAGAAAAAAGATTACAAATTATTTCCTTTAAAATTAGAACAATACAAAAATGACTTCTATCACCACTTCTGTTCACCATTATAATGGAGATCCCAGCCAGTAGCAAAGGACAAGAAGTATAAAGACTAGAAGGAAAGAGACAAAAGCATCCATTATGCACAGATGACAAAATTGTCTATATACTGATGCACCCAGATAATGAGAAAGGTTTTGACTTTACTCCTCATGAGAAGAACAACTAACAACTATTCGAGAACAAGATACCACTGAGAATCTTAGAGCATGGGAATGAGGCTGAGGCAACCCCCTATACTACAGAGACGAAGACAGATAGCATTAGAAGGGTAAGAAAAGTGACTTATATATTGACCACATTACCCTTCTCCTGGGCCAGTACAATACTACATGGAAAGGTCTCCCCTGAGCCACCAATTCCTCCAGCAGGAAAAAAGAACCCAGAATTGGGGTTGCTTTGCTGGAGCCCCTTTTTGATCTCATACCACAAAGACTGCAGGGGAATCTGCAGGGATCAACCTCTGGAAATCTGACTGTAATAGAGAAAGAGGCACACGGATATTGGCAGACTGAGTCCATACCTGCAGTGTCCAAGTAGTAATTCCAACTAGCAGTTTTTCTTATCCAAATAACTAAGTTGGGGGGGGTGCACTCTGACCAGGGAACTTGGTGGGGTGCAGATCTGCCTGATTCAGATCCTCAAATGAAAAATTTTGCCAGCTCTAGAGCCTAGTCTGCCCATGCCCAGGAAAGGAAGAGTCACAGCTCCACCCATTGTGGAGAGTGACTTCTGATCACATCTGACCAGAAGGGCTGATAACAACTCCAGGAAGCTGAGTGGCCCAGTGGAACTGGAGACCAGAGAAGGGTGGGCAGTGCTGATCACCCCCAGAGCAAAGCCAGTATCGGGCATGGAGGGTTCCACTGCTACCCACAGGCAGGGGGTTAAATTAACAGGTAAGGCTGAGGGTAGTGCTGGGGACCTCCCAACTGAAGAGTCTGTTTGAGAAATTGAGGGTAGTACAGAATGGCCCCTCTAGACCACCTTCCCAGGCAAAGGAGCTGAGACATAGTCCCCACCTACTGTGAAGTATCTTCTGGCTCCATCTGACCAGAAGGCCTGGCAACAACTCCCGGAAACTGTGGAGCTCAGTGGCACTTGAGGTGAGAGAAAGGCAGGCAGAGGTGACAGTTTGCAAAGCAAAGCAAAGCTAGTGGCCCTGTTTGGCTAGGAAACTTGGAGAGTGGGTTGGTTTGAATTAAGATAAGAAGCAAAGAGCTTTGCTGGCTTTATAGCTGCTTTTTCTACAGTACCCAGGCAGGGAATCTAATTTACAGCCCCATTCATCATTGAATACAGTGTTCAGCCTGTCCAGCTAGAGAACCCAATGAGAGCACACAGGAAGCTTTATAACCCATTCAACATACCTATGTACAATGGCACTTAAACAGGGAGTAGAGCCATGGCTTCGTCTGTCTGCAGGACAAACCTGGTGGCCTCACCTGACCAGAGAATTCAGTGTATACTGATTTGGGTGCTCAAACAAGTTGCATAGGCCCTGGACCCCATCCTGCTGCCCTGCTAGGGCAGGGAAGCTAATTCATAGCCCAAACTATTCCTGAATATATAGTACCAAGTCCCAACCATCTAGTCAGCCTCACCCAAGAATCCAGACAACCATGGAGCCCATCCTATAACCTCACTTGGGTAAGGAACTAAGCCAGCAGCCCTATTCAACTGTTCTCAGCCAAAGGCACAACCCTTCATACCCATCCTCAGAGGTCAAACAGTTACCTAACCTCAAAATAGAGCATAATAGCAGACCCCACCTGCCCAAAGAGATTACCAGAAAACACATCCAGAAACCCAAACTGAGCTGACTGGTGAAGAACTGTCTCTGACTAAGCAAACCTATAAAGTCTGGAAGAGGAGCCCAATTATGCAAATGTGCAGATACCAATGTAAGGAATCAAGGATCACAAAAAATCAGGTGAATATGATACCACCAAAAGAAACTAATAAAGCTTCAACAATTGACTGCAAAGAACTGAAGATCTATGAAATGTTAGACAAATAATTCAGAATACTCTCTTAAAGAAGTTTCGTGGACAAGAAAACCCAGACAGACAACTGAACAAAATTACTAAAACAATGCATGAACAAAATGAGAGGTTTGACAAGAAAATGGCAACCATCAAGAAAAAAATCCTAAAGTTTAAAATATAATAACTGGACTAAAGAATGCAACACAGAATTTCAAAAGTAGATTCAGCTGTGTAGAAGAAAGAATCAGTAACCTAGAGGATAGGGTATTAGACATTACATAGGAGCAAAAAGAAAATGGAATGAAAAAGAGTGAAGAAAGTTTACAGGTTATAAGAATGTAAAAAAAAAAATTATACTATCAGAATTCCAGAAGAAGAGGTAAAGAATGGGACAGAAAGTATTTTTAAAGCAATTATGACTGAGAACTTCCCAAACCTGGGAAGAGAAATAGACATCCATACCCAGGGGGCCCAGAGAATCCAAAGTAGATCGAACCCCAAACTAGGCTATACCAAGACACATTATAATTACATTATCAAAAGTTAAAGATGAAGACAGAATTTTAAGAGCAGAAAGTGAAAAGAGAGGGTACATACAAGGGACTGTCAGTGGATTTCTCAACAGAAACGTTTCAGGCCAGGAGAGAATGGGATGTCATATTCAAAATATTGAAAGAAAATAACTGTCAACTGTGAATTGTATACCTAGTGAAGCTGTCCTTCAGAAATGAAGGAGGGATAAAGACTCTTTCATACAAACAAAAGCTAAGTGAGTTCATGACCATTAGAAGTGCCTTATGAGAAATGTTAAAGGGAGTTCTTTGACTGGAAGTAAAAGAAGGCTAATTAACAAAACATAAAAAGTTAGCAAAAATCTCACTAGTAATGGTAAATATATAGTCATGGGTAGATTCCACAATATGGTAACAGTGGTACATAATTCATTTACAACTCTAATTTAAAAGTTAAAAAGAGTGGATGTAGAAAAACTAACCAAACTACAATAATCTGTTATTACACAATATAAGAAACAAGTCAATTGTAGCAGCAATATCTAAAATGTGAGGTTGGGGTGGAGGGAGAAGTAAAAGTGTAAAGTTTACAAATTCTACTGAGGTTAAGTTGTTATCGATTTAAAATAGGGTATTATAAGTTTAAGATACCTTATGTAAGCCTCATGGTAACCACAAAGGAGAATGTTGTAGTTATTATACAGAAGATCATGATGAAGAGTCAAAGTATCAGTATACATTAAAACATAACAAAAGACAGCAGATAAGAAACAAGGAGAAATAGATCTACAAAACAACTAGAAAACAATTGAAATGGCAATATTAAGTCCTCAATATTTTATATAATATAACCTATTAATGATTACTTTAGACATGAATGGATTAAATTATCTAATTAAAAGATTACTGAATGAGTTAAAAAAACACACAAATCCAACAATAGGCTACCTACAAGACATTCACTTTAGCCTTAAAGACACACATAGACTCAGAGGGAAGGGATGGAAAAAGACATTTCAAGCAAATAGTAACAACAACAACAAAAAAATAGGAATATTATATTTCTATCAGACAAAACAGTATTTAAGCTAAAAGTGGTAAAAAGAGACAAAGAAAGTTATTATATAATGATAAAGGGATTAATACATCAAAAGTTATAACAATTGTAAGTATTTATGTACCCAATATTGAAGCACCTAAATATATAAAACAAAAAATAAGAGCTAAAAGGTGAAATAGGTAGTAATACAAGAATAGTTGGGGACTTTTATACCCCACTCTTTTTTTTTTTTAAGATTTTATTTATTTATTTGACAGAGAGACAGCCAGTGAGAGAGGGAACACAGAGGGGGGAGTGTGAGAGGAAGAAGCAGGCTCCTAGCAGAGGAGCCTGATGTGGGGCTCGATCCCAGAACGCTGGGATCACGCCCTGAGCCGAGCAGACGCTTAACGACTGCACCACCCAGGTGCCCTGACACTTTTACTACCGAAGGCCACAGTGAAAAGCCAGCCCCTCTTTACCTATGGCCAAAACTTTATTCATAATTGGTGTGTATCAGCATAATATCCAGTATTGTTCAACCATTCCAAAGTAGCCATTTACCATATTCAGCTTTTTATTTGGCATCAAAATTTATTAGTCTATTTTTTTGCATACTTTTAAATATTTGCATACTGTGTAGCACCAAAAACTTGGTTAAAAATTGAACTGAGGACCTTTTGTTCCAGGCACCGTAGTTCAAAACTTTATGTCCAACCATTTGGAGAAACTGTATTTCAAAATGTTATCCCTCCCAGGCTGAGATCATTACGTTCTAAGCCTCCAGGGATACACATATCTCAAGTTTTTTGTCTTCCTTGCCTTTCCTACTATAGAAAAAAAAGAGATTCCTTTCACAAACTCAGCAGGCCTTTGAAGAGGCATCATGCCATTCTTCATCTGACGTGACACGGGAGGCTTTAGCTTTGTTTGTATTTTCTGTGGTGAATTCTTTTCCTTCTCATCCCAGTCCATGGTGAATTTCCCAGATCTTACTTTTTTTTTTAAATGATTTTTTATTATATTATGTTAGTCACCATACAGTACATCCCCGGATTCCGATGCAAAGTTCGATGCTTCATTAGTTGCGTATAACACCCAGTGCACCATGCAATACGTGCCCTCCTTACTACCCATCACCAGTCTATCCCATTCCCCCACCCCCTCCCCTCTGAAGTCTTCAGTTTGTTTCTCATAGTCCATAGTCTCTCATGTTTCATTCCCCCTTCTGATTACCCCCCTTTTCTTTATCCCTTTCTTCCCCTACCGATCCTCCTAGTTCTTATGTTCCATAGATGAGAGAAATCATATGATAATTGTCTTTCTCTGCTTGACTTATTTCACTTAGCATTATCTCCTCCAGTGCCGTCCATGTGGCAGCAAATGCTGAGAATTCGTTCTTTCTTATAGCTGAGTAATATTCCATTGTATATATGGACCACAGCTTCATAATCCAGTCATCTGTTGAAGGGCATCTCGGCTCCTTCCATGATTTGGCTATTGTGGACAATGCAGCTATGAACATTGGGGTGCATATGGCCCTTCTCTTTACTATGTCTGTATCTTTGGGGTAAACACCCAGTAGTGCAATGGCTGGGTCATAGGGTAGCTCAATTTTTAACTTTTTAAGGGACCTCCACACTGTTTTCCAGAGTGGCTGTACCAACTTCCATTCCCACCAATAATGTAGGGAGGGATCCCCTTTCTCCACACCCTCTCCAACAATTGTTGTTTCTTGCCTTGTCTATTTTTGCCATTCTAACTGGCGTAAGGTTATACCCCACTCTTAACAATAAATAGATCATCCACACAGAGAATCAATAAGGGAACAACAGATTTGAATACTATAGATCAAATGAACCTAAGAAATACATAAAGAACATTCTATCTAACAATAGCAGAACACACATTTTTCTAAAACACTCATGGAACATTTGCTAGGATAGGCCATATGTTAGGCCACAAAAAAAGTCTTAGAAAATTTAAGAACATTGAAATAATTCCAAATATCTTCTTTGACCACAATGGTGTGAAACCAGGGATCAACAACAAGAGGAAAGCTGGAAATTCATGAACATATGGAAATTAAACAATACTCTCTCAACAACTATTGGAACAAAGATTAAAGGGGAAATGAAAAAATTTCTTGAGACGAATGAAAATGGAAAAATAATATATCAGAACTTATGGGGTGCAGCAAAAGCAGTCCTACAAGGGAAGATCATAGCAATGAATCCCTACATTTATAATTGAGAAAGATCCCAAATAAACAATCTAACTCTACTTTTTAAGGAATTAGAAAACAAACAAACTGAGTCCAAAGTTAGCGGAAGAAAGGAAATAATAAATATTATTGCAGAAATAAATGAAATACAGAACAGAAAAACAGTATAAAAGATTAACCAAACTAAGAATTGGTTTTTTGAAAAGAAGCAAAATTGACAAATCTGTTGCTAGACTAATCAAGGAAAGAAGAAAAAGGAAAAACCAACAAAATTTTAAGTGAAAAAAAAAAAAACACAAAACGCCACCAAAGAAACAAAGAAACAGAACAAAACAAAACAAAAAACCCACCAAACACATGCAAAAAAGACCTCACACAAAAAAACCAAATGACCCAATTTAAAAATAGGAAAAGTACCTAGACGTTAAAAAGAAAAAAAGATATAGAGAGGGTCCTTATTTATTCAATAGCAAGTCTATTTATAAATATTAGACAAATATAGATACAGATATTTAAATATACAGAGAAAGTATTCAAG
Organism: Ailuropoda melanoleuca; assembly: GCF_002007445.2. Lineage (NCBI taxonomy): Eukaryota > Metazoa > Chordata > Mammalia > Carnivora > Ursidae > Ailuropoda > Ailuropoda melanoleuca. Next base: position 58,759,172 of record NC_048218.1, read on the forward strand.
ACATAGGAATAGAAAACTAGTTATCAGACACAAATCTTTGTTTGTAAGAGACCTTGCATATGATCAAGCTGGCATTCCCAATTAGTGAGAAAAAAATTAAACTCTTATGATCATTTTCAGACTATATTATTTATCCAGAGGGAAATAAATGAAATTATAGTTCTACCCAGAAACACATAAAGAATATCAATTCTAATCCATTGAAATGCATATATGCAAAGATAAAAACTTCAAAACTTTTAGAAAAAATTGTAGGAATGTCTGATGACCATGAAGTTAGGAAAGGTTTCTCTAATAAAAGAGTTTAAACAATAATGGAAAAGACTGATAAATTCAACTATATTAAGCTTTTCAAAAAAGAACTTCCATTAAACATTTTGAAGAAATAAAAAGCTAAGACACTAACAAGATATTTTTTCTCGCAATTGCAATTTATATAACTGATAAAGGGTTATTATTCAGAATAAATTCAAAACTCATAATATCAGTAACAATAAGGTAAACTACACAAATATGGGAAAGATACGAACAGGCAGTTTATAGAAAAGGAAATACAAATGACTAATAAACATATGAAAAATGAAACTTTAGTGTTAATTAGGTGGAATTTTTTAAATGGTATAAGATTTAATGTAATCTTGAAAAATTTTAAAGTCTGATAACTTTAAGTGTGGCAAATACATGGGGAAACAAACTGTTTTAGTCTTCTGGTGAATGTACAACTTAATATGGGTAGAGACTGCTACTTATCTCCCAGTGTATCTTTCTCATCAGTAATTTTATTTTAACTGGATCCATGGCCAGGTAGAATAAAGACTGGATTTCCTGGCTTCCCTTGAAGGCAGACATGGCCATGTAAGTTCTGGCCAAGGGGATACAAGAAAAAAGTGCTGTGTGCATCTTTAGGGAAAGGGCTATATATTTGTTTTTTTCTGTTTCTTGCCAGCCAAAATTTGATATATTGACTGAAGCTTCAGAAACCATTTTGGATCTTGGGTGAACTTGTGGATGAAAACCATACATGAGGTGACCTACACAACAGAAGGACCCTGTGTCTTCGATACTGTGACGTATCTTACTATCTCTGGACTGGCTTCCTCCAAACTTCTTGAACCTGAGACAGATATGCATGACTTTAAACTATTATGATTCTTAATTTTTTTTATTATTCACAGCATCCTAACCTAGTCCTAACCAATACAATCTCAATAGGAAAAAATTTGGCATTATCCCATAAAGTTGAAGATGTACATATCCTACATTTTCCTAAGTTTATGCTTTGAAGTACCACATTCTTATGTGCACCAGGAAGCATGTACAACAATAACATTTTTCTAAGACTAAATATTGGAGATAACCCATAGGAGAATGGCTAGGAATAACCTCAATCTCTAAAGAATCTACCAGCATGATGTAGTTTATAAAAATTCAACAACAAGGAAACTTAATATATTATTTAGGGATACATTCATCTATACAATTTATAAGTTAATGCAATGGAATGATAAATGCAAATTTAGGATAGTCATTACCTCTGGTGTGGGAAGGAGAGAGGCTGCAATCAGAGAGAGCTATAGGGGGAGCTTTAAAATATTCATAACCTTCCATACCTTTTGATGCTTGGTGCTAAGTACAAGGATATTAATTTTATCACTTTTATTTTATTTTTTTAAAAGATTGATTGATTGATTGATTGATTGATTGATTTGACAGAGAGACAGCCAGCGAGAGAGGAAACACAAGCAGGGAGTCTGCTTCTCCCTCTGGCCCTCCCCCCTCTCATGCTCTTTCTCTTTCTCACTCAAATAAATAAATAACATCTTTTAAAAAAAAGAGTGGGAAAAACAGTAGGAAGGACAAAGTAGTGCTTGGATTTTTGAGGCATGTGTGAAGTAAATCTCTGGAAGGCCGCAACGCTTAAGCACAACTGCTATGGCAGAGCACTTCTTTTCCTGCTTTTAAATATGCAAATGATTATCAAGGACCTGCAATTCAAATGGCCAAAGGTAACTACCTCTATTGACAAAGAGACCCTGAAAAGTCAGTCTATAATCACCACATCACAACTGCCTCCACCATAGCGATCATCTTCACTGCCATCTCAATGCTGTTACTTTGTATCGTCTCTTAGGTTCCTGACAGTTTACTAAATGCTTTATATAATTATCTCAACAATCCTGAACAATTCCATAGGCTAGATATTACTAACTCTTTATAAGATCTGCTTGAAGTGCAGCTCAGAGTAGTGAATGAATAAACTGGCCTTGTCATAGCTAGTAAATGTCAGTGCGTGGGTTCAAATGCAAACCCACCTGCTTCCAAAATGTGTACTCTTAACCATCATACCCATCATACTGCTTCTCCATAGCCCTCATTTCAAATACGTCTACTTTTGCTGTCACTGCTTCAGCCACAATAATTGGTATCATGGTTTCTCTGAAACAATATTCATAGAGATGCTTTAAAGAAGTAATAAAAAAGAATATAGAGAAGATATGACTTACTACTGACAATACTTCTGAGAGTTTGGAAGATGAGACACTGAAAGAAAAGACACAGGACATGCTGAAAAATTGAGGGCAAAAGGAAGGAAAAGGAGTAAGACAAATTAAAATCAGGGAAATAGGCAGAAAAAAAAAGGATCAGGAGAATGAACAGAAAATAATAAGACCATCTTAAAGAATTTATTTTTTTCTTTTCCCCAGAAGCCTCTTTCCTCACCTTGCAATAGGTGTTTCATCTTCTGAAATGAGTTGGATAAATAAGAAGAAAAGGTTGAAAAGTAATTTCATGTCCACAGAGCAAACCCTAGGACAGATTGTTTTTCCCTCAAAAGCCTTTCATCCAGAAAGCTTTAAGGTCTCATGGTTTTGGCAATAATTATGGCAGCGGCAATAATAATGCTGCCTAGCCAGTGTTTTCCCCTTGGCAGTGTGAGTATACCAATCAGTTTGTCACAATAATATCTTCAAGTTCACACACTAATTTGCATGAATCCATTTGTTAGTCTACAGAAGTAAGGCTCTTTCATGCCCTTGGACCTCAGTGTGTTTGGGGCTGTCTATCTTGGACATCTGCGCTAATGAGGTACTTTTAGGTCAGAACAAAAAAGTTCTTGCTTTGACTTATCTTGTATATTTGAATATTTTAGCTGTGCATTTGAATGTATATATCACAAATCTATGTAGAAATCTCTATGGGGTGTGAAAACTCAGATTGTTAGGGTGGGAATACAACACTTCGTACTCGCAAAAATTATTTAAAAATAGGATATTTACCTACTTATTAAAAAAGAGATAATTTTGGTACTGCTGGTTAGCAGGTGGGGTATGTGAGAGAATCCTTCCTCCTCTAAATTGTGTGATATATGTGTTGTCATGAGCTTTATTGTATATATGCATTTATGCAGTTTTTGTAGCAATGACTACATAATTCATTTAATCCATCTTTTTTATTTTAATGATGTTATGGGAGTTGTGAATAGGAGACAGAAAGGAGGCAGACAGAGTAATGGAAATAGTTCATTCAACCTCTCCAAGGCATGCCAGGGCTAGGAAATCAAAGGGTGTGTTCAGTGGATTCTGAGGCATGAGAATTAATTCCATGTGGGACAGGCAGTGAATATCACTGGAAGCGAAGCTGTGGAGCAGTGGGCCTGGAATCAGAAAAGGGCTGCAAAACAGGTTTCTTAACTCTTCATTTTAAAAGTTCAAAATTCGGAGCACCGTGGTGGCTCAGTCAGTGAAGTGGCTGACTCGATTTTGGCCCTGGTTATGATCTCAGGGTCTTGAGATCAGGCCAGGCTCCACCTTCCTGCGGGTCACGGAGCCTGCTTAGGATTCTCTCTCTCCCTCTCCCCCTGTCCCTCCCTCCAAACCCCTACCCCGCATCCCTGCTTGTCCACCTGTGCTCTCTCTCAAGAGAAAAAGAAAAGTTCAAAATTATGCCTGTACAATGTCAATGAGAGGTATATTATGATGCATTATGCCTGTACATGTTTTTGTTTTTTGTTTTTTTTTTAAATTTAATAATAAACAGAGAGGTCAAAACCCAAGCTGATTTTCTAAACTAGGGCAATGATCTGTTTAGACTATAATGGCAGGAAAACTATTGTTAGAACTTCATGATAAAGCTCTTTAAAAGGGCTTTATCTTATCTTCACAAGCCCTACAGGGGAATACTTTTTCATTTACTTTCACATTACTAAAAGGACTCTTGTTTTTATGCAAAAACGAGTTCTCTTATTTCTGATGCACTGGTTGACCTAATACCATGAAGCTTTAAAACCATTCTTGCATCGTCTTCTTTTCCTAATTATTATTATTTCACTGCTGCTGAGCATGAATAATATGCTAGGTATTATCTTCTTAGCTCTTCTTAAACGTTAATACAAAATATAAAGTTTCTCTACTCCTTTGATTACTACAACACTTAATTAACTTAGCCATTAATTCTTGTCAGTCATTATCACTCTGGGGATTTCCTTTACATATTATATATGAAATCAGTCTATTAGAATACCTATTAGATGGTAGGCTGTGTAAGGGAAAATTTCACGATTTTCACATAGAAGAAGGTGCTCAATAAATGTTTATTGGAGTAAAGAATGTATGGACAAATCATCTGCATAGATTTAGCAGAAATGTAGCTTTTGAAAAAATGGATTCCATGCCCACATTTTCCCCTATGAATTCTTTCTAAGGTGCTTTTAACTATCATTTGAGAAGGTAAGTTTTCTAGCTATTTTGTGACTATATCATTACATACATTCTTCAAATTCTATACATCCATTAGGTAAAGACGAAGAAAATAATTTTGAAGAGTATAAATTTCATTAGTTGTAGGACAGTAATAGGAAAGATCTAATGGGAGAATATCCATGAATTCTGCCTATGATTATATACTACTTAGCTTCTCATTTTATGAACAAGTTCTACCAGTTCATAAAGAAGTGTCTGACAAGTTACTAGAAACAATGTTGACAACATCCAGCATTTCCAAAGAAAGGTAGGGCAAAAGGAAAGACAAAAGCTGCTGAAACTAAATCAAACTACTAAGGTAAACTGTAAAACTAAATCACCTGATTCTAAAGGGAGAACCCTGGAAAAATAAAGGTAGAAATGCCAAATTAATAGAACTATACACTAAAAAGGGTGAATTGTACTGTATGTAAATCATGTTTCTATAAACCAGACTAAGAAAAAGGCGTTTTTAGAAGTATATAATATGTCACTACTAAAATTTTTCTCCCACTACTGTAGCTTCAGTGAAGCCATAGGACTAATAACTGTACCAGAAGGGGTGATGCTAAAATTAAACATATTTGGATTAAGGTTATGAGTACTAATTTTTTTTTAAGATTTTATTTATTTATTTGACGGGGGAGAGACAGTGAGAGAGGGAACACAAGCAGGGGGAGTGGGAGAGGGAGAAGCAGGCTTCCCGCTGAGCAGGGAGCCTGATACAGGGCTCGATCCCAGGACACTGGGATCATGACCTGAGCTGAAGGCAGATGCTTAACGACTGAGCCACCCAGGTGCCCCAGGAGTACTGATTTTGATATTAGAACAAACATGGAAAACTGAGTATTTTATGTTACTTTGGGCTAATTTAAAAAACCCATATAAATGCCAGCTTATTCAATGGTAAAATTTAGAAAAGAGTAAGTACATGACAGGGTTATTGTGAGAATTTATGATGATAATGTCTATAACACACTTAAGATACATCCCAAACATCTGAATCATACATTGCCTTCTCCTGGGGCAATCGGAAAGGCTTCACAGATGAGAATGAGTACAAAGGACATTACTGGCAAGGAAAACAGAATGAACAAAGTGACTGGGACAGACAGGAAAAGGACATGTGGTTTGAGTGCAGTACTGAATCTTTGAAAAGGAGAAAAGGAAGATAGATCTAGAAATGTGGGATATTAACAGATGGTGGATGGTGTTAAATGTTATTTTAAGGAGTTTGGATTTTATTCAATGAGTAATAAAAAACACTTAAACACTTTGGATTAGTAGCATGACATGATTTAAGTGGTACTTTAGGAAGATTAATTTGGCAGCAATCGATAAGGACAGAGTAGAGGGGAGAATGGCTAGATATGAAAAGTTCGTGTAGGAGATTAATACCACATGAGAGTGACAATGAGTTCTTGAATTTGAATGGTGGTGGTGGTAACAGTAATAATATGGTATGAATATGGAGGATGTTTTCTAGGTAAAATTGATAAGATTTGGCCTTGGAAATGGAGGAGAACAAGGGGCAAGATAGAGAATCAAATCAAAGCTGTTCTTGAGGTTTTGTACTTTGGCATCTTGGAGTCTTCCTGAGCCATTACAGAGATTTTACTGGATTTTATTGGTTCTATTTAGGATACTTAGTGTTTGAGATACAAACATGGATATTCTGATGGGCTTTTTGGCCAGTTTATTATAAATACAGGTCTGAAAATACTGAAAGCAATTGGGATATAGTTTTGCATTTTTCTGATTTACAGAGATGAATAAATTAAAGGATAAAGCTTTGGAGGATTCTTGCATTTACAAGACAAAATGAGAAAGCCAATGGGACACAGAATGTAATGTACCTGAGAAATCAACTTCAGTAAATCTATAAAGTCAGGAGGCTGATTAACGAAAGTTCAAGAAAGTAAGAGAGAAGGGAGGTAATAGTATAGAGACAGTGAAGAGAGATGACTTATTCAAGAATAGCTATTCTTTTGGCTTCTGTACTTCTTTGCCCACCCAGTTATCCTCCTACTTTTCTGACCATAGAGATTTCTAAAACCATCAAACTGTTGACTTTTTCTTGGTCATTATCCTAAGTAACCTCTTAGCAGTATCCTATGCTATTAACTTCTTAAAAGTCCTTCACTAATACCCTTTACGTAAATAATGCACAAATCTATATTTCAAATCCTTATCTTTTTCCCAAGTCCTAGCCTATCATTTATAGCCATCTATATAGTCGTCTTCATGTGTCTTCACAAACTCAAGCTCAGCATGTACCAATAATACCTTCTTGCCAATGTAACTCCTTTTTTGGCTTTATCACTTCACTATACTCTCAATGTTAAATTTATGTTTCAACTTGACTGGGCTACATGGTGCCAGACTTTTGATCAAACATTATTCTTGGTGTCTCTGTAGGGATGTTTCTGGATGAGATTCACATTTACATTGGTAGACTGCATAAAGCAGTCCATCTTCCCTAATGAAGATGGACCTCAACTGAAGACCTCAATAGAACAAAAAGATGGAGAAGAGGGAACTTGTTCTGCCTGAGGTGGAACATCAGTTTTCTCTTTTCCTCCAACTGAGATTTACAACATCAGCTCACTTGGTATATCAGGCTTTCAGACTCAGACTATTAACTACATCACTGGTTTTCCTGGATATCCAGTCTTGCTGACTGTAGATTTTGGGACTTAGCCTCCATAACTGTATAAGTCAATTCTTTATATAAATGCAATTATTTGGTTCTCTTTTTCTGGAGAACCCTAATGAATATACCATCACCACTGTTTGAAATCTTACAAGGAACTTTGACTTTCCCCCTCTATCATATTAATCATTAGTAAGTTCTATAGCTGTTCTACAGTACGGCAAAAGGTGGATTAGTTTGCTTCAGAAAAGAGTGGATTTTCTGTCATTGCAATTTTAAGATTTATTCTGAATAATAAGCCACTCAGAAGGAATATTATAGCATTAATTCAAACATCAGCAAAAGAGTGTTGAGCCACATGGTATCTAGAGTGTCTTCCAAACCATGGTATCCAGGATCCTATCTTTCTAAAGCAGATTCAGCCTGTGTTTAATCCCTCTAATGTTACTACAGGTTCCTGCCAGACACGATTACTCAGAATCTCTTTTTACACCTTACCAACTCAATTTTTCCCCCAGTTTTGTCCATTTCCTGAAATGCTTTTTGACTGACATACTCCACCAGCTGGAACTGTACTTACTAATGAAGATCCAACCTCAATTATTCCTCCTTATTGAGTGTCTCTAAACTTAAATATCTTCTTATTTTCTAAACTAGGTATGATGTTTTGAGAGAGAGAGAGTGCACACACACACACACACCTACACACATGTTTTCATACACACACTTGCACAGGGGGTAGGGGCAGAGGGAGAATCTCCAGTGCACTCCCTGCTGAGCACAGAGCCCACCACACCATGGGGCTTGATCTCATGACCCTGAGATCATGATCTGAAACATAACCAAGAGTCCCATGCTCAACTGATTGAGCCACAGAGATGCCCCTAGGTATGTTTTTAAATAACACAGCACCAGTGAACATAACAGAACACTGAAAATCTTTGTCTTATAACCCTTCTTCCTCCCTCCCTCTTGCCCTTTCTTTTCTTTCTCTTTTTTCCCTTCCTCCATTTTTCTTCCTTTCCTCTCTTCCTTCTTCCCCCTCCCCTCCCTCCCTCTCTCTCTCTCTATCCCTGCCCCCACTCCCTTTCAAGTTTGAATATAAATAGTTGACTGGGGTAAGTTCCAGTGGTTTTGGTTGAAGAAGAAAAGAGGACCAAACTAAAATAGAAAGAAGATATTGCTTCACAGCCTTGAAGAGTTGAATGAATTAAATTCACTCTAGGTTATTTAAGAAGTTGGGACAGACTCAATAGCTATTATTTTTGAATGGCCATGGAAGGTAAAATCCCCAAGGCCATAGCTCTAGGAATTGGAAGGAATTTGAAGGGGTATAATCGTGTCTTAAGGCAAGGAATATAGTAATTTCCTTCATATGGCAGAAGCAAAGGCAATGTCCCCTATAAAAGAGAAAACTAGAGGACAACTGTGGCAATATATGGATCTATTTAACTTCGGGGGGCACCTAACTGGCTCAGTTAGAACATGTGATTCTTGATCCTGGGGTCATGAGTTGGAATCCCACATTGGGTCTAGAGATTACTTAAATAAATAAATAAACATTGAACATTGGTTCCCAGTAAGAATATATGATGGATCAAAATAGTGCTTTAATATTTAAAGATGCTTTTATGTACAATGTGTCATCTGATTATCACAACAATGATGTAGACAGACATTGTAATACTCATCTGCAGGTAAGGAAACTCAAAGTCAGCGAGGCTAAGTTACTACAGTCTTTAATATTCTAATCCAGTAGTCTTCATACCATATCAAAAATGATTCACCAGTAATTTACTATGAATTTTTGAAAAGCAAGGCACCAACCACATTTTTTTCCTTCTATGATAGTGACAAATTACAAGGGGAAAATAAGCATAGAAATACAGTATTATTAATCGTATTACTACTAAGTAAACAAACTCTGCCCATTGATGATCTCATCCAAGGGAACAAACAAACAAATGTCATCTCATTTCACAGATGGGAAAATGAAAATGTTTGCAATGAAAAAGGAGGAGAGGTCAGGAAGGATAAAGAGAAAAAGATGAAAAAGGAAAGGAAAGGATGGAAAAAAAAATAAAGAAATAGGGCCTAGCAGTGGCCGAAATGATGGAGTCTTAGGTTTTAAGAGGAAGTAATTGTTAAGAGACTGAGTGCTTCTGTGAAATAAGGAGCATTAAGATGAACGCAAGACCATTTAATTTTGCAATTAGGAAGAAACTGGTGATGGCCAAATTTAACTGAAAATAAAGGAGGTGACTACAAAGATGAGATCTATTGTTTTCAGAAATTTGACCGAAATGAAGAAGAAATTTATTTATTGGTAAAGAGGGATGACATTGTAAAATTTAAAAAAATCAATAAAATGAAGTCTTACGCATTTAAGGCAGAGAGCTAAGAATGAACAGAGAGAAGTGAAGGCAAAATAAGATCAATATATGAGGGCTGACACAGTAGAATATTTGGAAGATAGGAAAAAGCGCACACAGACGGAGAGAGAGGAAAGAAAAGACTAGGGTAGTTGGTCTTACTAGAGCTTCTCTTTTGATCCTAGAATAATCTTTAGTTTGTACTAGTATTTGTTTTCGGGAGGGATAGTTTGAAGAAGAGAAAAGGGAAGATGAAAATGCTGATGCCCAAGGTTCTAGCTTATCTGGCAGAACAAGGTGAGAAGCTAAAAATACTGTGAAATTTAAAAACTTGAAAAGAATGGAAAATTCTTGTTACAGCTATTATGGAATGTATACGAGTTACTCAGAAAGAGTTAGATACAAGTATTTCCCAGCAGCAGCAAGGTTGAGTTGGTATTAGAAAGCATGGCTTTGATGGTTCTATGATTTTCTTTACAAGTACCTTGGGGCCTGGGAATATAAACAGGAATTAGACAGTGGCTATTATCCTCATTAGAGATTTAGTACATAGTTTTTTGACATAACCTTGGAATGAACTTCCAAGGGAGATTAACAAATCTCCATTTTCTAAAATCTCCAAGGATTGAATGAACAATGAAGTTTCTTTGAATACTGTGATTCCATGAGTTATTTTGATCACCATTTATCAGATTACTCTCCTCTAAGTAGACAAAGAAAGGACAGAGATTATTCCTTTTAATCATGGTATATTTTCCATTAAGTTCAAATATTAATCTCTGCATACAATAAGTGTTTAATAAATGTTTGCTAAATAATTCTAAATGCAAAAGAGATTGGAGAGATTGAAGAACCTTTGATGAGGCCTACGATCTTTCTGGTTAAGGCTGTCCTTTCATCATTGGCATATTTGTTTCATTATTTTTCTTACATATCCTAATAAGTTAAATTCACATATTCCTTGGCTGTAAAACCAACTTGTATTTCAACTTTGGTAAGATTTAGTACCTGCAATTCACTGCATCTTATTTTAAGTTAAGCTTGTCATATAAAATACATGACTCCATGTTAGATTCCAAGACTTAGACTTTATCCTAGAATTGGGAGAGATTTTGATATGTAGAAAAACATTCTTTTAAGTTTTCAGATTATACATCCTTTCCCAATTCACTCCCCTTTTAAGAAATAATCACTTCATTTAAACTGTACATTTGTTATCATTTGGAGTTTCATAATGATACTAAAAAAAGTAGACTGTAACTATTTTTCTCCTATTGAATTTAGCTGCTGAAATCATCTCTTTATAATCTGGAAAATCTCCATGGTTCTCTGACCTTCTGAAGAGATCATGTTTGCAATTCAACTTTTTATCTATATCAAAGAAAAATAAGTCCTATAGATATCCTCAGTTTGGAGTTTGTCTTTCACTTAGTGTAAAAAAATTGTGTTAATTTTTACTTTGAGACTAAAGACAGTAGGAAACATTTCCATATTAATTTTCACATATATTCCCTTCAATCCTGCTTTTATAAAAGCATAATGGAAAATACTGGAATACGGCAAGTTAACTAACCCATTTTGGAACTCTTAGATACCTTGATAATTACTGAGACCTTTGGTTATTATCTGTACCAAGTATTTTGAGGCTCATCCATATCTGTTTTCCATTTAAAGGAGACCTTGGTCCTTGTGCCTTCAGAAAGGACAAGCCCATAGGTCCCAGCTGTGTTCCCTTTTTATTCCCTAATCTCAGTCATCTCACTCACCTCCTAAGGCCACGTATCTCTTGCTGTTCTCTGTTGCATGAAGTGGCCTTTATGCTTCAGAAAATTTAAAGGTCATTTTCCTTTCCCTGAAACCTCACTACATTTTGTTACTTACAGTGTCAGTTTCAGTAAAAGAAAACAGAGAGGTGAATTGTTATTTCACTGGTGATAACCAGAGCTTCGGGGAATACCTCTGAGAGTTGTTTTCAACCCTGGGTCAAAATGCCATTGTCCCAGACTGAGTTCTCTTCCCATTTTAACTCCGTAAACTATAACCCAACAATGGCATGGTATTCCTGGGGAGAAATGAAAGTTGTTTCATACAAATTTTTTTCATCACAGAAAATATTTAGAAAGAAGAAAAGAAGTGAGCTTACTGATCAAACAGAATGGAAATTAAGATAGGTCTAAAAGTTTCTGCCCTCCAAAGCTGAGCTCTTGGAAAGATATTGAGAAATTAACATTCTCCACAGCTTGATAGAAATAATACTTTTCTTAAACAAGTCATTAGATATTTATCTAAAGTTGAGTTTTTGGCAACAAATAGAAAGCAACAGGTATGTCACAAATTTTAGTCTTTTTGGGGAGGTTTCTATTCTTTTCTACTATTGATATTAAGAACTTATAAAAAATGTCATTTCCTCCAAAGCTGCAAAATACATTTTCCAAGCCTGTTAACCCTGTAGCTTTGTAGAATTACATTCTGATCCATTATTTTATAATCATTACATACATGAATGCTGCCTTTCATCCATTTTCTCACATCAGCTGGTTACTAATCATGTGAAATGAATACTGATTGGATGGTATCTTGCCTGCCATGAATTCTGATTGGCTAGTTGCTTAGAAGCATGAAGGTCACTTGCTGAATTGTTTTGTACTTTAGTCAATATTGTCCCTTGTTCTCTTGCTGACCTGATTTTTGAGAGCATTATTTAACAATGACAAAAAACCCTCAAGTCCACACAGATTTGAGCAGAACTCCAACTATGGAAATTACATTATTCTTTTTACGGCACCTTCCTTTAAATAGTCACACAAGAAAATCTTCACATAGATAGCTAAGGAAACCTACCTATGTGTGATGAGGTGTCTAATGGTGAAGATGTCACTAACAATGGAAAAGTATGAACTGGAGGTCTAAAGTGTACCCATCTCAACCACTTGTGGGCTCTAAGTTTTTTTTTTTTTTCCCCAGTAAAGAAAGGCAATTTTGAAACATCAGTGCCTTCACATTGTATTCAGCCTTGAAGGAAGGAGGAGCTATCGAATAAAACTGAATCATCACTCTATCCATTCTGCAAATAGAGAAGGGAGAGGGTTGGAACATTCTCAGGCTTCCATCCATTGTTACTGGTAAATGAGAGGCAGTAACATCTTACGCAACTGGTAGATGGTCAAGGATGAATTGTATAAAGAAGAAAACATTTATAGACAGAATGTCAGGGATGGGAGGCAAATGCAGGAAATGCTGACAGTATGACTTGTGTTCAGAGGTACACTTGCCAAGTTCTCTAACTTCCTATATTAGGAACTGAGCTTCAAAATCATCTGAATGCATATTGTAAGTTCACCCTGATTTTGAGCTCTGTCTCATAAGGCAGACATTCCTTATTTAAATATTTATTTACTTTAAATGAAAGGGGGAAAAATCCTCCAAATTACACATGATTCTTGTGGTAAGAAGTTAATGAAACAACTGAGAAGTGAGACCCCATAGGTTCCCATTTTCTATCCTCTTTGACTGGTTTCTCGTTTTTCAACCTCTTCCTATGTCCCTCCCCCCTCACCGTTATTGTTCATTTTCTTTCATTGCTTTTCTTTCTCCCTCTGAGCCTCTACCCCCACCCCCATTCCTCCAGCCTCTCCAATTACTAGCAGGGCTGATTGTATTTCTCCTTTTTCTCTTTTTATCTCCCCCACTGTCTCGGCCAAGGCTTTTCAAGTACTCAAGATTTTTTTTTTCCAATGGCTTCCTCTTTTTCTGTTTATCTGCTTGTCACTGTCTTTGCTTGCCTCAGCCTCCTCCCGTGGGCGAATTGTTATCTCTTTTCTCTGTCTTAACCAATCATTGCTCATGGAGGCATTTTTTTAATCTAGTCTAAGACAGAGTATGAATAGTATCCAGGAAGGTCATTTGAGATTCTATTTAAAAATGAAGCTATGGAAAACCAAACTTTTAATATCATTTTCTTGCTGTTCTTACTAAAACCAAACTAAAAACCTGGCTTTCTAAGACACAAAAAAGAAAACAGAGATGGATCACCTCAGCCATTATAGGACAATCCCAACATCTAAGGTAACACTTGGCAATATAAGTAAATTAATTAATAGGTAAATTACAAAATACATTTTGATTTTATTTACAAAGAGGGCTGGTTATTGGGAGGGTTGTTCAGAATAAGTACTTAACATTTTGTCAGAGAAAGAGTCATGTAGAGGAAATATCATTTTTCATGAGCAGATAGTATCTTCTAAGGACAATAAATTACTAGGTTAGTTAGGTATGGCTCCCACATTTGTGCCCTGCAGGGAGAAAAAGAAGAGGCAAGACTTGTGTCTCCAGATAGTCGAGGGTAGAGCCATAGTGTTCTCTATGTCAGCACAAAAGTAATAATATTAACAGTCAGAATGGCTAAAATTAACAACTCAGGAAACAACAGATGTTGGCAGGGATGTGGAGAAAGGGGAACCCTCTTACACTGTTGGTGGGAATCCAAACAGTGAAGCCACTCTGGAAAACAGTATGGAGGTTCCACAAAAAGTTAAAAATAAAGCTACCCTACAACCCAGCAACTGCACTACTAGGTATTTATCCAAAGGACACAAGCGTAATGATTCAAAGGGGCACCTGCACCCCAATGTTTATAGCAGCAATGTCTGCAATACCCAAAATATGGAAAGAGCCCAGATGTCCATAGACAGATGAACTGATAAGGAAGATGTGGTATATAAATACAATGGAATATTACTCAGCCATCAAAAAGAATGAAATCTTGCCATTTGCAACAATGCAGAAGGAACCAGAGGGTGTTATGCTAAGTGAAACGGGTCAGTCAGAGAAAGACAAATACCATATGATTTCACTCATATGTGGAATTTAAGAAACAAAACAGATGAACATAGGGGAAGGGAAAGAAAAATAAAATAAGATGAAAACAGAGAGGGACAGAAGCCATAAAAGACTCTTAACTACAGGGAACAAAGTAAGAGTTGCTGGAGGGGAGGTGCGTGGGGGCATGGAGTAACTGGGTGATGGACATTAAGGAGGCATTTGATGTAATGAGCACTTGGTGTTATATGCTACTGAGGAATCACTAAATTCTACCTCTGAAACTAAAAATATACTATATGTTAATTGAATTGAATTTAAATAAAATTTTTTAGAAGTACATGTATTTTGAACACCAAAAAAAAAGTAATAATACTAACATAAAGGTAATGAGAAACTACTGATGGAGTTTAAACAAAAATAGCACAGGTCTAATTTATCTTGTAAAATAATCATTTTTATATCAGTGTAGAAAATATAAAATAATCATTTTTATATCAGTGTAGAAAATAAACTGGAGGAATGTCAGACAGGAAGTAGGGAAACCACTTAGGAGGTTCTTGTGGCATTCTGCACAAAACATCATAAGAAGTTGGAAAATCCGAGAAATAAGAACAAGAGATATTTAAGTCACAAACTTGGTGACAAATTGGGTGTGGGGAACACTTCCTATTTAGGAAGAGTCTGGGACGACACTCAAGCTTCTGGCTTGAGTGAATGGTGGTGCCACTCACAGAGAAGAAAAGGCAAGAGTAAAAATTGGTATGAATGGAAAACATGATGAATTTAATTTTACACATACTGAATTCAAATTCATTTCGGGAATTTCAAATGGAAATTTTTATCACAGAGTTAGCTATATGGGCCTAACACTCAGGGTAGTGATCTGTACTGGAGTTAAATTTTTAGAAGGTATAGAATATAAATAGAGATATAAATATATTTTATCATTGAGGGAGAACAGGTACAATTAGAATAATGAGCCATTTTCATCCATTTTACAATTGTTAAACATTTATTGAGTGTCTACTATAGGTATGAGGAGATTAGGGAGCTTAGCTTTATGGTAAGGATAGAAAGAAGAAGGAATGATCCTTGCCATTTAATTCACATATTCGCTTATTTGCATTTAATAAACATTTAGTATATGATCATTACTCAGAATCCAGTAAGTTAGGAAGTACGATTGATAAAGTCTCTATGGTAATGAAAAGTAATTTCTAGGGTAGCTCCTTTGAGGAATAAATATTATAGTTCAGGAGGCAATGAAATAAAACATGGTAAGAGTGCTCGAGTAAAGTTATGTATACACTGCAATAGTAGCATAAATGAAGAGTGACCTGAGGGGTTTATACTGTTTCTGGGGGAAGGCAGGTAATCTCCGGTAAAGTACTTGGCATGTACAATAAACAGAGGAATGAAACTGCTTATGATATTCCATAGATAGTGAGCAGTTTGTGGGGTGAAAGTATGGAATATCTGTGGGGATTAGTTGGAGACTAAGGTGGAAATACAGACTAAGATTGGTATATGAAGAGCCTTGTAAGCAACAGTAAGGAAATGAAATTTGTCCTGAAGGTTTGGGGCCCAAGAGTTTTCACTAATAGACTGATATGTTCAAACACATATTTCACAGAAGAAATTCTCGTCACTTTAGGGAGAATAGATTATAACGGAACCTGGAAACAAGAAACATTTAAGATAATTTAGTGGGGGTTTTTTGTTTGTGGTTTGGTGGTGCCTTGTTTTGTTAGCTGTTATTTAAATATCCTGTCTTTAAAAAAAAAATGGTACTCATTACCAAGAGTAAAGTGCTGCTGTAACAAAAAATACAAAATGTGATTTTGGTTTAGTGGTTAATTGGTGAGCAAACTGAAAGTTTGGTGGCCAGTTAAGGACTAGAAGTGTGATCTCTGAAATGAGATGCGATCAAAAGAGTAAGACTGTCACCTGTGTTGACTTGTGAGGTAGGCTACATGCTTATGGAATGGGCAGATTGAAAAGATGTTCAAAATCCTTGTGTTTGCTACAGTTGGTTGCCTGTGGTAACCAACCTCTAACATTGTTCTCAATGATCCCCATCTCCTGGTATTCATACCTTGTACCCATGACACACTAATGTTGGTACGTGTGACCAACAGCATATAGCAGAAGTGACTGCATGTCCCCTCTAAGATTAGGTTATAAAAGACTATGGCTTCAGTCTTGGGTGCTTTCTTGCTCACTCACCCTATTTCACTTTCTTTGAAACATGCATGCATGAGGAAGCTATGTCATGAGTAGTACAATGGAAGGTCCTAAGGGAGTGAAAAACTGAAGCTTCCTGCCAAACAGCCTTGTGTGTGTGTGAACTTAGGAGTCCACACTCCAGCCCCAGTCAATTCTTTAGAGACTGTAGCCTCAAGTCTACAGTTTGGCTGCAATCTCATGAGACACCCTGGGAAAGGAGCACCCTGTTAAGCTGCTTCTGGATTCCAAATCCACAGAAACTATGAGATGATGAATGTTTGCTATTTTTGGCTAATAAAACCAAAAAATTGATTTGGGGTCAATTTTTTATTCAGCAATATGTAACTAATACAGTTGTTTTTGGAAGAGATGAGTGAAAGAGAGTGGGTAAGTTTGCAAGCAGAAACAAAAGAAAACAAAGTCCAGAAATTTGGAGTTTTGAAGGGTTAGAAAATCCAACTGATTCTTGATCCCCAATACTAGGAAATGTGATTTTAAAAGAGTAACAAAGTGCCAATAAAGCCTTTCAGTTGATTAAAGAGACTCAGGGAAAAAATCTAACTAAGGGTGGGGCCTCAAGGTAGCTACCATCAAGTTGTTGGGGGAAGGATATAGAGCTCAGAAAGGAAAAGAAGCAAAACACGTTCGAGTACTGTGTCTCAAAAGAACCTTGAGCATAGTTATTAGCACATGTTGCTGACTAGAGGCAAATAGATCAGAAGCCTGGTAGGATGTTAAAGATGCTATATCACCAAATAAAATATGAGCTCAGACCAAAAAAGCCAGAATTTCTAGAAAAAAAGTAATTCTTGAATTTGTATGTAATTGAGAAATCGGATGAAGAATTTAAGTTAGATGTTTTTAAATACTTTGGGCTACCATGAGAGGATACTGAGCTACAAAAGTTGTACAGTCTCCAAGGTGTGAACATATTTCCAAATGCCCAGTTCAGATGACATCAAGAAAATAGTGGGTGAGTGATAATCTCCTCCACCCCTACAGAGGGCAGATCTAGAAGCCACTGAGAAAAAAGCAGGCAAGAACACAACACCAGAGACTTAATGACCACCAGGTTGAGGCAGGGGGGCTTTCACAGTATAACACACAGTGCGATTTCGGAATCAGTTTGGACCTGTGATCAATATGTACCTCCCATTCATTCCTTTCTCCAGTGAAAGAGTTTATTGAGGTTATACCTTCTCTGTTCCATCATTGTGTATTTGGTGTATATATGATAGGGGAGGTGAAGAAACAGACAAGTTATCTTTTTATTTCCTCATTTGTTGGATGGGGAGGAACAATATCTGGACCTCATGAGTAAGACTGTGGAATTTGAGGTGCATGTAGTGTCTGGGTTGCCTCCCCTAGGGAGGGGGTGATGGTACTATGTGTGATAAGAGAAGTATATGACAATCTGGAGGCTGGAAGTGCTGACTGAAGCACAGAAAATGCCTTGTGTTCACCATACCTCATTTCATTTCTTCTTCAGCCTTTCCTACAGAGTGAGTTCTGGCCAATGAATTGTGAGTTAAGTAAAGTGTGCTGCTTCTGGGCTGAGGTAGAAGGTGGCCCTCCCTGTCCTCTTCCTCTTCCCACTTCATGAAGACCTTGAAGGCCATTTTTTAGGATGGCAGAGCTACAAAGCAGAGAATTATACACCTAAGACTGTAATGTGAGGGAGGAAGACATTTTTATTGTGTTAAGCCACTGAGATTCCAGGGGCTAGAGTGGTGGATAGGGTTAATTCTCCTGACTCACTTAGATTCCCTTCCCTTCCCTTCTCCACCTCACATAAGAATAGTAAAAAAAAAAAAAAAAAAAAAAAAAAAAAAAAAAAAGAAAAAGAAAGTCTACTAAACAAATAATATTATTAGGATTAATATCCTCGAAGTTTGGGAACCGTTTAGCTTCTTAAATTATTTATGAATTCATGTTTATGCTATGATAATGATTATGTATATACTCATTTTATGTATATACGGAGTTGTGCGCCATACCTACAAATGATACTTCTGATATGGGACCTTTAATACAGGTGTATTTTGCAACTAGGAGAAAATACTTAACTACACAGCTTCTTTCTATTTAAACCATTACATGGAATGGCTTCCCTATCACTGTATACATGAAAATATTCAAACTCTTGAAATTCTTCCAGCATGCCAGAACTTCTACTTTCCTTCTAAGCTTTTCTATACATAAGGGCAATTAGAAATTATATGTCTGTGATTTTTCTAAAGGCATATATGCATTTCCTCTGTAATCACTCTCTATCTAGATGAATTTCTATTCTGATAATGTCTACATTGTCCTTTCTCCTCTACAAATATGAGAAGATCCACCTCATCCAAAAGCTTTCTAACAACATGGAAACCAGATAAATGTAAACCACTATAAATGGGTGACTTCTTTATTCCTTAATGTAGTGATAACAAAATAACATAAAAATTTTCACTTCAAATGCCCCAAATACTATATGGATGCCTTATTTTCATTATGAGCTGCTATATTTCACTTAAAATGGCATAGTTAATTCTCTTTAGATAACATTTAATTTGGGTCCATTTGCACCGATAAGAGTAGTAGCAAGGCATGAGTGCTTTCCCAAACTTGCTTCTGGGACAAGTTAAAATTGGCTCTCAAAGCAGAGAATAGAATGGCCACAGGGTAAGGCATCCTTGATAATGAATAATTGTGAAGAGTAGAATCTGAAATCTCATTTGAAAATTAGAGAAATACAAATTTAAACACGTACTAACTTCTTTATATACTTTTCTGATATCCTTCCTTTTTCTTAGGAAAACAATACTTTCGATCATCAACATGGCTGATATTTTGTAAGCTCTGAGTTGATAAATGTTCTTGCAGTTGAGTTACAAAAAAAAAGTCCTCCAGATGCCCTTGCTTATATTCATCAACATCATCTATTTTGTTCTGTTTCCTGTGTTGTTATGACTGTCTAAAAACGTATTTGAAAACAATTAAAACTCTTTCACCCTTCAGGATGTTTTGATTCCCTTTCTTTTGCGGTGTTCCCTTCTCTCCAATGAAACTATAGCATGTCTTTAAACGAGAGGAGCACAGTGATATCAAATACTGACAATTCATTTCTTAAAGGGCATTCAATTTTCACACTAAATGAGTTGTTCTGAGGATGAGACTACAGTTCAAGGTATGTGGTAAATAGAACTGAAGAAAGTGAAAGAAATTCATAGGTAGAGAAGAAAAGAAAAAAGGGGGAGAGTGAATAGTTTATTCTCTGTATATGATATAAATAAACAGAGAATAAATCTTGGTTACCTTCCTGGTGATTTCCTGTTTCAAGAAAACATCAACGACCACAATTATAGTTTGCATCGTACCTCAGATAGTTTGGTATTTACAAGGGACTTCTTCCCAAGAAGCCACCAGTAATTTGACAAAAATCACTATTCAATAAAGAGTATTTTTAGTTTCTACTGATGACAAATCTTACTGCAAATGCAGCTTGATACTGGACATTATATTAGTATTCTATCTAGCTGCCAAATCCAAAAGTTCATATAAATCTTCTTGTTTGAGTTCTTTTTCCATGTTCTCTCTGTCCATCTGTCAATAATTAAAAACTATTCTATCAAGACACTGGATTCATATGATCAGTCTTCTCTATAGTTCTAAAGAAAAAAAACAACAACTTTGTGCGCTAGAATTTCTGGGTACAACCTGGTATATCCTTATTGTCACTGACCCAGGAATATGTTAAAAGGGTCTGTAGTATGTCTGTTTCAAGGACGGAAACATTTTTTTGGTGAGGTATTTAGTCACAGTTTTGTTTTTGTTTTTTCTTTGATTCTTAGATGGAGAATAGACTGCACAGAACCAGCTGATTTTGTAGTCCTGGATTTTAGCCATTACTATTGGTAATGATAAGTAGATCAAATCTAGGCTGGGGACTTGACTTAGAGCAAGTTAGAGTGACTCAGAATAAATCCAGGATCCTGTCAGAGGCATCTGATACTCAGCAAAACTATCAAAAAGAGTATTCCACGTATAATTCAGGGCTATAATGTAAATGAAGACGAGTCGTTGTACAGAATGGGCATCTAGGATCAGTGTTAAGATCTGGAAAGGTTCCTGAACTGAGTGTGTTAAGATGACTCACAAAGAGGTTTCCCCAAAGATCAAAAGAGAATCCAGTTCCTAGCTAAGCAGCTTCCATGCAGCGGACAGAGATTTAAAAAAAAAATTCCTTCATTGATTCCTCCTTGAAATGTAATCCAGTCAGTGAGATAAAAATCTCCTTGCACTTGAGTCTTATTTGTCATAATTATGCATCTTTAGGGTTTCATAATGACCAATTTAATCACTTTGCCGTTTAGAGGGCTATAACAGCCAATCATGATAATAGGTTTGGTATTTGGTAGGAACCATTTAACACCCAAGAGCCCTTATTCTGAGCCTCTTGATGCTACTTCAACTTGACAGGCAGCTTCTGATTAGCACACGTTGCAAAACCTTTGATAAAATGCTCATTTCTTTTAAATAAACTCTGTGACCTAGTAGTAGGCACGTTGGCTTGAAAACAAGGTCACCATGTGAGAGAAGTTTTCTCTAAAATGCCTATTCACTTCCTAGTCATCTGTTCTAACAGCCTGAACACGGATAGGCTTCCAGTTCCTCAGTAATTCCAAATGTAGATTAGATCTAATGGGCTGGGGGGCACCTGGGTGGCACAGCGGTTAAGCGTCTGCCTTCAGCTCAGGGTGTGATCCCGGCGTTATGGGATCGAGCCCCACATCAGGCTCCTCCGCTATGAGCCTGCTTCTTCCTCTCCCACTCCCCCTGCTTGTGTTCCCTCCCTCTCTCGCTGGCTGTCTCTATCTCTGTCGAATAAATAAAATCTTTAAAAAAAAAACTAATGGGCTGGTAATAATGCACTAGAACTTGCAAAACAAGCTCTACTACTGCATTAAGTGATACTGGGAAAGCCACAACCTAGTTAAGCTAAAACTTACCATTTGCCTATCATCAACAGCATTCTCCAATAACTTGTCACAATAACATGATGAGAAACAATAAAAAGATCTTAGGCCATTTGTTCTCAATCCGTGGTGGACATCAGCACCACCAGGAGGTTATGCTTTAAATGTAGATTCTTGGGACTTATCCACAGAGACTCTTACTTACTATGTCTTAGGTGATTCCAGGAAACTCCATTTAATAAGAATCCTAGTGATTTTGATATAAGTAGCCCTGAATCACATTTTGAGAAATATTGTATTAGGCCAATTACTGGTAGATTGGCTACTATAGGTAAAGACATCTTCTCATTTTATCTAAAAACGTTGATAAAATGGTTTCNCCTCTCCCACTCCCCCTGCTTGTGTTCCCTCTCTCGCTGGCTGTCTCTCTCTCTGTTGAATAAATAAATAAAATCTTTAAAAAAAAATAAAAATAAATAAAAATAAAAACGTTGATAAAATGGTTTCCTTTCTTTCTTTCTTTTTCTTTCTTTCTTTCTTTCTTTCTTTCTTTTCTTTTCTTTTCTTTTCTTTTCTTTTCTTTTCTTTCGCCTAGGCTTCCATTTCCTCTAAACTAAACAATTGCTTTTCTAAAGTATTTTGTAAATGAATGTCTGAGTGCATTTATTTCCTTGGGAAAAAAAAGAAGATAAAAAAACTCAGAGTTTTGTGTTTCATAGCAAGATTTTAAAAATGAAGAGAGATTAGACTTTGGAAAGCTTTTCCAAGGTCGTAACTCACAGTATGATCATGTGATGTGCATTCGAGTGCCATCTATAGCATTTACGAGATTTTAGTTATTTAACCCTCTAATACTCAGTATCCTCTGTAAAATAGGGAGAGTAATATATATCTTACAATTAAACGGTTATTTACACGTATATATGCACGTATATATAGAGTACTTGACCCAGAGTGATCTTATTGTTGTAATCATCAAGGGACTACAGAGAAATCTTAACATCCTCAAATATCTTTGTCCATCTGGGAAAAGGAAAATGGCTTCTAGTCACTCTCTCTAGCCTAGTCTTCCTTATAGGTAGAGTAAAAGCAGAATTGAACCCAAGAAAGAAAGAATGCCGTTTAAAGATAGACAGGTTGAAGCACTGGAAGGATTGCCCTAGGACTGCACTGCAAGTGGCTAAAGGTGCTGAGGTTGGCCCATGCCCAGCAATACCTTTGCAAGCTCAGATGGCAGGAATAAGACAATGCCATGCTTTGGGGTGAAGCAGATCATCTGGAACTGTCTCCTTTTTCCCACTCATGTTTGCTCATGCATATGCTATAACTTTTTTCCCCCCACAAATAGCCCATTGTCTTGTTCTGAAAGGGGACAGGTGGATAGCATGGCTACAGGAACTAAGTTATTTTCTTTGCCATCAGTATAGTTTGAGAAGAAAATGTGCAACACACGCAATTTTGTTATGACATACCCTACAAAGTATGAATGTTAGCTGAAGAATAACATTTCAAGCTGTTTTTCCCAGATTAGATGTTCTCAGCCCCTATCTCTAACTTTGCACCAGCATCAGCCTATATGACACACACAGATGGGGACCCAATCAAAATGGCTGCCTAAGCCCTCATTTGCAATGACAGTTCCGGCTAATGAGGGCTATAGGGTGGGTGAGGGCGATGTAGTGATGATTCACAGAATTGCAACTCTCCCTGGTGTCAAAAATCTTTTTGCTGCTGTAGCTGCTGGCCTTTTCACCTTACAGTTTAAAAAATACCAGTTTGGGCTCCTACAGGTAGGTGACACAGTCAGAGCCACCCTCCTTCCTCTGTTTTCAGGAGTACAGTCAGCATACAAATCAGATCATCTGCTGACTCTGATCATTTGAAACCTCAGAGATGAGTCTTCTCATAATGCAAATAAATATAAAAGATTTATTTTCTAAACTTTTTTCTTTATAAAAACTTTTCAAAAATGGATTTTTTGAATTGATAGCCTTCCTTTGCAGAGGTCTATGACATGATGTTGACATAGTTCATAAAAATGACTAAAGAGTAACAATGGAATACATGGAAGTAAAAGTAAATTCATGACAAATCAAAGCTATCTTGAGATGGATAATTAGGAAGTTGCCATGATGTGACTACTCATAAATTTATCTGCTGCCCAGATTAATGCTGTGTGTCGGGATAACACTGACCTCCCTCAGGGCTCTCTGCCTCCTCAGTCACAGGACTTTGAAAAGTTGGTAGAGCCCTTTTCTCTGCTTCTTCTTCCTCTCTACCTGGCTGATATTGGTGTATGGATGGTGACAATTTCTCCAGCACTTGTCAGGTTTCTAAAGCTTGATCGAGCATGCAAATATCTGGCCTCAAAGCTATCTATGCCTCAGTGTTTCACCCTGTAAGCAGGGAATAATTTCAAATTTCCCTTACGCACTATATAGGGTTATTTTTATTATTTATAAGTCAATATTTGTAAAGCACAACGGTTCTTGAGACAGGGTGATAAATAAATGCTTAGAGAAAGAAACAAACAACAACCCCTTAAAGTTTTTCAGCAGCAGTTCGAATATGACATAAACCTGAGCTTAGCTCCATTGTAAAATCCAACACTTTCTTTTGACAGCCTTGAAGATGTTAGGAAAAACTCATCTTTTGGTTTTCATTCCGACTGCTGTGTTACCTATGGCCATGGTTTCCTCTGACCTGTAGTGCATCTAGGAGATGTAAGAAATTTAGCATTCCATAAAGGAATTAATTCCTCTAAATTTCTGACTGTATTACACAGGTTCAGATAATCTTATTAACATTTCATGATTATGTAAACTAAATTCACCTATTTCTCTTTTGAAATTTGTTAATAACTTGTCTCTTGAAAGTTTTCTAAGTCATGACACTTCATGCTAATTTGATTTTTTATTTTCATGATTGTTTCCCCTATGTTCTTAAAGGGACAGGTTTTATTTTTCACTGTAGATATGATCATACATTCTTCACATTTTGCCCTGAAAATTGTGACACTTCTGCAATGGTAGTATTTTTAAATTTTTAATGTAAAAAATGAAGTACCTCTGTAAAATGTAAAATGATCATGTTTCTCCCATCCTTTTCCCTTTCTTATTGATATGCAATATTTTTACTCCTAACAAATGAAAGACTCAAGATGCAAATGCTGATTTATCTCAGCTTAGGCATGATATACAGGAAAAGATCAGTGCTGATGGGTCCTTATGAGTGCATATATTTCAGGGGAAAAAAAGCGAAGATTGCTTTACAAGTTTGAGTTCTGTTTTGAGAGTCTAAAAATTAGGAGTACAGGTTCTGCAGCTTCCATATGGTGGAAGTTGGGACAAAAAACTTTTTATTTTTACCCCGCCCCGTGATTTGAACCTGGCCTTTGGAAATGAGCAGTGGCAACTCAGCATTGCAGCACTGGCAACAGCAAACTGGAGAGAGTCTGGAACATCAGATCTCCCGCTCTTAATGGTGGCATATTCAGAAGAAAAAGCCATCAGCTTCAGAGCAGGAAGGAGGAACCAGGTGGAATTTCATGAGTTTACACCTGGGGAGTCCTGAGAAGTGACCCTAAAGAGGATAAAGGATACTCGCAGGAGGCAAGAAGGAAGTGTTAGTCATTATGATAAAAATGACTAACTGCCACCACCTCAAATGCAACTTCATTAGGTAACCCAACTTAGGAGTGAGTTATATCAGTTATAAAATTATTGAGTCATAAAAATGTCAGGATCCTGTGACCCTTTCATAAGGCTAACTTTCTCTTAATGTTTTTAGTCCTTGTCTGTAACTGATATGTTGTTGTGCTGTTGAATAGTAATCACAGTGGCCAGGTTTAACTGCTGAAAGGCACCTTCATTTCAGCATAGAATAAGTGATCCCTACAAACCGGTAGTGAAATGCTCTGGGAATTTCTATGGAGAAGAGAAACAACATCAACTTAGTCATGAAGATTGAATTCTCCTTTTGAGAGCCTTGTTGTATACTGGAATCTAAAATTAAATTTGGCCAGAGGTGACTCCACACTTCCCTTAGCTTCAATCTGTGGTCCTGAAGGGAACTGCAGTCAACTTTAGCTATTAAGTCTTTGCATTCTACACTGATTGGAATTTGGTTAATAGTAGGCATTTTCATGGCGAGGCTGAGGTGATCATCTACTAGAGAAAATCTTTCCCCTCACCCCTCCTTGAAACAGAAGTACCAAGTGTGATACAGGTGTAAGTGAGAATGTGGATGCCTGGGCATGGAATAATGCCCATATTTCCAGAGACAGGTACAAATAAAAGTGTACATAAAGCATTCCTAGAAACGTCCCTTGTATACCTACCATTGTTGGTCTTGCTGGTTTAAGTTTAACTTTCCCCACATAGAATTCATTAAAGGACTTTTCCATAAATTATTTTTAAAAACATAAGGGAAGAAGCCTGTTCTGCCCTCTCAGAGCTACCCAATTTTTTGTGTGATGCTACCATTATTCCTGTCAATACCCACGTAATTAATGGTACACATGATTGAAAGCTTGCTTCTTCCAGAACTTTGTTATCTACTTCACCCAAAAGTGCCTGTTCATGGTGGAGGTCAGTGCTGATCCCAGATAAAGGGGATCTTGGTCCTTTTGTTTAATCTAGTGCCCTTCCTCCACACAGTATTCAGGACCTGGTTGACTGCTTGGCACATGATATAGGCTACTCAGGGAGTATTTGTTAATGATGATAATGATTATCACCATCCGTATCACAGACCACTAGGGCCTTCTCTGATTAAAAGACACCAAAATTCTTCATCATTGGTTTTATGTTTTTGTTGTTAGTGAATTAAAGGAATTATATATATTATAGAGGGTGTCAGTCAGACATTTTTTTCAATCATCTATTTAATGACCAATGTTGTACTAGGTTGATGTAGATGAGGAGAAAGTAATAAAATAGGAAGGTATATTAGTTCACTTGACTTTACATATTACTCTTAGGGCAGAAGAGTCATTCAATGAAAAACTGAGAAAAGAAATAAATGTTACAGTCAATCACCAATGACTTACCCCATGACCAAATTTTCCCACAAAATTAATGAGTATTTATTAGGATCTGGTGGAGAAACCTGTATATTTTAAAATTTTCCAGGGAGCATTGGTGATTTGTCTCTGGGGACATATAAGTGGTCATCACAGAAAAGTTAGCTTGAGACACAACATATTAACAATCAAGACTCTAGATTGAATAAATACCTAGGTTATGATTACCAAGCAACTGGTTAAAGGAATACTGTGAGAAATATTAGAATGTAAGCAAAACATTAGTTAGAATCTATTTTTGTAAGCAACAGGGGATGTGTAGACTGGTAAAGAGAATTCATAACTGATTGAAAAAATTTCCCAAAGAATTAAAGGATTGATGTCACTTTGAAGGATCTAGAAAAGAACATGATAGTCAACTTTACTGATTATAACTAAACAGATTAAAATAGCTACTACAGAATAACAGCAATAATAATGATCACACATTGAATTTTACTACGTTAGAAGTAGTTAGATGGTAGAATAGTATCTGAAGGGTAAGCTCCACTTCTACACTGACATATGCAGCTAATCCCCCAACATGTTTTATTTCGAGGAAAGTCTTCAGGGAGCTGATGTTTTGTTTAGACTATTGTAACAAGAATTCAAGATCACAGCCTTGTTAGAATACCTCAACAACAAAGCAAATCTACTAAGATTGCATGTAACAGGGATAAATGCAGTCTTTTCTTTCCATTAAAAAAGATGATGTAAATTTAAGATGGGAAATAGATGGCTCATTAGCTTTGTGTGTGAGATTGAGATTACTCACAAGCTTTTTGGTTGATTGTGATCTCTCATAGCCACTGGTAGGGCTGTGGGCAAAAACATTCCCACAAATTTTTGAAAGTCCTCGTGATACTCATTATCTCAAATCTAATTTCATATTTTTCTGTTTCTGTTTTATTCATTCCTCACTTTATTACTATTTTCTCGGGAAGTTATTTCCTTCCCTTCCCTTGTTGTCCTTTCAACCCTCAAGAAAAATAAACCAGGTTTAGTCAATCTCAAGGTCAAGATGAATGGGGTTCTGGGTCAGTCATGCTCTGGAGTTTCCTTTCCATCTTCCACCCACAGAGATAAATCCAAAGACATGGTTCCTGGCCTTTTTCCAACAGGACAGAAGAGAAATAGGCCTGCTGACAAGATCCATGTGCAGGCTGGCAAGTGAGCACTTCACTGTGAGTCTTAAGAGTTAGTTATTTGTTATTATCTAACCCAGTGGAACTCACATTCCAGCGTGTATAGAAATCACAAGGAAAGTTTGTTAAAATGTAGATTTCTGGACCCCATACCTAAGAGATTGTATTTCAGTAAGTCTTCAATAGGGCTTAGAATTCTACATTTTAAAAAATAAACACCCAAGTAGATTTAGTTGTATGTTTACTCATTTGTTAATGTTAATTCTACATATATTTTTGAGCAGAAAATATGCCCTGGGCACCCTTGTAGGGTACAGCAGTGTCACCAAGGATATGGCAGCAAATAAGATGAACAAAGTGCATACCATCCTGGGACTTATATTCTACTATGGAGCTACAGATCAAAAAATCTCATAAATAAGTAAATAATACATTTTCAAATAGTGACATCACTACAAGGAAATAAAGCAGCACAGAGGCAAAAAAGTAGCAGGGAATGTGTGCTATTTTAGCTAAGGGTATCTGGGATACCCTTAGGTATCCCAGCTTTCCTTAGGATGCTGTATTCAAACTGAGACTTTAATGATAAAAATGATTGTGTGTGTGTGTGTGTGTGTGTGCATGTGTGTATCCATATGTGTATATAGATATATATATGTATATGTGCATCTGTATAGTCTGAGGCATAAGATGTACAGCAAGTGCAAAGGCCCTGAGGTAAGAAGAAGCTCGGTAATCTTGAGTAATAGAAAGCAGGGCAGTGTGGTCACAGCAGGGTTTCTCCACAGTAGAACTGCTGATTTTTTAGCTAAATAATCCTTTGTTGTATGGGGCTTTCCTGTAGGTTGTAGGATTCCAGTAGCTTCCCTGGCCCCTACCCACTACACCCACCCAGTTGCAACAGTCAAAAATGTCTCCAGCCATGCCAAATGTCCCTTGGGGGGCAAAATTGCCTGTAGCTGAGAACCACTAGGATAGAGTGAGTGGGAGTAGGAGAATGGTAGGAGATGGTAATAGAGAGTGGCTAAATCACGTAGGGCCATAATAAGCCTTGGATTTTATTCTAAGAGATTCTGAAAATCATTGAAGGGTTTTAAGTGGGGCTGAGGGAGTGACCTAATCTTATTTACATTTTTAAAAGAATGCTCTGATGGCTGGATAGGGAACAGAGGGAGTGGAAAGTGGAAGTTGGGACAACTGCAGTAGTTCAGTAGAGACATAATGGGAATGAAAGTATTTAGTGAGAAAGTATCCACTCTCTCATCCTCCCTGGAGCCAGAATATATATTGGAAGGCACTTTGGCAGAACTTCCGGTGGTCAGTTGACCACACTTGGAGAAACAACACTGTCCACGCTTGCTACTCAAAATGGGATCCATGGACCAGCAGCATGGTCATCACCAGGGAGCTTAGATGCAACACCCCAGGCCCCACCCCAGACATGCTGAATCAGAATCTGCATTTTAATAAAATCCCCCAGGTGATTGCTATATATGTAAAAGTCTGAAATATTCTGAGAGGAGGAGTGGTCTGTTTAAGGTCACAGAGAGTCAGGGGCAGTCAGAACTGGGATTCAGCATTCAGTTCCCTGGTTCCAGCTCCTCCCCAGCAGCTGGCTCAGTAGGATAATGTGTACCTCCTGTTAGAGTCCTTTCTCAACCAGAAATGGCAAGTTTGTCCATTAATTCTCATAGGACAAGGAAAAGTCACCCTTCAAAAAATAAAAGATTGAAATTCCTCCAGGGAGGAAGAATGAAAGATCCACGGTATCAATTTAAAGCAAAAAAGCGTTTAAAAACCAATTACCAAGCTGTGTTGTTGTTGCTCACAGGGCTGGCATCTTTCCGCTGCTCAGAGTGTTAACACTGCAAATACAAAACAAATCCCTTGCAAAGTGATGCCAGGATTGGGGTGTGGGCAATGATGAGGAGGCTTTGAGATCAGCTCCTGCGTAGAGAGCTGTTTGGCTGCACATTCAGTGACGGGAATCTTCCAGATCACAGGCAGCAGGACTTGCAACTTGAACCATGTTTCTTTTCCCTCCATGTAAAGAGAGATTTTGGAAAAGCGAGTATCAGTCTGTGCTCCCCTTGTCTTTATCGTCCTCTTCTCTGGTTAGCTGACTTGCCGCTCTCTCATCCTCCAGGGAGATAGACCATTTGTCAAATTCTCTTCTTCTCAAAACCTAAGTCGCGAAATAGCTACTGTCCTATTTGGCAGCTCCTGCAGAGCTAATATGCTGTGCTTATCCCAATATGTGGTCCCCATCACCTCATAAATTAGAGAGGCTGCTTTGGAGGATGAGCTGGAGGGGAGAGAAGGATAAGAAAAGTGATTCAAATTCTCAAGGCTGCCTTTCATTTGACAAGATACCGATCTCTGTCTCTAAGGCTTGGAAGCGTGAGTGCAACCTCGCCTCCTTCGTAGCCCGGGACTAATTTGGTGAGCCCCTTCTGCCGAGGGGGTTTTCTGATTTCCTGGTGTTAGCGGAGTTTGTAAGGGCAGGTGAACCAACCGTCGTATGAGCACAGTGGTCGGTGGGCAGGGAGATGGCTATAGGCTCACACGGGAAGGAGGATAAAGCCATGTGCCTTTTTAGGGCTGGATGTGAAACCGTTCCTCTCTGCGGGGGACTGGCCCCTGAAGCACACAGCTTCTGTCATTGCACAGCTGTCATCTGCCATTAGCAGGTTCCTGACAGGGACATGTGGATTCCCCAGTGCTTCTCCACAGCAGTCGAAGCTGGGCAGTGATGCAGGTGTGTGTGTGCATGTGCGTGCATGCGTGCGTGTGTGTAGAGAGAGAGAGAGAAAGAATGTGTGTGTGCTGGGAAGAGACAACAAAGAAAAAAGAAGAGAGGTTAAAAAACAGATTCTGAACACTCAAATATTGATACATTATAGACAGAAGAAAGTAGGATTTGAGCCAGATCTTCCATTTTGTTTTTAGGGACCCTGGGGAAGATGTGCCATTTTATGCCTTTGGTCTTCCTTTTCCTTCTCCACCAAAGGAGAACAGCAGCAATCTATGATTTCTAGAATCCTTAGTATGTGCTGGGCCCCAGGCTAGAGCATGTCGTAGGTACTACCTCAGTTAATCTTCACAATAACCCAGTAAGATAGGAACTGTTCTTACCATCCCCCCCTTTTTTTGGAGACAAGGAAACTGAGGTATGAGAAGCTGAAGTAAATTTCCTCCACAACTGCAGATGAGGGGTGATAGAGTCCAGATTCCACCCAGGCTGTCCAACTCCATGGGCCTCATTCATTAGCATTGTGCCTCCTCAAAAAAGGATGCCCACCTCGTGCTCTGTCTCGGTCGTCAACTAGAGCGTGGGTGGGGAAGCACGTTGTACACTGAGTGCTGCACCAACTGTAGCTATTGTTATTTAAGGAAATTGGCATTAACTCATTTATTCATTGGCTACTTGCTGAGAACCTGGTTCTATTCTATGAAGTGTCATTAGGTATAACATATGGAGAAGGGGAGTGAAAAAATGAAGATATTGGCTCTTCCCTCAAGTAACTCACATTTTATCAAGTGTTAGGAAGAAAAGAAAAATAATGTATCTGTATAGCAGGTTCGTTAACACCAGGAATCAAGGACATCCCACATGCTCATCAAAGAAGACTAATACAAAACAACTGCTGACCTAACCCCTGTTCTAGCAAATGGTGAGTTCTAGTTTCAGTATTTTAATAGTTGCACTTAATCGTAACCACGAGACCTCCTTTTATCTCTCATCCTGTCACTCTTCAGGAAATTTCAAGGGAAATACTGAAAATGAGTAAATTTTAATTCTGAAGCAGGCAGTATTCCCAAAGCTGTAGTGTAACAGACATAGTTGAGGCACTGGATCATAATAAATGATGGTTTATCTAGTGTTCATCACCTGGAAATGTCACCACTAACAGGTGCTTCTGTGCTTCAATGGTACAATGATAATTGATGGTCACAAAGATTACCTTGAGGCAGTGTTTGTGGATCATTTAAAAAAAAAAAGAAAAGGAAAGAAAAAAGATGTTTCCTTTAGTATATTTTTGTATTATATTTTATCAAAATACAATTCTTTGCATATTAGCCACCAGTAATAAAATATGTGAAGATACCATTGATCAGGGCATTTGAATTACCCATTATGACAAAACAAGTAATTCTGTACAGGCGTGTTCAGTATCTGATTTTCCCCCAAAACAGTTCAAACTAATTTTACATAATTGTGTGTCTGGCTATGAACAATAGCAAGGGGTCATTACTGCTATAACTAACTGCTACAAATTTAGTGGCTTAAAACAATAAGCCACTTACAGTTCTGAAGGTGGAAAATACAAAATGGGTCTCACAAGGCTTAAAATTGAACTGTCAGCAGAGCTGCATTCCTTCTGGAGGCGTTAGGTGAGAATCTGTTTCCTTGCCTTTCTCCAGCTTCTAGAAGCCGCCTGCAGTCTCTGGCTCGTGGCCCCTCCTCTATCTTCATGCTGGCAGTGTGGCACCCCAAATCTCTCTTGGATTGTAACCCCTGCTTTTGTGATCATATTTCCTTCCTCACTCTGATCCTCTTGCTTTCTACTGATAAGGATCTTTGTGATTATATTGGGCTCACCCAGGTAATCCAGAATATTCTCCCCATCTCCCAAATCTTAATTTAATCAAATCAGTAAAATCCCTTTTGCCATGTAGGGTAACATATTCACAGGTTCTGGAGACCAGAATGGAAACATCTCATGGGAACATTATTCTGTCTACCACACTTCCTAAACAATAACTCATTCATCATACTGTTCTCCTCCTCTGACTTTTCTTGTTGGCTTCTAATTTCTGGAAGCAATGGTCTCTTTTCATCTATGAGGAATAGGGTGATCCTGAAATGAAAACTACTGAAGTTCATGAGATTGAAGGAAGTAATTTCATACAGAGGCTCTACTAATATTGAACCAAGGGGTCCAAGCCAGCAAGAGAAGCGCTAAGCTGGCAATTGCTGCACCATGTGTACTTATGCACCAGTGATGGGAGTTACTTAAACTTCTGTTTCTTAAAGTCTTGACTTAGGGTATTAGCACAACTTGAAGTTAGAGCATAAAAGGAAGAAAGAAAATGATGGAGAATATTTTTCTGGTGCCAGACAGTGGAGAACACAAAAGGAGATCAGGAAGGAGAAATGAGGAGGCAGAAAGCCAGGTCGAAAGAAACTTTGGATGCCATCTGACGGGCCTTTTGGATGTGTAGGTTTGGCTGCCTGCCCAGCTACGCCATGCACCCTATTTCCCTCTGCACTTCGCTACAGAAACAGGAAAGCATCCCTTGGCAAAAAAACATTCCAGGGCACCCAGAGGATAAGAGAAAGTATGACTAAGGTTAGGAAAGAGACACTAGCCAAGGGCTACTGGAGGTTAGCCCTGTGTGGACAAGATGTTCAGATAGGAAGAAAGTTCACACAGGTCGAGCCAGATGGGGATTCTGTTTCTCAGCTGTAGACAAATGTCTTTTCTGCTAACCTTTTACCCTAAACTCACACTGACTACTTGCCTCTGAATTATGTTGGATATTTCTTTTTCACCTCAAATTTGGGTGTTTCGTAAGCCCTGCTATTTGCAAAACCATTAGGGTTTAAATAGGACACCTGAGAGATCTATTATAAGCAATGTTTGAAGGAACAAGATCCATCATTTCACTGTGTTCAAGCCCAGTTAAGACATGGAAAAATTCCTCTATAGCTAAAGCACTGGGGGGAAGGAAAGATGAAGATGTGTCATTGTTAGCTGGCCATTTTTTGGGGGGGGGTCCTTTGTACAGCAGGGTCACTTGCAGATTGGTGCCTTTGCACATAGACCACACCTTTTCCCATTAGAAATGTCAATGGAACAACAATAACAGTAACTATTTTTATTAAGAGCTTAACAGTTCATGTACTGTGGGAAGTGCTCCATGAATACTGTCTCTTTAATTCCCACAACAATAATGAGAAAGTTATATTTCCCCTCCCCCCCATTTGTAGGTCATTTTGTGGCTGAAGGAAGGCATTTTGCCATGGTCACACAGTTAGCAAATCATATTTAAAACTCCAAACCAGGTTGGCCTACTTCCTAATTTTATCCTCTTAGCAACAACGTGTACTTCTTTTATGTTTTTCTATAAAGATCTTGGTCTTCATAGGCTAACTCAGAGAACTGTGCAGTATATAAAATCTCTTCTCCTCAGCTCACATGCTAATAAAGGCAAGATCTAATTACATTTGATTTGAATATGGCAATACCTGGAGCTTCCCACACTTTGCTTTTCAAAAGTCAATTGGGTTTGTTCCACTTGAATTTCATTATTCTCTTAGTTTTTTTTTTTTTCTTTGCAGAGCAGATTGTAGTAGGTTGAATGGTGGCCTCCAGCAAAATTTGTCCAAATCCGAACCCCCAGAACCAACAAGTGTGAACTTACCTGGAAAAAGAATCTTTGCAGAGGTATTTAATTTAAGGATCTTGAAATGAGATTATCCTGGATTTAGGGTGAAACTTAAATCCAGTGACTGATGACTTTATAAGAGAATGGAAAGGGAGAGCTGAGACACTTGGACACAAAGACATACAGGAAAAGACCATGTGAGGACACAGGCAGAGATTGGAGCTGTGTTGCTACAAGCCAAGGAATGCCAGGAGCCATGAGAAGCTGGAAGAGGCAAGATAGGATCTTCCCCTAGAGCCTCAGAGGGAGTGCTGCCCTGTTGACATCCTGACTACACTTCTGGCCTCCAGAACAAGGATAGAAATACACTTCCGTTGTTTTAAGCCACTGTACTGGTGAGAATTTGCAGTGGCGGCCCTAGAAAACTAATACAAAGATGTATTTTGATGGTGCAGATATCAGAATAGTTTGATGAACATTTCCAAGGAAAACTGCGTGATTCATGACTATAACTGAGACTTATGAATGCAGATTTGTACCTTAGTTTCTTACTGATGCAAACTGAGAAATCCCAAGGTATTGGAATATTTATTTTTAAAAACCTAAAAGGTACAATCATACCAAATTCATACAAATAATATAAGCAAATGTGTATATATAAATGCATAAATGTATGAATAAATGTATAAATAATCTTTATATCACTTGTTGCATGTTTGATTGGTTTCCTATGAAAGGCCAACAAGGGGACAAATTCTCACAAATAACCTATTAATATCTGGTAGATTTTGCTTTGTCCCTGATGAAAATCAAGAATGCCCCTTGGCAATGGTCTCAGGCCCAGTTCTTAATTTGTAAATGGTTGCTTCTGGGCTTGAGTTGGGAATGGGTTCTGAAGGTTCATGGAATTATTCATGGTTGTTTGGCCAGTAGATACGATAAAAATTGGCAATTACAAATGCAGAATGTAAACATGACTGGCAGGAAGGCATTCCATCATTGACAATGGTAGTTCAAACTTGTAAAGTTATTACTAGTGGTGGCAGAAGTAGCAGTAATAATAGTAACAGTAATAATACATGTGGTGAGAAAAGACCTGAATAATTTTTTTTTATACAAATCTCACAGAA
Source organism: Ailuropoda melanoleuca (assembly GCF_002007445.2). Taxonomy (NCBI): domain Eukaryota; kingdom Metazoa; phylum Chordata; class Mammalia; order Carnivora; family Ursidae; genus Ailuropoda; species Ailuropoda melanoleuca. Next base: position 58,794,674 of record NC_048218.1, read on the forward strand.
CTCACTCATAGATGCTCCAAAGAAAGACAAGGAATGATCTCCTTATCTTGGTGTTTTGGTAAATATGGAGACTCTATTCAAACTCAGAAAGGTACCACCTTAAGCAGCTGAGATCACAAATGGATTTCTGGATCTGCTAAAACAACTCTTAGCCTATCTTTGTAAGAAGATTCCATTAGAATCAGGTCAGAAGAAAGATGTGGTGGTTACAGGCTGCCCATGGTAACTTTCACCTCCTGTAGTCACCCAATCACCCACCCTTAAACAGCCTGGTAAAATAAGATTATGGTTTACTGCTGCTGCCAGACATTTTCTTTGCACAACCATACCATGGACAAGAAACAGACCCAAGTGAGGAATCCCATACATTCTTAACAGTTCAGCACATTAGCCTCAGCACAGCCCCTGATCCCCTCTGACACTCAGCCGCTGAGTCAGCCTCCTGTGGGGAACTCAGAGTGCTTAAATGTTCTGGGGGAATCACCTCTTCCAGCAACAGAACTGCCATTGGTAGAGTTACAGCGGCTCACACTATTAAAACAAATTTTCCTGTCAGCCTGGCCTGGGGGTGTTATAGGGATAACTGAATGGGGTATACTTTGGATCTCCTACTGGTTCTTGGCATTATGGAGAAGACACCTTTCCTCTATTGACAGGACATGTGGATTCAAGCAATAGAATGGTAATGCCATTCTCATTTGGTCTCTGGATGATGGCTACATATCCTGAGTTTAAGAGAGGATTTAACTCTGGGATCTGTTCAGCCTTAAAGAAATGTGACAACAGAGCCATGACAAGTCTCAGGCACTCAGGAGCTTAGAGAAAGACAGGTAAGCCAGGAGTCCAGGTGGTTAGCCTCATGCGATCAGATACAACATGCTATGGACTGACTAATGTTTCCCTCAAATTTTTATTTGAAACCTTAACCCCCAATGTGATGATATTTGGAAATGGGGCCTTTGAGAAGTAATTAGGTTTTGATGAGGTCATGAGGGTGGGGCCCTCATGGTGGAATTAGGGCCCTTATAATAAGAGACTTCAGAAAGTCTGCTTGTTCTCCCTCTCTGTGGGAAGTGGTCTGGTGAGCACGGGGAGATGCTGGCCAGCTACTGGCTAGAAAGAGAGCTCCCACCAGAACCTGACCATGTTGCCTCCTTGTCATGGACTTCTAGCATCCAGAATTGTGAGAAACTAAATCTTTGTTGTTTAAGCACTCCTAGTCTATGGTATTTGAGAGTTGAAAAAAAATAAGTGGGCTTACTTAACTATTTTAAGTCAGTGGGCTTATAGGAGTCACTGTAGGTATGGCAAGCATGGTCATCAAAATAATTACTTTGCTAGAAAATAAAAGATGTCCACCTCTTTTCTCTTCAAGGAAAGAAGTGAATTCACCTATCTTCTCCCAGATGGCTACTAAAGTATGCTGTCTAAATTCCAGAGTTACCCCCAAAATTGCCCATCTCTGTATCCATATCAAGTGACTAAGCTATGCACAGCCAGGTCCTTAGTACCATGTGTTACATTTGGAATGACTTTTGCTCTCAGGTGAAATTCTGGAATTTATAATTTGTTGCAATTTGAAGCAATTTTCCCATGGCTGGCTGGCTCACTCACTCTATCATCTATCTATCATCTATCTATCTATCTATCTATCTATCTATCTACCTATCTATCATCTATCTATCTATCTATCTATCTATCTATCTATCTATCTATCATCTATCAATCAGGTGGAAGGAATTTTTAAAAATGCAAAGTATCTCCTGGATTGCTTTATGAAGACTAACTTTCAGTAACTCTTTTCCTGTCTGCCTTTCAAATCCCTCATTCCCAGATCTGGATCTGTCTTTCCACAGTCAAAACAGCATAAAGCCTCAGTGACCAGGCCCCCAAAAAATTAAAAAAAAAAAAAGGACTGATGTCATTCAAAGACTGACATTTCCGTTTTTATTACTAGAATACCTTGAAGAATTAGATCTGATTTGCATTGATATTTGCCAACTGAATTATTAAAGTTTTTTTTTTTTTCCTTTTCTCTTCCCCTCATCAGATTTTAACACTTTGGGCAACTGCAGACTAAGCCACAATTTAACACTCATATGATTTCACAGAGCTTTCTGGGCTTTTGAATTGTTGACCAACTTGAGAAAAATACCTGATCTGAGTCCATAAAATGAAGGGAGGTGGGTGAAGACATAGAAAGGAAATGGCCAGGTGGTTTTTGTAAAGGTGTCTTCTTCTCACTAATGTTTCTTAAATGATATGGGGGCATTTAACTGGCATGTCTTCTGAAGGCAGAGCCATCCCATTTCAGTTACCACTGAGGTTTCTTTGTTTTCTTAGAATTAATTGCAGCCTCAGCGCACTGGGAGACTTGAAAATGAATATTCCTAGAGAAGGATGAGGACTTCAGAATTGTGTGCACATTTTAAGTGATATGTTAGCCTCAAACATCATTAGACTGTAGAGGGAAAAAGACAAAGTGGGGATTTCTGTGCAGTTGTTACTTCTAAACCTCTTCATCTAAAGTGATAAAAATTCTAACCACAGAGATGTGACAGTGCTTTTATATATCAAATAGTTTTAAACATACACACCACACACGCCACACCCACATCCCCCAGGTCATCAAAACATTTTCTACTGATTTATTATTACATAGAAAGAATCTCAAGTGTCCCTATACTCATGCTTGGTAAAAGTAGCACACAATCCTGACTGTCTCAAAAAGAAGCATTTTCAGCGTAGGGGTTCTCTAAATTTATTGTGCATCAGAATCACCTGGGCTTGTTACACTACAGATCACTGTAGTTTCTGGGCTTAGAGTTTCTGATTCATGTAGATCTGGTGTTGGGGTCTGATAATTCGCAGTTCTAACAAATTCCTAGGTGATGCTGATGCTGCTGGGTTAGGGAACACAATCCAAGAATCACTGCTTTACACTATCTGGAGACTCTGGTTTTAATACTTATTTTGGTCAAATGGAGAGCTTTATAGTCTTGTAGTTAGTCCTTTCTACTATTCAAATAGTAACAAAAATGACTACTGTAATTAAAGTTCGTCTTTTGCCTTGCAGTATCTAAGATAATAGTAATAACAGCACCTGAATCATGCTTTATCATTAATAAATCATTTTCATATACATTATATCACTGGAGACAACACAGGAATCCTAGCAATGAGCAGGCATTATATTAATATTTTATAGATGAAAAGCAGAGAGCTTAAAGGACTTAACCCCAAACCTCCACAAAAAAGTAAATGGTAGAGAGCAGAGACCTGAACCTGGGTTTTCTCACTCTAAACTCTGTATTCTTTCTACCAACTTACTCTTTCTCTGAATTGCTTACATTTGTGGAGAGCCTTACACTTTTCAAACTATTTACATATTCATTATCTCATTTGATCCCTCAGAGCAAGAGCATGAGGCAGGTAGAGCACGTAATATTGTCTAAATTTTGCAGATAAAGCCATTATAAAAGATTATGAGAAAAGTGGCTCCTGTCATTCAGGCAGTATTTCTTCATATGCTAGGCTAAATTTTCTTGCAATATTTAGCAGCAACTGATAGAGTAGGTAAAGCATCAGATGCTCTCCTTTCCGAGCGATAAATATTCAATGGTTCAGTATTGTAACCCTACCCTCACCCCTACACCATTTTTTTTTCTGGTTTCTTGATAGAAATACATTTGGAGGGAAGAGAGAAAGGGGTGAAGTTTAGGGTTACTAGTTAGTGGGAAAGTGGGGAAAGTTCTTTCATTCCTACACTTTAAGTTCTTAGGAAAGCAGCTTTCTCTGCACACAAAGAAAGACTCTTCACCCCTAGTCCAGGGCTTCTCAAAGTTGAATGTGCATACAAACCACCAGGGGATCTTGATAAAATGTAGATTCTGATTCAGTGGGTCTGGAGTGGGGTCCAGTATTCTGCATTTCTATAAAGCTCCAAGATGATGCCAATTCTGTTGCTCATGGTCCAAACTTGATAGGCAAGGATCAATCCTATTTCTCAAAACTACAGTGATTCTTATTATTCACTGAATCATCTCTGAGTTTCTGGGGTGGAACAGAGAAATTAAAATATAAAACACTGTAACACTATTTGGTGAATACTGTGTACATTGTGGGACTTACCTAGGTGTTTCTCTGTGCTAGGTTATTTACACATCCTGCTATCTTCCAGCCTACTCTGATCTCAAGATCCAAGATGATGCTTAAAATGTGGTCCATGGACTTGTAGCACCCATATTTCACCTGGTTGTTTGTTAGAAAGGCAGAATTTCAGGCCCCATCCCAGGCCCAGTGAATCAGAATTTGCATTTTAACCAGATCCTCCAGGTGACCTTCCAGCACTCCGTTAGATCTTGTCCTCCTGTGCTTACACAGTCATCGTTCTGCTCACTTGGCTAGTCACTGGACTCACTGGGAGGCTTTACTCCTCCCAAAGAAGCCCAGAATTTCACCAAAAGAGATGCTTTAGGTGTCGGCTGAGCCAGGGAATCTGTATTTCTAAAAACTTTTGTCTCCAGGTAATTCTGATGATCACCAGATTTGGAAATCCAGGTGATTTTCTAATAGTGGAGATGAAAATTATGCCACAGATGGCTACCCCTGTAAGGGACAGTTTATAACAGTGAATCACAGGAGATATTATAAAACTTACAGCTCTGCAGGGGAGGATCCTTATTCGGGTTGACTCAACCTGTTTTCTACTGTTCTCTACTATTAAAACCAGGGTCGGCCTGAATGCCTGTCACCAAAACTCCCAACCCCCACTATAGCACTAGTTCACTAGTTCACTATATATATAGATATATATACATATATCTATATATATAGATATCGATATAGATATCGATATATATACATGCAGAAATTTCAGTAGACATTGCACAGAGTGTCCTATGGAAAGAAACTGTCCCATATATTTGAGATGCATATGATAGAGTAAAGCAAAAGTTTAGTTTATATAAGAAGATTCTGTTCTTAAAGTCTAAACTGTAAGCAGTTTCTAACACAGAGTCTGACTTTTATCTGGAATAAGTAATTCATTAATTCATCCACTGAGTATTGAGTATTTACTCAATTAGTGCCAGACACTACAATGAGAACTAAGAATATGTAGGGGTCTGATTTCATGAGGAAAATAGACAGTAAAAAAGTAAACAAATGTTTAAGACAGTTACTCTGTGTGGTAACTGCTCAGAAGGAAATGAACAATCATTAATAATAATTGGGTGAAATAGAGACTATTCGAGGATCTGATACAAAAACGTGAAGATTTCAGAGCATTCTCTGGAGCCTAATGAATAACAAAAGTCAGAAGCAGATCAGAACATCAAGGCAACACAAGGAGAAAAGGATCTGAATAGGGCCTAGACAGAAACTTCCTTGAAATTCCCAAAGCTTTCTCAGTAAGAAATTAATAAAACTATTAGATAGATTTAGTTCTATAATTCTATCATATTCTTTTTAATTTGCTTTCCATTCATTCATGATTTAATCACTTATTAATGTGTATTTAGTTTTCACTGCATGCTGTGAGTTATTTCCCAATAATAGTATTTTTAAAAATCCCTTACCTAAATAATTCAATTAATTGATTGACTGGTTGAGTACAATGTGCTGAGAATATCCATATGAGTCAAACATAGTTCTGCATGTTTACAGATCTTATGATCTAGAGATTACACATAATTAAAATGTAATTTTGTTAGTTCTTTTATATGGCTTCTTGGAGGAAGTGTCATTTTGAAGATCTTTCAAGAGGTTATGCTCGCAAAATGATGACATAGGTGAGATGAAAATCATGTTTTAAGACAAAAAAACAGGATGTGTGAAGGCTCAAAAGCAAGGGGACAAAGCATATTCTTGAACTATAAGTAGTATAATTTCCTTAATGCATAAAGCTGAGTGGTTAAGGGTTTATGCACAGGAGAAGAAGTTGACTGAAGGGCTTTAAGGCCGTGTGAAGTAGTTTGAATTTTATCCCAAAGGCACTGGAAAATTGGGAAATTAGTCAGGGTTTGACCAATTTTATATTAAGAAATAGTGTTTTTGTAGGAGGGGTAAATACTTAGTAACAAGGGGTTCAACTGGAGAACTACTGAAATACAGGTGAGAAAAATGTTGGTGTACCTACATTGTGACAATGGAGAAGCAGGAATAGATTGATAGCCAGTAAGGATGTGGAATCAAGACAATGTGTCAAATGAATTACCGCTGGCAGAAAGGAAGCAAAAGAGGCTAGGATCACTCTCAAAGTTTCTGGCTTAGACAATTTGTAACTCCTCCCTTTACAATCTCTTGGAACTTGTCCTCTAACCCCTTTGCTTCTGACCACGTTGGGTAAATGCCTTGATTCATGGGACCCAGGATTGCCCCTCTTAGCAAGGACATAAATCAGTCCTACTCTGACATCTCCTGAGGGATCTTAGGATAGACCCTAGCTGACATCCACAGTCAAGATGCCAAAGTCCATTGTGGGTGGTCCACAGAATTATAAAACCTACCCTGACTTTTCCTTGTATAAGTAAGCCTTATCAAATACAATGCGAGTCCTATTGTCTCCTCTTCTATAGCAGTTTGTGTAGCTCTAATATCTGCCCATTTCAACAATTCTATGATTACTTTGATCTTTTTAATATGCTTCTCCAAAAAAGCTCCATAATTTACCATTTTCTTTTCTGTTTTTATCGTGCAGCCCCTCTGTTATTGTTCAATGGCTTGCTCCTGAACACTGCCGATCATTTTTTTTTTTTGGTGTTATGGTATAATTATCACCTAGAACACCAATTATGTAAAAAAAAATAATAATAAGCATTGTAATTTACAACCTATAGGTTCTATATAGCTATAGTTAATAAGGTATTTGCTGTTATACAGCCAGATTCTGAGAGACTGTCCCGTAGGAGAATGAACACATTGATAAGGCATGCTAGAAAATCTTGCCCTAAGAAGATGTTGTTGTCATGACCTTTTGAAAAAAGGAACACCTCAAGTGGGTATGTTGATGCAACATAGAGAGAGAGAGAGCATGCACAAGCAGGGGGAGAGGCAGGCAGAGCAGGCAAAGGGAGAAGCAGACTCCCTACTGAGCAAGGAGCCCGATGTGGGATTCAATCCCAGGACCCTGGGATCATGACCTGAGTTGAAGGCAGACATTTAACCGACTGAGCCACCCAGGCATCCCAACACTGGGTTGTTTTCAATCTAATTATCAGTCTCCCCCCAAATTATCACTATATAAAACTGATATATGGATAACTAATAATTAAAATAAATAAAAATAGTATCAATACTATCTAACACTCTATTAAGAACTTAACCTTAATTCTCATGATAACTTTTGACAAATTCTATCTTTATACCTCTTAAATTGTAAAACAGACTATTCGGAATAATGGCAACGAAGACTTGAAACAGTAAGATTCTGAGAGATGTGGACTCTGTACTTGTTTTCCTAGTTCATGTGCAAAGTTTGTAATTAAGCTTTATTGTCCCTTCCTGACCCAAGCCTCCAAAATGCCCTGGAGCACTCAAGTCCAAGCTAGTACCCCCAAGGACACATCTACAATGGTTCATTTCTCTTCAGGAAGAGCATCCTGGGCATCTGATGACAAATCTGGGTAAGTTAAGAGTGGGGTGCTGAGGTGGCAGGAGAGCATTTGTCCAGAATTATCAGAATGGCCAGCACATCTGGTTGTGGAGCTCTTTCCATGGCTTGCAGGTTGCTAGTGTCAGTTATTGTGAGTCTCTCCAGGATTTTAAGGGTTGGAGGACAGTGATCATGTGGTTAAATTTTATCGTGTTCATTTTCTAAATAACCCAATTGTTTTAATAGTAAAGCTACTGAAAAAGAATTTGTATTTACTTGATTAGGCTATTACGGAATCACCTGTATGGGCAAAGAATATGTTTCTGACTTAATTTTAAGATATTCACACACATAAATAATCGCCTATATGCCTGCTGTACCGGGAACATGTACATATCCCAGTATGTATTGTGCTATATACACTGTTATATACTACTTTGTATGTTTAAAACCAATACACAAGTAAGGTACTGAAAAGAAGATATAGCAAGATTTCTCTTTATATTTTCCACTCTTTGAAAGGGAAAACAGGAATATTTTAAAAAGTAAAAGGAAATAATAATATGTGCTTAAAGAATAAAAGGTTAGTATAAAAAAAAACACTAACATCATGGTTTCACATAAAGATGCTTGCCTGTATTCCTAAATGCATTATTATATATGATCTCTTCCCTGCCTAGGATACTTTTCACTCTCCTCTTTTCTTGGCCAGGTTGTATTCATCCTTAAGGTCTCAGCATAAGCTCCCCTTAGGGGAGCTTTGCTGGCCTTGCAGATTTTGCTATATGGCCTTGTTTTATGGTCTTATTGAATGCTATAATTTTTCTTTAGGCTGTATAAATCTAATTAAGTGGTTATTCATGTGATTATTAGTTCAATGCTCTGCTTTCCTGTTGAACTGTAAACTCCATTTGTGCAGGGATCACGTCTTTCTTTTCATTTTGTCCTTTAACAAAGTGAGCATTTATGAATTTTTTTTTTGCCAAAAGAACAAATTATGAGATGGAGATCAAGATTAATCTGAATATTATTCTGTATTGATGGATGATGTATTTTAAAACCAATATACAAGTAAGATATTGAAAAGAAAACAGAGCAAGATTTTTATTCATTTTTCTGCTCTTTGTAAAGGGAAAATGGGATTTTTTTTCAAATGCAAGTAACAAATGAAAACATTCAGCATAACAGGTTGAATCATCATTCTCACTTAAATTACTACGATATGGTCAAGAGCCTTTACCTGTAAAGTCACCAGTTTGATTCTTCCACATCCATAAATGACCAAGATTAACTCAAAGAACCTTCTGGAAGGTCCATACAAGAAAACCCTAGAGAAAGAATTCCCTCAAACTTGAACTGCATATCACATGTTCACTGTGTGAAATATGAACTCATACTAATTCTAACATGCTAACTAACAAAAGCTGATGCTTGTTGCTTGCAACACATACCTCTGGAAATCAACTTAAAGAAATGAGTTTCGTTTAACATTATATATTTTTCCCAAACCCATAAGGGCAGAGTCTAGGCTACATGTGTTAATAATTGGTTAATCTATAATATTAGAAGTAAGTCAGATAGGGCTAGAGCATTAATGGAATTCAAGTGTATCATCAGGCAAGGATTCAAATTTGGAAAAGAACTGAAAGGGAATCTCTGACCAAATGATTAAAACCCAACATCCAATGAGAAATGGGATTCCAGATGCCCTGTAGTCCTCTTAGCTCCTTCCAGCACAATGTTTTCCTAACTACCCTATCAAAACACAAAATATTTCTCAAGTGATATTTTTATATTCCATATTGATGTCAAATCTAGCTTTTTCCTCGGACAAGAGAATTTTACAGCACCTGCTAAGTTGTTCTCAGCCTAAAGGGCTAAGTCCTCAGTGTGCCTGAATTTTTCAGGTATAGAAAGCTACTGAGGATGCAAAAAACCTTTTTGGAAATGAAATGTATAGAAACTCCTTCTGTAACCTTGGGCAATCCTGATACCGTGTGAGGCACACTTGAGAAAGGGACTTCCTCTGGAATGTGAAAAGAAAGATGGAGAAACAAAGTTAAATGAAGATGGGAGCAGCACTGCTCACAGAAGGGAGATCAAACAGTCCATAGAAAATACATGTTACGGTGCGATTGCCCTCTGGGAGTTACAGGATTATGAAAGTCTAACTTAATTAAGGGAGAAAATAGGTCACATTTAACAACCGCATATGTGACATATCATTTTGACTATACAGAATAACTGGAGAGAAGAGAAAAATGAAGAAATCAGAAATATAAGAAAAGCAACCATGGAATTCATTAACTCTTTTCCTCCTTCTAAGTCAGGTGTGTGTTTTGATTATGTATATATGAAAAGGTTCACCATTCTTAAAATTTCCCTCTTTAAAAACTCTTGCAGTGTATTTGAAAAATAAATTTCAAATGTCAAAATAAAGAGAAACAAAATGGCACAACCAAGTGTTTTTTAAAAACTAAATTAAGAGATAATAAATATTCTTCTCCTAATAAAAATACACCTTGCACCCTCTTTCCTTTCTCCCCCTTGTGTCATCAAATGACAAGTAATCAGGTATGTGTGAACCCTGCATAGAATCTTCCCCCTTTCATGGCTCGATGCACCTGTGGGGTCGAGCTAATTACAGGTACATTTCCTCTGCAAGGCAGTCACATTCAATACTGTTGAAGGCACAATTAATAATTGAACAAAGCTAGCTGGATATTTTTGCTCACATGGCCATGGGTTGCAGGCAGTTTTGCTGTCACACAGGGAGTAGAGTCTCTTCCTTGAGTGCCTCCAAGAAAGGTTTCATGTTATAGACTGAAAAGATCATTGGCTGTTTCCAAATTTGGAAAAGAAGGGAAAAAAACCCACATGAAACCCAAAAAAACCTCAAAACCCCCACAATAAACCTAGTTTTCCTTAAAGAACAGTGAAGGCAAATTTTCTCTCCTGTTACCAGGAATGTGATTATGGTCAGGTGGTTATTTAGGTCAGATGTGAAAGAGATGAAAGAGTGGGCCTGGGAATTAAGACCCTTTGGGAGGGAAATCGGAGTTTGCCCTTGAGTTTGCGAATGAAGCATGGAGCTAGTTTTGCATGTGACAGAATAGAATTTGACCCACAGAGAGGGCCTAGATAGAAGATTATAGAAAAATAAAGTTCTTTCCCTTGAGCTGTATTTAGGAACTTGATGGAAGATACCCCCGAGCCTCATGGGGTCATAGATGAGTGCAGAAAATCCTTGTCTGTGCCCTAAGCCATAGTCTTGAACAACGGTCTGCAAACTTCTCTAAAGGGCCAAATAGATTTAGGCCTTGTGAGCCAAACCATCTTTGTCACAACCACTAAATTCTCCTGTTTTAGAACAAAAGCATCCATAGAGAACACGAAAATGAATAAGTATGGGTGCGTGTCAATAAAACTTTATTTATGGACACTCAGATAGGAATGTCAAATTTTTTGCATGTCAAAAAATAAAATTCTTCTTTTGATATTTTCCAACCACTTGATCATTTAAGAACCACTTTTAGCTTGTGGGCAATACAAAAGCAGGACAGGCCAGATTTAGCCCACAGACTGTAGTTTGCTGACCCCCTGGCATTACTATTGGAAATCCCTGTGAGTATTCTGACTTTTCAAGTTGGTTTTGAAGTGTCCAGGTTTCTCTGAATGTATGTAAATGCTACCTTTACTCTGGAAGATATGGTCTATCACTGACTTTAAAACACCATGGATACCAGGTTATTCAGGATTCAAATCAGATATTCATTATCATTAAAAAGTTTCCTAGTGTTAGCCATGAAGATCTAAACTCCTAGGTCCAGCCTGGAAAAGTCTTGAAACTCTGATTCCATCTCATTATTTTTCTGAACCCAAAAGATGAAAAAGAATATATCTTTGGGTTCAGGTCATGAATAGCATTTCTCCCTGAAAAAATAAATAAATAAATAAAAATATTAAAAAACCCAACTACTTAGTAGTACACCAAAAGAAAGTCTTTTTATTAATTTAATTCATTCCTTGTTTATAAATTGAATATAATTTATCTTCCTTCCTTCTCTCTACCACTTGTTCCACAAAAAAATGAGATTATAAATAATATATTTATATAGATGTTTAAATTAATTAGAAAAGGTGAGACAGTATAAAAAATAATGGTAAGAAAACAGGAGGAAAGCAAGAGCACAGTCTCTATATGAATTTGATGCCATAAAATCTCAGAGTTTGTTTAAAATTCATCTTACTAGAGTGTATTTTATATATGATTTCCTAAATTCTTTTACAAACGGGCAATAAATTTGGCTCTTAGGTTAGTAATAGTCAATTCCATGGAATCATAATCATTTGTAAAAATTCACTGAGTTCATTCATAAAAAACCAAACCATTGCTTAGAAAAAAGGCAGTAGAAATACTAAAAATGAAGAGGAATTTCCTCAAAGGGTATTTTCAAAAGGAAACTGTAATAAAATTAATAATCTCTCAAAACAACATTATAGTAAATGCAATGATTTTAAAGGATATTTTTATAACATCTTTAAATATGGGCCAATAGCTTTTATACCAAGTAGTCATTCAGTAAAAACAATTCTACACTGGAAAGGAGTAGGTGTGGGGTTGGAGGATAATATAATTCCATCCAGGCAGAATGTGCTCTGGATGTTTAATTTAATCCATGGGAAAGGCGTGTGATATCCAGAGGTTCACACTTCAGACATCTTCCATATGCATTTTTTTCCATGTGAAGTATAAAACGGCTCTGAGAGGAAATGAGTTTGAGATTGATCTTCCAAATAAGTGCCTCATTTATTGCTCTTATATATTGTCAATAAATGACAAGTTGCACGCATTAACAATTAGGATGGGTTCTGAGTGACATTCTCATAAGAAAATAGAAGCCTTTAATAGCTGCCAAAATAAGAGACTACTCCATAGACTGGTCCAAATTCACCTGAAAAATTAATTTGAGAACTAATATGACATGAAGGCCCCTAATCTCAACCACAAAATACAGATTTTAAAGATGCTTTAAGTAAACACTACCCTGGCTTTTTAGAAATACCCCAGCATAGCTTCCATGTAGGTCTCACTTTGCATAACAATTTGTATGATGTTCATTCCAAAATGACTATATTGTTAATCAAATCTCTATATCCTTATATAAGGAAATTTTAAGATAATATCAGACATAAATCAATTAAGAATTGAGGGCTATCTACCAAAATAAATTACATTTTATAAGAATTATTGATCCATAGCCCCTCTTCCTGAGAAATCAAATAGCAGGCCCTATTCTACAAAGACTGTGCCATGTGTAAAAGCATGGGGCTGCATATAAGAAAATGTAATCTGTAGATCAGGAGAGTATGTAGGTAGTTGACCCAAGGAATTTGACACCGTATTTAAGAAACGTTCAAAAAGCAGCAGGGCCTGAGAATTCAGTTATGGTGATAGTGCTGGGAAGGCGGAGGGGACGATGCAGAAGACATTCAGGAGTTTCTGAGTTTTAATAAATTTGTGTCAATAGCTAGGGACCCATCATGAGCTCATGCAGCTTAGTTCATGCCTGGTCCCCCTCCACAGAGACAGATGCCAAGGACAAGGTATCGGAAGTCACTAACAATTTTGTATTATTCCTGAGAGGTTTTTTCACAAGGTGCAACATATTAGGAAACTATAGTTAAAAAGCAAAGCAAAACAAAACAAGATACAAAGAACTAAGTAAATTTAATTCATACAAAACATTGCCCCAAGACACTCAAGCACAAAACTGGCATACATTTTAGACATAATACTAGGTCACTTAATGCATTTAATTCTTCTGTATTTGTTGCCTTGAGGTGATGTTCTCTTGAAAATGAAATAAGAAATGGTTGTAGACTTTATAGAGGTGAACACATTAGCAAAGACCAGGGAGGACCTAAGTAAGTCCTATGTTGCAATTGTATTAGCTTGCCTTTCTGATCCAGTGGGATCTCAGAAGCATGAGGATATCTTAAATGATGTGTGGTATTTTGAAGACTAGATGGTTGCTTACCAGTTGGCGTAAGGTGTCTCCAGGTGATCACAGGTTCAGGACGGCCATTGGCCATGCAGACCAGGGTTACATTGCTGCCCTCATTCACAGTGACATCTGAAGAGATGTTGGAGATCTTTGGTGGAACTGTAAAGACAAAAGCAAATGGAATATGTAACCATGCCCGTAAAACCAGTTTTGCAGCACTGGTCCATGCCACTGGAAATAGCAAATCTGAGCTAAATGCTTTTATGACTTAAACCATTTGAAGTTTTGTGTTAAGAAGCCAGGCTGCTTTAGGACCTCCTTACGGACTTGGCAGATGAAAAGCATTGGTCTTACTAAAAGAAGAATCTCTTCACTATAAGCAAGTAGTGTAGGAAGTTCACAGAGGGGTATAATGAAAATGTGTTAGATCTTTTCTCATTAGAATAGACCTTATTTGAATATTAGAGAGCATATACATTTATACATATTAATACATTTTTCTTATCACTACATGGCATCTATATTTATTTTCTTATGTGTATAAAACTAATATAGTCCAATCTTTCCTCCAAATGTCAGGAAAAGAAAAACAATGTTTATTAGTATGAGTTGCATAGTTGTGTTCTTAAGATGTGGCAGTACCTGTTTACTTATAATCTAGCCACATAAGGCAACCATCAGTGAATCCTAACAGAAAGCCTCTAAGTATCACCTTGCTATGTGACAGACTGGATGAGGCACTTTAGAGCTTAAAAACTGAATTAATAAGGCCTCTGTCACAGACATCACAAAAATAATACTATTACTCCTAATACTTTAACCACCACTACTATTTTTTAAAGATTTTATTTATTTATTTATTTATTTATTTATTTATTTATTTGAGAGAGAGAGAGTGAGCGTGTGAGTAAGGGTTGGGGTAGAGAGGAGGGGAAGAGACAGAGGAGAGAGAATCTTGAGCAGACTTCCTGCTGAGTAGGAAGCCCCATGTGGGGCTCAGTCTCATGACCCTGATATCATGACCTAAGCTGAAACCAAGAGTTGGTTGCTTAACCTACTGAGCCATCCAGGTGCCCCTCACTACCACTATTATTAACAATTTAATAATGGGTAACTTTAGGCACTTACTATATATAAGATCCTATGTAGAGTACTTATAAGTATTATATAGTAACTCCTTATAAAAAAGAAATGATATCCTATGAGGATTTTATTTACAGGTGGGAAACTGAGGTATAGATGGAACGAGGCAAGAAGCAGAAACCTGATTCAAATCCAAGAAGACTCCAGGGCCCATACTCTCAAGCTTGAATGAAACTTCATCTTCACAACCCAGGCTACCAGATGGCTGAAAATGACGGAAATTACTTTTTGGTGGTGTGAGAAATGAGTCCCCAAGGGCTAGCTCTACTGCTGTCTGACTTCCTTCATTAGTGTTCAGGGCGGCAACATTAGATCTCATATTGGTAAGCTTAAGAGGAAAGTGAATTACTCACAAATTTCATCACAGAGGTTATGCACTGATTACAAATAGCAGAGTTTATGGTTTGACTGTGATTTTCTTTTTCTTTTTCTTTTTTTTTTAAATTTTAGTTGCTTATGCTGTTCCTGAGAAAGTATGTGTCAGGGGGAGAGAGGAGAACAAGAAAGCATAAAAGAGTTCAATAATAAAAAACTCTTATTTTTTCTCACTCTCTCTGCCCTGTAGTGACAAATGAAACAGGAACATTTTCTGCCTGTAGAGATAGCTGTCTGACAACCATACGATCCCTGCAGATCTCTGTTAGGAGACACAGATGATACTAGGGCAACTGACCAGGTCAGAGTGGAGGAAGGAGGAAGTGAGAGGAGGACTCTTAACTTTAGCATTTCTCTTACAATGACATCTTACAGGGCTTGTGGGTAGAAACCAGTAATTCTAAATCAAACCCAATGGCAGAAATGGAATATAGTTGATTCCTGTTATTTAGCAGTATCTATAGGGTTTCTATTTCTCTTTTACCTACTGGGGTTATGGGTCTTTTTCTCATTTTCGCACATTGACTTGCAATAAACCCTCCCAAGCTTTTACTAAGAGGACCTAAAAAGTTATACCCACTTTTTAAGGAAGAAGATGAGGCACAGAGAGTAATAACGGCTTGCCAAGGGCAATCCCATCACAAAATATGGCTGGGCTTAGAATTCAGGGCTCCTGACTGTTCAATTGTTCTGTTGTTTAATATTCATTGTTTTTAATTCCTAGCTAAATAAGCCAGTGTTCTAAACATCTCCAAAAAACTACAATATACTAAAAATCTATGGTGGTGTTCAAGAATAAGATTTAGACATTCTAGGCATCTTCCTCAATAATCTAAAATCTGCAACAGGAAGCTATGTAATAACTATAATAACTCATATTACTCAGTTTGTAGTTAATTCTGAATTGCAAGACAGGCCACAGAACAGAAAGAAGAAATACAGATGTGTTTGGATTAAAAAAATGTATAGAGGAAGAGACTTCATATTCCTAATATAAAAATATGCAAATTTGCAAAACAGAAAGCATGTCTAGTGGTCAAGTTCCCAGTGAATTATTACCTATGATAAAATTTACTCATAATTACCTTTCTTTCTATAAGAGGAACATATATCTAAGGACTTTGCTTTTGCATGGCATGCAAGTTGAACCACTTGTTCAATGTTACATAGACAGGTGATGATAAAGTTAAGAATAAAACCTAGAATAACTGAGTGTAGGGCTACATTTTGGCCATCAAATCATATTGCTTCTTTTAATTAAGAACAATATACCTCGGTCCTGGATCTTAGATACTGGAGATTCAGACAGTGTTTGTGTTCAATAGTCAGAAATTTACTCATGTAGACATTGGAGGGAATTGTTCTACATCACATCTTCTTCTCCCATTCACACTTCAACCTTTGGTGCAATCTGGTTCTCTCCTTAACCTCCCCAGAAATTGCTCTCAGGAAGCTCACCAATTTGAACCATGTTGTTTCTAGGTCCTGTGAACAATTTTGTTATTATCCCATTTTTCTCTGAAGTATTTGACTCTGTTGACCGCATCTTCCTTCTTCCAGTCCTTTCTTTTCTTGGTTTCTACGATACCAAACTCAACTGTTTTTTGTCTTACCCCTCTGGCCAGCCTTCCCAGTTTAACTTTTGGGCTTATTTTGACTTATTCCTTAAATATCTGTACTTCTGAAATGTTGATCACTGTCCTCTTCCTTCATATCATTCATGGTGAGTGATCTCATCTACTCTCTAGGTTTAGATGCTAAGGCCATATTATTGATAACTCCCAAATCAGTATTTGCAGCCCAGATTTTTCTCATTACTTTTACACCTATTTTCCAATTACTTTTCTACATTTTTGTCAGATACCTCACAGATACTCAAGATTCAACATACTCAGAACAGAAATCATCTTCTTCCCTCCTACAGAACACTCGTAGTCTTGTTCACTATCTCAGGGAATGGTGTCATCATGCACACAGTTGCCCAAGCAAAAAAAGAAAGTTATCTCTCTTAACTGCTCTCTCTCCTTTACTGTCCACATGTAAAAAAGGTCCCAAGTTCTGTGGTTTATGCCTTTTAAATCTCTCTCAGATTCATTCATTATTCCCAATCCCTACCCCCACCAGCATAAGCATTTCTTTTTTTGCCTGCATTCGGCAAGAGCATTACAATGAATTTCTTTGCCTCTAGCCTTCCTTTCCTCAGGCTCACTGTCATTCATTCATCACACTGCAATAAGAAGCTTTTCCCCCCTAAATTGCAAACGTGAATATAATATTCCCTGATTAATCTCATTGCCCTCAAGATAAAATTCAAACTTCATAATGTGATTGGCCCCTGGCCCCTGGTTATCTCCCTAGTCATATGTCCTACTACCTTTTCATTGTATTGTCTAGTCGGATCAAACACCTTTTGGTTCCCGGAAGATACTATGCTTGTTTACTCCCGGAAGATACTATGCTTGTTAAATACTTCTGTATTTAACACTTGATTTTTTCTACACGGAATATTCTTCTTCCAACCCTTCATGTGGTCAGCCCCTTTCTCCCTTCAGGTTTCAGCTTGTCGGCCTGTTTTCTCACTTTTTCCAGGAAGACCGTGTTGTCATTTACCACCCTCATCCCTAACCCCACCCTGACCCCATTCTTTACTTCGTATTGGGTGAAGCATCCCTCCTGTGTTCTCACACTGAGCCATCTATTTCTTCACCACAGCCCTGAATCATCACTGCTAGATTATTTACCTGTGCCTGTCACTAAACAGAAAGAGGCAGGTGAGAGGGCTTCTGTTTTCTTGACCAATGAATCTTACAGACCATAGCACTTGAAACATGGCAGGTACTCACAGAATGTTTGAAAAAAGAAATTAATGAAAATCCATTCCCACCCTACTCCCCTGCCCCAACTCTTCTGGGCTCAAGGAAGTCATCCCATTGAGTTTTTGTCAGAAAGGAACAAACTTTTATTTTGAACCTGTAAAATACAGCTTTCAACAATATTTCTTTAGCTACCCCTCTAACCATCTTGTTCACTATCAACCATGGGGCCGAGAAATGTTTGTGTAGGTTAGGAACATAGGAAAGAAGATCAACTTGGTGTCCAACTTCCTGAATTATAGACACTTTCAGAGTTTAACTTTGTTTTTTTCTTTTCTACAAGCAGTCACTCATACATACTTGTATGTATGTATATAAATATAAATATATAACTTTTTTTAGTTTAATGGCTTAAGAGTTCTCTCTAGCTTCCCACAGCAATTCATGTAGTCTACACTGTCACCAACAATATAACATGAAAGGGGTAACACAAAGTTTTTATCCTATTACCTCATAAAATCTTTATAAAGATTCTGGGAAGTAAAAAATATTCTCATTATTTCCATTTCACAGAAGTAGACGTAGGGACAAAATGGGTAGAAATCCCACAGCTAAGTAATTATAAAGCTAGTATCAAAACTTAAGGTTTATAGATATCCCAAACTTAACTCTTCCTCCAGATCATATTCACTTTTGGATTAGTGGTTCCAAACAGGATTTCTGTTCTATTTTAATTCTCAGTAAGGATGACTACAGGAAATACTTTTAACAAGATAATCTTATTTGCATCAGTAAACATAAGTTGTTTATTTATCAAAACAACTGTAATACTGATTTATGCTCATGGGTCATCACATATTCTGGGAAGTTATTTTGTTTTCTTCTGCAGTATTGCCTAATAATTTTTATTCACAGGATATTAGTGTACCTTATTATATTTTCCTAAATGTAATGCCATGAACCATTTATTTGATGTTTACAACCTATTCAGTTTCAGTGATCTCTCCAATTTGTCTGGATTATTTTGTTTTTCTTACCGATTAATGAGAGCTTCTTATACCCTAGGGAATTGACCTTTTGTTATCATATTATTCGCAATTTCCCTAATTCATTCCTGACTTCTTAATTTTATGACCATTTTTGTTTTGTAGAAGTTTTAAATTTCTTTGTTGAGCTTTTTAAATAATTTCTTCCATTGCTTTTATGCATAGAAGGTACTTTCCTAACATAAAGTCAGTTAAATACTTATGACTATCTCTTCTTTTCTCTTTCAATTTTTTTTATTGCACCCTTTAAATCATCTGGAATTTATTTATGGTGAGCTATAACTATGTTTCCCCCCCCATGATGTTTTAGTAAATTGCCCCAGTATAACTGGCTAAATTATATAAAATGTATATATCGTTTTTGTTTTCAGAATTACCCTACATAGCGGTACCAACTTGGCCAGAGCAGTATTTCTGGGAAATATATAAATATAAACCTTACTTGCCATGCCAAGTAATTGTATCAAAATACTTTAAAATATGTCATTAATCTTTTGAACACCATACTATTACTATGTGTTGCTAGTCCCCAAATCAATTGTTTATTAGATGAACACTTCCTAAAATGTTGAATGAAGAACATAATGTAGATAACCCTCTTTCAGGACATCAGTGAAATTCATTATTCAAAGGAATTCTCAAGGTTTCCACTGCAAAAAAAAAAAAAGTATGCCACACTTAATAGTTGTAATTTTTAAATCTGAATTACTAAGTAGGTGGTACTCTTTCATTGATATCTACGTAAATTCTGTGTTAAAGAATGTACATTTTGTCCATGCAGTGCAAATTCAATGACAGTTTCTAAAATAATGCTAATATCTAGGTACACATGTATACATGGCCTCCTTCAAGCTGTGCAATGAAGCAGCAGTAAGTAGGGTTATGACACAGTCAATCTGCCTCTGCCTCTCATGCTTTTATTACCCCTCCTCATCCTTCTCGTAATTCCTTTATCCACTCTCTCCACTAGACCTACAGGGGTTGCCCTGGCCTGTGGGAACCTAGACCTGCCTGCACATGTCTGTATAGCTCTCTAGGTTCCTGTGCCTTCCTTCTCTTTTGTATGATGCTAACATCTCTTATGTTTGACCAAAAGAGGAAATGCAGGCAAAGTCAGGGACATAAATGGAGTGGGCATATATTATTTTACCTGCCCAAATCTATGCCATCTTCTGTCTGTAAAGACAACCCTGGTTTTCCTTTTGGAAAAACACCTCTTACCAACTAACACTGGTTTGTTGGGACCATCAGTCAAATGACCTCTTCTCCCTTGGCCAAGGAGTGGTTGTGTGACCTAAGCTGGGCTACTTGGACTTACCCTCCATGGAACCTGGTTTTTATAAGAAATGACACAACAGAGGTTGAAACTGATTCAACCAGTGGTAGACTGTGTTAATGGCGTCAATTCACTCTTTCCTATATCCATACCCATGCCCTCCTTCAGTGGGTGGTGCATGTTTTTCCATCCCTGGACCATGTTACTTGTTTTAGCCAAGAACATAAGCACAGGGAACACAAGCAGAGTCTTGAGAAGTGTTGGCACAATTGGATTCACTTGGTCTTGTGCCTCTGCCATTTGCATGACAAGAACATGCCCAGCTGAGCCTGTTGGTCTCAAGGGAAGGAGGATGGGAGATGGCAAATAGGATTGCCAAACAAAACACAGGGCATTCTGTCAAATATGAATTTCAGATAAACAACAAATACTTTTTTTAGTACAGTATGTTCCAAATATTACATGAGACATACCTATACTAAAAATTATTTGTTATGGAAACTAGAAATTTAACCAGGCATCCTATATTTTTATTTGGTAAATCTGACAATTCAAAGAACGGAGTCACCTGTAGTAAAACCCAGCCTGGATCTGCTGACTTGCACATTTGTGAGAAATAAAAAATAACTATAGTTTTATGCCCCTGAATTTTGGAGTGGTTTGTTCAGCAGCAACAGTTAGCTAATACATATCATGAAAGGGCAGTCACCTGAAAGGACTATTATTTTTCACTAGTGTCTGCAACTTGCCTCCCTAGAGATGCATGGCCTCTGTGTTTTCCAAAGCAGTATTTCCTGCTTTTCCTTTGATTCTGTGAGCTATTCCATAGTCTTCCAAAGAATTGCCCTCTTTTTACATCTAATTAGCCAGTCAATTTCTGTTGCTTAAACCAAAGAATCCTAACTGGTACAAATTGGGAAGTAGTCATAATAAGGGAAAAAATTGAAGACGAACCTGTTCATATGGGTAAATTGTCATCTATGCTTAGGTACACCTTTGGGTTTCCACAAAACCAAGTTAGCTGCATGTCTAGCTTTGGTTCTGACCTGCCAGTACACATTGCTTTAAAAATAATCCTAGGTCTGCAAGACCACCTAATTCTAGCTATGAATGTTTAAATACCTTTATCCATAGTCCCTAACTGACCAGAGAGCAGGACAATAAATCAGTTCCAGAGTAAGAGAAAAAAGTGGTCAGTTGGCTCACTTCTCTAACTTCAAATAGTTAGCAGTTATAATTTGTATTCAATTCAAAATGTTATTTTTAATCGCACAAATTATTAACAAATTGGTCTCATCAGTTATCATTTATTTGCAGTCTGGGCAAGGTGCAGGTATTACTGTGTGTGTGGTGGTGAGGGGCTCTTAAAACCACAACACTATCCCTTCCTGATTTCTCACCTCTCTTTGGTATGGCTAGAGAAGCTTAAACCCTAGCTTTTGCACATGTAACAGACTGGAAAAGTATGGCACGTCTATTTAAGAGTTGGGTTCAGAAATCTACAGGATGTTTTTTTTGGCAGCACTTGGGTTTAATAAGCACGATCCAAGAATTCAACAGTAAGAGTAAGAGTATACAGTATAATACGTTACTGCCATCTTATGAAACATCAAACATCTATCTAATCTGGCATTTTGCTTCTGAAAACACCAATGAAGCATGAGTTGCTGCATGGTGTGGTAGTTTCCGGGATCTGGATGATAGGACTGGAGAATATAGCACAGTATACCAGTTTGAGAGCCAGGGATTTTGATCTTACACTGACACTGGCTCACAAGACAACCACATATTCTCTGATATTTGCTTTTGAAACTTCCTCATCAGGCACACCGTAGCTGTTTAACAAATTTTGAATGAATAGATAGACAAATCAATGACAAATTGTTTAAATCTCCCTGAGACTTAGTTTCCTCATCTGGTAATTGAAAGTAATGTGCGAAGTTGATAATAATCACTATTACAGGATTGCTATTAGAGCCAAATAAAATAATTCACGTACCCTTGTTCTGTAAACTGGAAGGGGTTCTCTAAGTGTAGCTATTATTTATTACATGCTAAAGCTTGCTAATAAAGCACTGTTGGCTTAACTCTTCCTAAGATAACATATAAAATAGTTCATGCATTTCTATGGCTAATGGCATTCTAGTTATACTTTTGCAGACACCATTATTGCCAGAAGGTTTAGGTAATTACTATAATTCGTAATTAATCATTAATATTGGCATTAACAAAAAATCACCCTAAAGATATGTATCCAGTTCTACTAATGGGCAGAGCTATGCCAATATGTTCAGCCCTTTAGTCAATGTCTAGACATCTTATACCAATGTTAAAAAGTGACACAAAGATGGGGGGATGTGCAATCATAAACGAAATAAATTTTAGAAGCTTAACTGTTGGGCTCCCAAGGAAAAGTTCTCCAAATAAAATGTGATCACCATTACAGACTTCGTAATGTAAGTCTCAGTAAAAGGGAGGTCTTCTTTTATTTGTTGTTCTCATAGACAACAGGGGTTGCCAGGTACTTTGCAACTATAATTTCAGTCTCTGCAGCCTTAACCCTGGCAGAATAAAACAACCAGCCATGATCATTTCTTTTCCACTAGTGTTAGTTCTTACTCTTACAAGAATCCATTTATAAAGCCAGAAACATCCGATCTGAAGTAGGTATGTGAAAAGGAGCACGCTCCAGGAAAGTGATTCCTTTTAAACGCAAATTTCATGGGTGAGTAGGGAAAATATGGAAACTACAGATTCTTTGAGTGTCAGATGAATTTGAAAGTACAAGAAACTCATTATACATATCAGTTACTCAAATTTCTTTGCCAGGAGTGATTACAAATGCTGCACTTATGCCTGCATTAAATGATGAACAAAGTAACTTAAGGAAACTAGAGATAATATGCTAACAATTTAGAGGAAAAGATAAAATGTGTATATAAAACAAAGCCAAGTGCCATATGAGTGGTAATGTGGTACAGTCAGGGAAACGGGAGCGAGGAAGCTCATAAACATGACATATTGAAACAACGTGCAGTCAAGAAAAAGCCATCCTTTTGTATTCGGAAAGGAGCAATTTCTGAATTATACATGTAACTACAAGTTAGTGCCTGAAGCCTCACTTAACATAGTCTCTGAGCTGCAGCTGGCGTTTTACTGTGTTGGCCAAAGGTGAAGCTGGGCAAGACATCCTCTTTGGCCTTTGAACCCTACATTATCACATTCTCAAGTGGCCCTGTGAGTTCCTGGCATGGCCTCAGATAGTCAGACTTACACCAGAATAGTACCTACGGTCTCATCCAGACAGTAGCCAGCATCACAAAGGAGGGTTAATTTGGGTCAGACTGTTCTCAATAACTCAAACACAGTAGCCATGGTAAAAAGAAATGCTATGAACTCCCTTATACAGCCCGTGGCGGACGTGTACTTAGGGTGATAACACGTGTGGCATGGGTATCTGCATCTGACTGAGGCCCCAGTCTACCTACAAAGAAAGTACATTAAATTGGAATTTTTCTGTATTTATTAAATGTTCAGAATTACCCTGGAATCTAAGTATGTGGGCTGGTTTAGAAAGGGGACAAGTTGTTCAGGCACCAACATTTGCATTCATGACCAGCTAAGGGCATTCGTTATTGCTGCTTCAGCAATATGTATACTCCGTAGGATGTCAAATGGCTGTTCTCATGTACGGGTCATTGCCTTGCTAAATAAGAGCAAATGGAACTATCCTGACTCTGTTCACTGAGGCTGCAGTTACTCAACAAGTCAGCAGCTTCTCCAAAATCTCATATTCCCAGATCCTTATTCCAGCTGTTTGGATATTTGTTTTTGCTAATCTGGGAAAACATCCAGAAGCCAATTTAATCAATAGATGTCAGAAATAAATCTACTATTTTCCCTTTACCTAGACAAAATAGCTGTATCATTTCTGGTACTTACAGAATAGTCTTACTGTCCGAAGCAGCAGATGGTTTTGCTATCTGGCAGAAGTGGGGGTATCGAGCAGAGGGAAACTCAAAAATATCAGGCTACCTAGGATAGGTAGCAAATAGCAACTGGGTGAATTCCAAGGGCTCAGAAATGGTACCCACAGACTTTAGCAGAGAAAAGAGAAGTGCAGCTTTTCTCTCTTTGCACTCAAAACCGAATTTTTCTATGTTTAAGGGAGTTGTTCAGTATAATTCTTAGAATATATGAAAACTCAGGCTATATTCCTGGCATCTACTAAAAACCCCCTCCTTATTCCATGAAAAGCCTGTAAAGATTTAGCCCTAAACTCTGACATATCCTAAAAGCTACAAAATACATTATGGCTAGCCAAAACAATTTTCCCCCTATGTTCCATTAGTTTTCTTAAAAAAAATAAAAGTGAGAAAAAGTTACCTGTATCCCATGGATGAATGCTTTAGTTATTAAGAGACTATTATAGATAAGTCCTTATATTAAGAGAAGACAGAATTTAAAAGTTTTTATTTTTAATTCTTTTTAGTAATTTCTACCCCTAATGTGGGGCTCAAACTCACAACCCTCATGTCAAGAGTTGCTTGCTCATCCGGCTGAGCCAGCCAAGTGCCCCAAAAGAGGACAGAATTTTAAATCAGAGAGAAATAAACTACAAGTTAACAGAACAGAAGTATAAAGGGTTCAGAGACTAATCTTCCATCTATTATGTTTAGAAATAATACAAATTTACTGAGAGCCTATAACACGTACAGGCACTGTGCTAGGCATAGCCAGAGGTGAGGATGAGATAAAACAATGAAAATTATGATCTAGATCAGCCAGTTTATATTATTTCAACAAAAGTGCCAATAAAAGGTTACCACAAAATAATAAGAATACTTACTGTAACATTTTTTTTTAATGGTTTTCTGTGCATCTCGATTCTTCATTCCATTTTGGGAATGAGATATATGTAGAAATCACTATGGTGTTTGTAAGAATCCCTTAAACTTAAAGATTCATGCCTACATTACTAGCCTAAATTCTATTTTTTTAGTTGCTTAAGGCATATAGTGTTCTCTGCGTGTAGGGAAGGAGGTAGATTCTAATAGAAACCAACTAGGGTGAACTAAAGCATGCCTTGAATACAATGAAAATAATAAAAGTTGTTTCCTGCCACTGCTCAAGGGCCCATAAGATAGAATATCTAGACAAAGAATAGGATTGACAGGAGGTTTTAAGAATTTCTTTCTTTGCATTGCCCTTGTTCAAAGCTTACTATGAACCATTATGAACTGAATGTGGATTATTCACATTATTTCCTTCTAAACAAACAGTCATCACTGTGAATTAATTAATACATTCATGCCAATTATAATTTTTTCAAAAATTATATGTAATGGTAAAAAATACAGTAATTGTTGCAAATGTTAAATATAACTAGAAGAAATAGCATGCTTTCTGCCATTCTAAGTAGGCTTAAAAATCCCAGAGAGGTAAGTAGGTATGCAGCATTTGTGGGAGGAAGGAAATATAAAAAACAGAGCCTGGAGTTGATGAATATGAGTTAGATCTCCATTTTATCTTTCCTTGCCCTCTGTTAGAGGGACAAAGGAACATTAAACAATGAAAAAAGACATAAGCAAGCAGAAAGGAGAAATAATAAAAATAATAAATATAATCAATAATAACAATATCTGAGGTAATATAACATTATACAATTTATGAAATGCTGATAGGTGCCTTGTCTTATTTGATCTATACCCTATCCCGATGGGATGGCTTGGGCAAGTTTTATTACTGCCATCTCCCACCTATATATGGTTGAATAACCGAAGCTCAGTGAGGTTCATTCCCTTGGCCAAGGTCATGAAGCTAGAAGGTGAAAGTACAAAGCTCATAACTAGCTCGTCTGATTATGTTGAGAAGCTCTAGGAAGACCTTGGTATTTCAAGATTAGACATCTACTGTTAAGATGCGAGATGGTACCGTGTGGATTGAATTAAAGGGGTGCAGAGAAAGTCTGGGCAGGTAGGTACTTGAGCTCAGTACAGTGATGGAAATGCCATTGATTGTGCAGAGGCCCTGGAAGTCTGATTTACTAAAGTCTGTTTTCTCTGCATTATTTAGTTCAATTTTTTAGTTCAATTACTATGACATGGTTGAGAATTTGGCTTCCTGGATTTGAGGTATTTTTAAAAATAATGCTGATAACATTCTTACCTGTAATTTGAAAAGCTTGCACAATTTTACAGTGGAAGCTGGAGACATCCTCACAGGCCTTATCACATTCCTCTCCCTCAATTTGGCCAATGCAAACTCTCCCTCCTCTTCTTAAAACTCAAGTAGGGGCAGGTGGTGGTGGTGAGAAGAAATGTTCTGTCCCTGCTTTCACAAACGAATCCAGAAGTGGGTGAGTCTCATTAATCTTAAGCTAAATGTGAAGTTAGACATGAAGGCACCTCGGGTCCCCACTGTTTGTTCAAAGCCCTAGGCATGTTACAGAGAAAAATGTTAAGGATTTCTCTTCTCTTGCTTCTGCACCCTGCCACGATGTTTTATTCAAACTTCCACGTCCAAAGGAAATAAACACTGGCTATCAAAATCCTCCACCTGGCTCCCAGTCTCACACAAACACGCCCGACACCTGTGTTTAGGAGAGCGGATCAATTCTCGCCAAGAGCAGTCTCCAGGTAACATGCTGAGAGGCCAGAGCGCTCAGGGCAGGGAATTCAGAGGCGGCGGGGCCCTCTGTGACTGTGTCCGTCTCCCTCTCACAGTGCTTGTGCTTAAATAACACAGTGTGTCCGCTGACCTTGTCTGCCAATAAGGGTGGTCTAAACTACGAGTTCAACTCTGGGTTCATATCAAGAAAAAATGCTGGGAAAAGAGGGCAACCCTGGGGGAGAAAAGAATGCACACATGACTGAGAACATGTGTGAATCAGCCACATGTCAGCGAGGGGAGCGGGAGGAAACGCTCCTGTTTGGCTCGACATCAGCTCTGAATTTCATAGCGCCCAGGTGGTCAGCAGGGCTAGCAGCTTATCCATACAACCTAGGTCAGAAAACACTGGAAATTCATTCGAGTTTCTGTAGACTCTATGGAAAGTGTAAGCATTGGAGGGGAAAGTGAGCAGCAACCATGACCTGTTCTTAGCCTGTATCTGTCACAAGCACAAGAGGCAGGTTGTGGAGCAGGAATTCGGATGAGGTGGTCACAGCGGTCTTGTGATTGGATGCACCCTGGCCTGGTCAGTCCTGTTGTCCACCACCATTTAACTGTCTGAAGGCGGCTGACACGATGTGGGTTCTGTTCCCAACAAACCAGAGGGCACACAAGGCAAAGACTGGTGCTGTAGCCATGAGTGGGATTCTTGGGTTTTTATTGGTTCCAAACAACTCCAGATGCACTGAGAACCAAGCCTGTTGGCCACCAGAAGTATTCTTGATTCTCAGTCCACAAGGCTCCTTTTTCAATTCCTGGGGAAAGGGCATGTACACTCTCTGTTACTCTTATCCGTCCTCCCTCTGGCCTTGGGCAAGTCACTCAGCCTCATCTGTCAAATGATTTGGGCCTGGGAGATTGCCCATTGAGGATCTCTGATTTCTGTGAGTTAGACTCACTCATACCTGTCACACAGGCCTGAAAACACAGTGCTTAGTGTGATATGGCCTCTCACTAGCAGTAAAAGGAGTGAATGAACAACTTAGCTGCATCTTCAATATCATGTGTAAAATTACATAGAAACAATACTCAGAGCCACTTGTGATTGCTCTCTTAGCCCTTTAATAATGGTTTCTTCCAGTAATTATACAGCCATCACATTTCTCCTGATGGTAAAATAGCCCAAGAAGCTCAAGTCCAAACTGCAAATTTTTAGCTTCTCTCCTCTAATGATCAGAGGCTGTGTAAGAGAAGGTAATGTCGGCCACTTTTCATGTCCTGTAAGTTGAATGTATGCCCAGAGTAGCTAAGGTTTACATTTAAAAGAAAATCTCCAATATATGTAACATATGTGTGTGTATATACACACACACATACACACACACCTTTATGTGTATACATATATGTTGTTAGAAATATACAAGAATATAAGGGATATATAAAAGAATGTAAAACATCTCCGTTAACTTTTCATGAAGCTCCAGAACACATCAGGCTTTGCCTTATGCTGGCCCCTCTGCTAGTTTGAGAGTCAGATCAGGTTTCAGCTATAAGCCAGCTGGTGCCATTCATTTAAAGGAAAACAGCTATGTAAGTGAGCAAGATTCTAATCACTAAATCTAATTACAAAGTAGAGTAAATTATTACAAATGTTTTTAGAAGTGTCTTAAAACACTGTAAAAAAGAAAAATTATCAACCAAACAGAAATCTGCTATGCTGGTAGCTGATAGCATCGTTAGGAAGGAGGACATTCATGTGTATAACTGTTATATACTCTATTTCTGACACCGGAATCTAGCATTCACACATTAAAAACTTTATAACCTTTCTTTCTCATTCAATCAGATGCTAAACTGTTTGACTCAAAGTACACCTTAGTTTATGGATCCTAATGAGAGGAATAGGGACATTTCACTTATATTAGAATGAAGGGAGCTTCAAACTGCTTCATTAAAATGGTAACAATTAGTCAAAGGAAGGAAAAGGCGGTGGGAAAAGGAAGAGATACGTTACATGGATGTGTGTATTTCCCAGTGCAGATTGATCCTCTTCCACTTAACATCCTTTATTAAAATATTTGAAATGCCACACATTCTCCGTATCGCAATGCAAAACTAAAAGACAAACACATTAACATTTAATCCTTGGCTTCCAGACTAGCTGCCTGCCCAGACACGTCTTACATTAGGTTGTGTTTGCATGGAGCTCATCCTTTAGCGGGAGGTGGTGGAGGAGGCAATTAGTGCTCACCAAGCATCTGTGCTTCTCCGCAGTTTCCAACCTGCTGTGCTTAGTCGAGGACCATAAAACTGGGCTTGGGCCCATAAAATGTTGAGGAAAGTGAGGTAAGCCGCATCTACGCCTGGCCCCTCAAAATTGTCGCAGGTCGCTCCAGCCCTTTCCCATCTTGTGATGACAACTGTGGGGCCACGTGTCCAGATGGCATAGCTGCTATGCAGCGGGGGGCTGCCTGACCCAAACTGGGCTTCGTTAGAAAGAAAGAAGCCAGGTAGGGGTTAAGATGGCGGAGGAGTAGGGGACACCTTTTTCAGCCGGTCCCCTGAGTTGAGCTGGATAGGTACCAGACCAGCAGGAATATCCACGGAATCAGCCTGAGACGCAGGAAGATACATCTGGATCTCTACAAATGAACATCTCCAGCGCTGAGTATCGAGGTACGAAGCGGGGAGCCGTGAAACCGCGCACAGATATCGGAAGCTAAACAGAAGGGGGAGGGAGCCGCCGTGTCAGGGCGCCGGGAAGCGGTAGCCACCTGCAAGGGGGAGCGGACAGACCGCGGACCCGCACGCTTGAGACAGCAGGCTGAGAAGGGAGCTCCGGGAGCGCACGCGGGACGGCTGGCGGTTGGCGGGCCACCTGCACGGGGGAGCAGGCGGACTCGCGGACGGCACCCGCGAGACAACAGACTTAGAACGCGAGCTCCAGGAGCGCGCGCGCAGGGCGGCTGGCGGGCCACCTGCACCGGGGAGCGGGCGGACCGCGGACCCGCACTCTGGAAACGGCAGACTGAGTCCGTGAGCCGGGAGCGTGCACCACCAAGCATCTCACGGAGCTCCGGAGCTCCGGTGTGCTCACTGGATCGAGGCTGAGACCGGGAGCTCCGGGAGCGTCCGCGGGGCGGCTGGCGGCTGGAGGGCCACCTGCACGGGGGAGCAGGCGGACTCGCGGTCAGCACCCGTGAGACACCAGACTGAGACGGGGAGCTCCGGGAGCCCGCGCGGGGCGGCTGGCGGCTGGCGGGGTTGGAAACACAAAGGACAGAGACGTGCCGGCCCTGGAAGTGAGGGCTGGGACGCCGGGTGTGGGGCGCACAGCCCGGGATGCTGCAGGGTTGAGCAGCACCAACAGAAACAGAGTTAAAGTGGCCAGAACATCAGTGGAGAACGATCCGCGATCCCTCTGTTCTGAGACAGAGGCTGAATTTCAGCCGCTGCTGCTCTCTCAGAAGAGGCATAGCAAACCGCCAGGGAAAGCCGCCAGAGAACAAAAGCCCGGAAATACCGGCTCACAGGGTGCCCATCCCCATCCCCCCTCGCAAGGGACACAGAGACTCTACCCAAACAGGGTTTTCTGAGTACCGGCAGGCAGGCCCCTCCCCCAGAAGGCAGGCTGAAAAATCAAGAAGCCCACAACCCGGAGCGCCTGAGTGGCGCAGTCACCAAGCACCTGTCTTCGGATTAGGGTGTGATCACAACGCTCCGTAAGGAGTCCTTCATCGGGCTTCTCCACCGGGAACCTGCTTCTTCCTCTCCCACTCCTCTGCTTGGGTTCCCTTTCTTGCTGACTGTCTCTCTCTCTCTCAAATAAATAAATAAACTCTTTAAGGAAGAAGCCCACATCCCTAAGATCTCTATAAAACAAGGGCGCACGGCCTGGGTCCCAGTCAACACTTGGGCTCTGGACAACCCTGCAATCTCTCTTCATCAGAATGACGAGAAGGAGAAGTCCCCCCCAGCAAAGAAAAGATAATGAGTCTGTGGCCTCTGCCACAGAATTGGCCTCGGCCACAGAATTAATACATATGGATGTATCCCAATTATCAGAAATGGAATTCAGAGCAACAATGGTCAAGATGATGAGTAAACTTGAAAAAAGCATCAGAGAAAGCGTTGCTGAGAATATAGAATCCCTAAGGGCAGAAATGAGAGCGAATCTGACAGAAATTAAAAATTCTATGGGCCAAATACAGTCAAAACTAGAGGCTCTGACGGCCAGGGTCACCGAGGCAGAGGAACGCGTTAGCGAATTGGAGGATGGGTTAGTAGAAGAAAAAACGAAAATAGAAGCTGGTCTTAAAAAAATCCACGCCCACGAATGTAGATTACGGGAGATTACTGACTCTATGAAACGATCCAATGTCAGAATCATCGGCATCCCTGAAGGGGTGGAGAAAAACAGAGGTCTAGAAGAGATATTTGAACAAATTGTAGCTGAAAACTTCCCTAATCTAGCAAGGGAAACAAGCATTCGTGTCCAAGAGGCAGAGAGGACCCCATCCAAGCTCAACCAGGACAAACCTACGCCACGGCATGTCATAGTGCAATTCGCAAATATTAGATCCAAGGATACAGTATTGAAAGCGGCCAGGGCAAAGAAATTTCTCACGTACCAAGGCAAAGGTATCAGGATTACGTCAGACCTGTCTACAGAGACCTGGAATGAGAGAAAGGCTTGGGGGGGCATTTTTAAAGCTCTTTCAGAGAAAAACATGCAGCCAAGGATCCTTTATCCAGCAAAGCTGTCATTCAGAATTGATGGAGAAATAAAGACGTTCCAAAATCGCCAATCATTAACCAATTTCGTAACCACGAAACCAGCCCTACAGGAGATATTAAGGGGGGCTCTATAAAGGTAAAAAGGCCCCAAGAGTGATACAGAGCAGCAAGTCACAACCGATACAAAGACTTTAAAGAGAAATGGCATCATTAAAATCATATCTGTCAATAATCTCTATCAATCTAAATGGCTTAAACTCTCCCATAAAACGCCACAGGGTTGCAGATTGGATAAAAAGACATGACCCATCCATTTGCTGTCTACAAGAGACTCATTTTGAACCCAAAGATGCATTCAGACTTAGAGTAAGGGGATGGAGTACCATCTTCCACGCAAATGGACCTCAAAAGAAAGCTGGAGTAGCAATTCTCATATCAGATAGACTGGATTTTAAACTAGAGGCCATAGAGAGAGATACAGAAGGGCACTATATTATTCTTAAAGGAAGTATTCAACAAGTGGATATGACAATTATTAATATATATGCCCCCAACAGGGGAGCAGCAAGATACACAAGCCAACTCTTAACCAAAATAAAGAGACATATAGATAAGAACACAGTAATAGTAGGGGACCTCAACACCCCACTATCAGAAATAGACAGAACACCCTGGCAAAAACTAAGCAAAGAATCAAAGGCTTTGAATGCCATACTCGACGAGTTGGACCTCATAGATATATATAGAACACTACACCCCAGAACCAAAGAATACTCATTCTATTCAAATGCCCATGGAACATTCTCAAGAATAGATCATGCTCTGGGACACAAAACAGGTCTCAGCCAATACCAAAAGATTGAAATTATCCCCTGCATATTCTCAGACCACAACGCTCTGAAATTGGAACTCAACCACAAGGAAAAACCTGGAAGAAACTCAAACACTTGGAGGCTAAGAACCATCCTGCTCAAGAATGACTCGATAAACCAGGAAATCAAAAAACAAATTAAACAATTTATGGAGACCAACGAGAATGAATACACAACGGTCCAAAACCTATGGGATACTGCAAAGGCAGTCCTAAGGGGGAAATACATAGCCATCCAAGCCTCACTCAAAAGAATAGAAAAATCTAAAATGCAGTTTCTATATTCTCACCTCAAGAAACTGGAACAGCAACAGAGGGACAGGCCTAACCCACTGACAAGGAAGGAGTTGACCAAGATTAGAGCAGAAATCAATGAATTAGAGACCAGAACCACAGTAGAGCAGATCAACAGGACTAGAAGCTGGTTCTTTGAGAGAATCCATAAAATTGATAGACCACTGGCAAAA
The DNA here is from genome assembly GCF_002007445.2 of Ailuropoda melanoleuca. Classification (NCBI taxonomy): domain Eukaryota; kingdom Metazoa; phylum Chordata; class Mammalia; order Carnivora; family Ursidae; genus Ailuropoda; species Ailuropoda melanoleuca. The sequence goes on from NC_048218.1 coordinate 58,827,616, forward strand.
CTTGTCCAAAAACAAAGAGAAAGGACTGAGATTATTAAAATTATGACTGAAAAGGGAGAGGTCACGACCAGCACCATTGAAATTGCAAGGATTATTAGAAACTTTTATCAACAGCTATATGCCAAAAAACTAAACAATCTGGAAGAGATGGAGGCCTTCCTGGAAACCTATAAACTACCAAGACTGAAACAGGAAGAAATAGATTTCTTAAATAGGCCAATTAACTATGAAGAAATTGAGTCAGTGATAAACAACCTTCCAAATAATAAAACTCCAGGCCCAGACGGTTTTCCTGGGGAATTCTACCAAACATTCAAAGAAGAAATAATACCTATTCTCCTAAAGCTATTTCAAAAAATAGAAACAGAAGGAAAGCTACCAAACTCATTCTATGAGGCTAATATTACCTTGATCCCCAAACCAGGCAAAGACCCCCTCAAAAAGGAGAATTACAGACCGATTTCTCTAATGAATATGGATGCCAAAATCCTCAACAAGATCCTTGCTAATAGAATCCAACAGTACATTAAAAGGATTATCCATCATGACCAAGTGGGATTCATACCTGGGATGCAAGCATGGTTCAACACTCGCAAATCAATCAATGTGATACATCATATCAACAAGAAAAGACTCAAGAACCATATGATCCTCTCAATTGATGCAGAAAAAGCATTTGACAAAATACAGCATCCTTTCCTGATTAAAACCCTTCAGAGTGTAGGAATAGAGGGTACATTTCTCAATCTCATAAAAGCCATCTATGAAAAGCCTACTGCAAGCATTATTCTCAATGGGGAAAAGCTGGAAGCCTTTCCCTTAAGATCAGGAACACGACAAGGATGCCCACTCTCGCCACTATTATTCAACATAGTACTAGAAGTCCTTGCAACAGCAATCAGAAGACAAAAAGGGATCAAAGGTATCCAAATCGGCAAAGAAGAAGTCAAACTGTCTCTCTTTGCAGATGACATGATACTCTATATGGAAAACCCAAAGGAATCCACTCCCAAACTATTAGAAGTTATAGAACAATTCAGTAAGGTGGCAGGATACAAAATCAATGCCCAGAAATCAGTTGCATTTCTATACACGAATAACGAGACTGAAGAAAGAGAAATTAGGGAATCCATCCCATTTACAATAACACCAAAAACCATGCGTTACCTTGGAATTAACTTAACCAGAGACGTAAAGGACCTATATGCTAGAAACTATAGATCACTTTTGAAAGATATTGAGGAAGACATAAAAAGATGGAAAAATATTCCATGCTCATGGATTGGAAGAATTAACATAGTTAAAATGTCCATACTACCCAGAGCAATCTACACTTTCAATGCTATCCCGATCAAAATACCGAGGACATTTTTCAAAGAACTGGAACAAATAGTCCTTAAATTTGTATGGAACCAGAAAAGGCCCCGAATCTCCAAGGAACTGTTGAAAAGGAAAAACAAAGCTGGGGGCATCACAATGCCGGATTTCGAGCTGTACTACAAAGCTGTGATCACAAAGACAGCATGGTACTGGCACAAAAACAGACACATCGACCAATGGAACAGAATAGAGAACCCAGAAATGGACCCTCGGCTCTTTGGGCAACTAATCTTTGATAAAGCAGGAAAAAACATCCGGTGGAAAAAAGACAGTCTCTTCAATAAATGGTGCTGGGAAAATTGGACAGCTACATGCAAAAGAATGAAACTTGACCACTCTCTCACACCATACACAAAAATAAACTCCAAATGGATGAAAGACCTCAATGTGAGACAGGAATCCATCAAAATTCTAGAGGAGAACATAGGCAACAACTTCTATGACATCGGCCAGAGCAACCTTTTTCACGACACATCTCCAAAGGCAAGAGAAATAAAAGATAAAATGAACTTATGGGACTTTATCAGGATAAAGAGCTTCTGCACAGCCAAGGAAACAGTCAAAAAAACTAAGAGACAGCCCACGGAATGGGAGAATATATTTGCAAAGGACACCACAGATAAAGGACTGGTATCCAAGATCTACAAAGAACTTCTCAAACTCAATACACGAGAAACAAATAAACAAATCATAAAATGGGCAGAAGATATGAACAGACACTTTTCCAATGAAGACATACAAATGGCTAACAGACACATGAAAAAATGTTCAAAATCATTAGCCATCAGGGAAATTCAAATCAAAACCACACTGAGATACCACCTTACGCCAGTTAGAATGGCAAAGATAGACAAGGCAAGAAACAACAATTGTTGGAGAGGATGTGGAGAAAGGGGATCCCTCCTACATTGTTGGTGGGAATGCAAGTTGGTACAGCCACTCTGGAAAACAGTGTGGAGGTCCCTTAAAAAGTTAAAAATTGAACTACCCTATGACCCAGCCATTGCACTACTGGGTGTTTACCCCAAAGATACAGACGTAGTAAAGAGAAGGGCCATATGCACCCCAATGTTCATAGCTGCATTGTCCACAATAGCCAAATCATGGAAGGAGCCGAGATGCCCTTCAACAGATGACTGGATTAAGAAGCTGTGGTCCATATATACAATGGAATATTACTCAGCTATCAGAAAGAACGAATTCTCAACATTTGCTGCAACATGGACGGCACTGGAGGAGATAATGCTAAGTGAAATAAGTCAAGCAGAGAAAGACAATTATCATATGATTTCTCTCATCTATGGAACATAAGAACTAGGAGGATCGGTAGGGGAAGAAAGGGATAAAGAAAAGGGGGGTAATCAGAGGGGGGAATGAAACATGAGAGACTATGGACTGTGAGAGGCAAACTGAGGACTTCAGAGGGGAGGGGGTGGGGGAAGGGGATAGCCTGGTGATGGGTAGTAGGGAGGGCACGTATTGCATGGTGCACTGGGTGTTATACGCAACTAATGAAGCATCAAACTTTACATCGGAATCTGGGGATGTACTGTATGGTGATTAACACAATATAATAAAATAAAATTAAAAAAAAAAAAAAAAAAAAAAAAAAAAAAAAAAAAAAAAAAAAAAAAAAAAAAAAAAAAGAAAGAAAGAAGCCACAAGAGTTCAGCAATGCTGTGGCGGCTAGCACGGATTACTCTGATCCAAACATCATTAAGAGGAGCAAACTATACCACCTTTGTTTAGAAGTAAACTGGCCTAAAGCTGGAAACGATATGATGCTCTCTCAAGGTCTTTCGTATTTTGTGAAACATGACTGTTGAATGAAAATCCTCTTTGCCTCCGTTCAGTGAAGACTTACATTTGCCATGGCTAATGATTACACAATTAATCTTCACGTCTTCCAGCCTACTCATCCATTTCTTTATTTTCTGACCAACTGTAGCCTCCTGCTGCATACTGGCCCTCTTCTATAAGACCAGGAACCTCTCCTCTGCTCTGTGGTATCGAAGCCTAGTGCAGTCAGAAAGGGAAGTCTGCCTAATTCTAGGCCTTGCTTTTGTCTTGGCCACCTACCAGTTCTTTCTTACCTGTGCACCTACCTCTGCTTATAAGCCTTTGCTGTTAAGAACTGGGACATACCTGCTTCCAGACCCCTGACCTGTAAGTCAGATATCCTAGATAGCTGGCGTTCTCAAGTTTGAATTTTATAATCTTATATAAGATTTACCGTGTGAAAAGTAAATGCTCTGTAAAATCTAAGCAAATACAGTGTAAAGGAATATTATTTGAATTAGCAAAATGGCATTTCCCATCAAGGGAGTCACAACCTTATTCACAACTATAGAGATAATGAAACAGTACAAGATATTTCTAGAAATTGCCTGAGGAAATATTGTACTAAAAATGCTTATTTCGTGGGGGCGCCTGGGTAGCGCAGTCGTTAAGCGTCTGCCTTCGGCTCAGGGCGTGATCCCGGAGTTCCAGGATCGAGTCCCACATCAGGCTCCTCCGCTGGGAGCCTGCTTTTTCCTCTCCCACTCCGCTGCTGTGTTCCCTCTCTCGCTGGCTGTCTATCTCTGTCACATAAATAAATAAAATCTTTAAAAAAAATGCTTATTTCGTACTCCAGGTACTGTAACCAAATTTCCCTCCATTTGCATACGCTTGCTAGTAAATAGCACAGCTGCCTGGAAATACATGAGTCTTAGGATATATTTTTGGCTTTCCTTCTGTCTTGGTATCTTTTATACCTGCGGGGTTTTTTTTTCCTCCCCCCGCCCCCAGCAAGAGGAGGAGGACAATGCCTCAGGATATATTTAAGGAAACTGTGTTACATAATCCATGCAAGGACTCAGAGACCTCTGTATTATTCCCTTACCTAAAAACAAAATCATACTTTATCAGAACAAATAAGGTTTCTAACAAGGGTGGAGTCTGTCCTTAGCTTTCCCATAGTGAAAGGGTTCTATATTTGGCATTCTGCAGGCCTCATTATTACACAACCATTCCTTCATAAGAAAAACATAAAGGAATTTCACTGAATATATTTCTAGTACATGAGTTATTTTTAAGGCCAACCAGGGAGAATTTCAGGATAATAGTGAGAAGAACATACTGAAAATGTGTGACTCTGAATAGAAAATAAGATCTGACCCACATAAGTAAACAGAGTTATCTAAAAGCAGCCCCATTCACTAAATACAAGGCTTCAAGGGGACCTAGATTTTGAGCTCCATACTTCCTCTCACTCCCAGTAGGGCTCCTTCAGGCCACAAAAATCTCTCTATACCTCAGTGTATTCATCTCTAAAAATAACAGATGCCAATTTTCTGATACCAAGATAATGTAAGGTTTAACTAAATCATTTAGGGAAAGTATACTGGGTATATATGCTTAGGATATTTTCTTTTAAGTAACTTTTTTTTTTTTTCCAGAAAGCAAAAAAGGAAGATAAAATTGACTCAGGATTGTATGGTAACATGACTGATTTTCATGTGGGGCTCTGTATTACATCCAATGACCTCATGTTTATACTTGGTCTAGCACATGTTGTAACACTAATTAGGGACTCAGGGATTCATCTCTATAGTTCGTATATAGGTCAATAATATCATATATTAAAAGATTCTACCCAGCCTCAGTGGTTTAAGCTTATTCTATTGAGCTGTCTAGCTTTGGAAGTCAATCAAGAGGGCTCCTCCTTGAGTTAGGCAACACAGCCCTTTAGCTAATGTTTCCCTGTGCTCCTGAGGACAAAGGCCAAGGATCTAAAGTCAAAAGTATAGTGTGATAAACGCTCTGATGAAAGGAATAACTCAGAAATGTCTGAGGACATACAAGGGTAGGAACCCTCTCTTTCAATATATATTTACAGAGTTTAACTTAGTGGCTGGACACTGGGTTCTGAACCCAAGCAAGGCTCCAATCCCAGTTCCTCAATATACTAGCTGTTAAATCTTGGGGAAAACTTTGACTCAGTTTTCTCATCTGCAGAATGAGAGACTTAACCTATCTCATAAGATTGTCAAGTATCAGGGGCGCCTGGGTGGCTCAGTCATTATGCGTCTGCCTTCGGCTCAGGGCGTGATCCCGGCGTTCTGGGATCAAGCCCCACATCAGGCTCTTCCGCTATGAGCCTGCTTCTTCCTCTCCCAATCCCCCTGCTTGTGTTTCCTCTCTCACTGGCTATCTCTGTCTGTCAAATAAATAAATAAAATCTTTAAAAAAAAAAAAAAAGATTGTCAAGTATCAAACGATAATTAGCATGTGCAAAATATTTAACTGGATGCCTGGAATATGTAGTATGTGCTTATAATAAATGTTTTTTATCGTGTAACATGTTAGTGGCACCTGACTGGGATATTGGGGACAGTGGTTTAAGATACTTTTTGGAACACAAGGGGGAACAAATCAATGAATGAATAAATTAAAGAATGAATGAATGAACAAAACAATAGAAGACAGAAGACTACTCTCTGGAAATACATTTTTGGGAGGTAACAATGACCAGTAACTTCTATCTACTTTAATCTGTGCTTTCTCTGAATAGAGAAATCTATGTAATATTTATTTCTTCAATAGTGTGATAACGCTAAATGCTTTCATTCTATTTCTAATGTCTTTGCTTTCAGATGAGTTGAAGCCCAGCTCCCCTTCTGAAATGTATACTACAGTTGCTCAGGACTGCCACTTTTATTGAAGGAAATTCATTTGGTTGGTCTAAAGTGAGATACGGAAGCGCAAGTCAGAAAGGCAAGGGAGGGCAGGGCACCAGAACAGAACTTTTACTCACATGCTTATCATTTTCTCTATATCCTAAGACTAATAACTGAGATCTTCCCTTATGTTGGGTTAGATTTATAGTTGATTGGAAAGCCATAATTGAATAATTTCTCTTTTATGCTATTAAAATACCCAACCTTAAGGCAACATCAGAATATTTCACATATTCAGGTTTTCATGAGAGGGGAAAAGAAAACATTAATTTGATGCAGTTCCAAGGTCTTTCTTTCCTGCCAGGGTTTGAAATGACCTATATTTAAATGTATAGAGGTGCCTTCAGAGAAGCCGTCATAGAGAATTAGAAATCTGTAACTGGAAGCATCTTTTGGGGTTGAGCAATGTAAGCTATTGTGGAAACTCGACAATACATGTTGAAATAATTAAATCCTTTTGGAAATGATTGAACTGGATGTTTTCAAATAAGCAAATCTATATTTGTCATTCTGAATGCTTTTTATGGAAAGATTGTGTTTCTCCCTCCTGTTTAGGTAATTAAAAATAGTCACCTGATGATCATTCATTATCAAACATTTCCTCACGTGGAAAAAAATGTTTTGAGGCTGAGACCTTGCTTGTAAAATTTCATCCTTCAAAGGAGGTCTTTCTCCAGAAGCTATTATTCACTATTGGAGAGTGGGGTTAAAAGCATTACTTCATGCCTAAGTGATGTGTTCACAGCACAGAGCATCTCTCCCTTGGTGGCTAGGTTCCAGTGCTTGCATTTTATGTAGATGCCATGCACCATCCTGAAAAGCTGGACAGTTTCCAGTAGCATTAGGGTTTGGAGGAAGAGCTGCTGCTCCTTAGAACTTTACTTCTTTTATGAATATTACTGTCTCAATTTATTTTAACGCAATGAATGGGAGAGAAGGTGGTAAAATGCATACACAGAAGCCTCTATCAAACAGTCCTGCTGGTTTGGGCATCACAAAAAGAGGCACAAGAAAACCTTTGAGAGTTTGGAGCCTGCTGCATGAGAGAGATAAAAGTAGAAACAGCAAATTGGCTGCAATACGAATGGCAGGTGCATTTGTTCACTGGAGGCAAGTTGGCAATTTAGTTTTCAATGACCAGCTTGTCTCTGTAAGGTTCACCTTTCAAAGTCCACCCTTTTGCCCTCAATGTACATCACCAAAGCTCTGTCTCGTCTCAAGTCCCTATGCTCCAGGCAACAGCAACTCTTTACCTTCTTTCTTTTTGGGAAAAAAAAATGTCCTGGTCCCCTTCTCTGCTTACTGGGAGTGGAATTTAAAAAGAGGCAATGGAAAACGCTGAAGCTAGCACAGTGGAACAACATGCCCGAAGAGAAAGCAAATGTGTGCTGGGTATGGATGGTTTTGTCTTACCTTTGGAAACACAAACCGAGGGGAGGGGAGCTCTGGCAGAACACTGTGATTCTGACCTCACTCTAGCATTTCTACAGATAGCAAAGAATTCAAAGCCTTTCCCCCAACTGACAGGATGGGACTTAAGAGATGCAGATCAGAGGAAAAGAATTCAGAAGAGAGAGGCTGATGAGAGCAATCTGTCTTCCAAATCCCTGCTTCAGATAAGAAAGGAGAAATGACTGCTTTCTTGGTACAGCTCATCTGGACAAAACACCATCCATTCATTTCCCCCTCACAGAGAAGCACACATAACCTTGAAATGTACATGACACACATGCCAGCACTTGTTTATTTTTGTATCCACCATTCTTATTGTATTGATTGGTCCTTCACCTGTGTTTCTCTCATTATTAACTATCGTAGCAATTCCTCAAAAGGCCATGAGGGTGCTCAAATCAGCTAATAATCATAATCATAATCCTCTTTTGAACACCTTTGGTGCAGATGGCAAAGATCATAGTAGGATAATCCATGAGACTTCATTTTAGGGACTCTAACGTGTCTGGGGTGAAGTAGGTCACATGGTGTTTTGTTTTCACCATTGAAATGAATTTATTCAGTTTCTAGCACAGTCCTATTCAGCTCATAGCAAAAGAGATGTAAGTTCTATTTTTTATTATTTGAAGAACTTCTATACTGTTTTCTGTAGCGACTGTTCCATTTACAATCTCACCAACAGTGCACATGACTTTCTGTTCCCCACATGGCCAGCAATTATTTCTTGTCTTTTTGATGGTCAAGTGTTTTTTTTTTAAGAGTGTATGAGTATATGTATGTATGTATGTATTTTAGAGAGAAAGCACAGGCGCACAAGCAGGGGGAGGGGCAGAAACAGAAGGAGAGAATCTCAAGCAGACTCTGTGTTGGGCACAGGGCCCAAGATGGGGCTTGATCTCATGACCCAGAGATCATCACCTGAGCAGAAATCTAGTCAGATGCTCAACCGGCTGAACCCAGGCGCCCTGAGGCATTTTTAAGGCCTTCTCTAGTCAACAAAACAGTAAACTGATCCTAAAAAAAAACAATCAAAAGTAGAGCATATAACAATAAGTGATTGTTTTAATTGTACTGTTGTCTGGTAATAAACATCAATGTATCAAACATGTTTGTCCTAGGGTTAGCTAAAAACTGATGGAACACCTCTGTCTCAAAACTGTCTATCTTTTTTGAGAAATCAAAGGCTCTGAGTTTAGATAAGTGAGTATAATTCCTATTAAAAATTCAGTTGGTTTCCAAATGAATGGCTACATTTTGAATGTCCCCTGGAATGGGGCCTCTTCTGCCTGTTTGTACAGTGGAAGAAGAGGGGGTAAAACTTAGTATTTTTACTCTTCAAATGCCATTCACCAGGCTCTCGAGGTTGTACCACAAAGAATGAAGCAGCAGAAATGGCAGTAGAAGTTAATGCTTGATACCAACAAAAACTTCTATTCCCAATAGATACGGTTCCTGAGATATCATTTCATTTTAATTTAGCAAGAAAGAAACAAAGTCATGAGTATGCTTTGAATACCACAAAAGCAAACCCTGACTTCCAAATAGAATACATCATTCTGTATACAACCTGGTTTTTTTAAAAGATTTTATTCATTCATTTGAGATAGAGAACGAGAGACAGAGAGAGAGAGAGCGAGCATGGGGGGTGGTGGCCAACAGAGAGGGCGAGGGAGAAGCAGGCTCTCCACTGAGCAGGAAGCCAGATGTGGGACTTGATCCCAGGGCCCTGGGATCATGACCTGAGTTGAAGGCAGATGCTTAACTGACGGAGCCACCAAGGCGCCCCTGTGTATAATCTGTTTTGAAAGCTTCTTGAATATGGGAGCATTTTCTCTATGGTTATTGTACTTGAATATATACTTGGAGCATTAATTTATACTGAAGTAAACTACATGATTTGCTTTTCCTTGCCATAGACCTCTAACATGCTGCTACAGTCGAGCAGCATATGTACATATGTACACAATTTACTTAGACTGGTTGAAGTTAATTGTGTATTAAGTTTATGAACAATGTTTGGTGATGAACAGGATCTTCACTGCCTGAGAAGTTTGTCTACCATTCTGAAGCATGGGTGACTCAAGTTTAGGATTACCTATTTTTTGATTCCTCTTTCCTTCACCCATTTTGCCAAAATCCCACTCCCCTCTCCTCTGGCAGCCATCAGTCTGTTCTCTGTATTTATAGTTCTGAGTCTACTTTTTGTTTGTTTATTTATTTATTTATTTTTTTAAACTGTAGTTTCTTTTTTTTTTTTTTTAAAGATTTTATTTATTTATTTGACAGAGATAGAGACAGCCAGCGAGAGAGGGAACACAAGCAGGGGGAGTGGGAGAGGAAGAAGCAGGCTCACAGCAGAGGAGCCTGATGTGGGGCTCGATCCCATAACGCCGGGATCACGCCCTGAGCCGAAGGCAGACGCTTAACCGCTGTGCCACCCAGGCGCCCCTGTTTATTTATTTTTTAAAGAGTCCATTTATGAGTAGAATCATATGGACTTTGTCTTTTCCTGTCTCACTTACTTTCCTTAGCATAATACCCTCTAGATCCATCCATGTTGTCTCAAATAGCATAATCTCATCCTTTTTATGGCTGTGTAATATTAGTGTGTGTGTGTGTGTGTGTGTGTGTGTGTGTGTGTGATTTCCTTATCTATTCGTCCATTGATAGACATTTAGGTTGCTTTTATGTCTCAGCTATTTTAATTAATTCTGCAATAAGCATAGGGGTGCATATATCTTTTTGAGTTTGTGTTTTCCTTGGGTAGATACCCACTAGGAGAATTATTGGATCATGTGGTATTATTGTTTTTTAAGTTTTTGAGGAAATTCCATACTGTTTTCCACAGTTGCTAATCTACATTCCCACCAACAGTGCACAAGGGTCCTTTTTCTTCAAATCCTTGCCAATACTTGTTGTTTCTTGTTTTCTTGATTTAAGCCATTCTAACAGGCTTAAAATGATATCTCACTGTGGTTTTGATTTGCATTTCCCTGATGATTAGTGATGCTGAACATCTTTTCATGTGTTTGTTGGCCATCTGTATGTCTTCTTTGGAAAAATGTCTATTCAAGTCTTCTGCCTATTTTTTAAATCAGATTGTTTATTTTTTTGGTGTTGAGTTGTATAAGTTCTGCAGTTATTTTGGATATTAACCCCTTCTCAGATATACCATTTGCAAATATCTTCTCCCCAGTCAGTAAGTTGTCTTTTCGTTTTCTTGATGACTTCCTTTGCTGTGCAAAAGCTTTTAATTTTGATGTAGTCCCAATAGTATGTTTTTGCTTTTGTTTCTCTTGTCTCAGGAGACATATGTAGAAAAAAATTTGCTATGGGTGATCTCAGAGAAATTACTGCCAGCGTTTTCTTCTAGGATTTTTATGGTTTCAGGTCTCACTAGGATTACCTATTCTTATGTCCTCACTATGAGAAAATGTTAAGGGATATGATAACAATATGTAACATTTATCAATTACTTGCTAAGTATTTTGCATACATTAATTCAATGAATCATCTTTACCCTTCTAGGAGACAAGTACCATTAATATTTCCATTTAAGAGATGAGGAAACTGTGGAACATAGTTAGCCTGGGCTACATTCCTACGTCTGTTAATTTCTATTTATTTTAAGACTCTGTGCTCTTAACCCCTACTTCATATTCTCTACAGGCATCTGTCAGTCTATTAACAAACTGAGTCAATTAACCTGACAATATGTTCTCTTTCTTTCTAATGCACTCTGTCTGTGTGTCTCCCAAAGATGCATGCTTGGTACCAAAGGATGATCTTATAGAACAAGGAAGATAATCCTTCAGTTAGAGTTGTAGAAATAGCTATGTTCTCCTGCTAGAAGCACTGGGAGAGTAATGATCCAAGGTTTTTGTTTTGTTTTGTTTTGTTTTCAGTCCATCCCTGATCTGTTTGGAAATTTTATACCTTTCTACACATCTTTCTAGTGTAGGGCTTCTCAACCTTGGCACTACTGACATTATGGGCTGGTTAAATTTTTTTGTGGGAATTGTCCTATCTATATATCTATATCTATCTATTTATCTATCTAGAGAGAGAGAGAGAAAGAGAGAAAGAGAAAGAGAAAGAAAGAGAAAGAGAAAGAGAAAGAAAGAAGAGAAAGAAAGAGAAAGAGAAAGAGAAAGAGAAAGAGAAAGAGAAAGAGAAAGAGAAAGAGAAAGAAGAGAGAGAGAGAGAAAGAGAGAGAATGCTAAGCTATAGCTCTGGTAGCTCTCCAGCAGATACTAGTAGCTCTTCCTTCCCCCATCCTTTGGCTAGTTGCAACAATAAAAAATATCTTCAGATATTACCAAATATCACAGGGGGTAAAACCACCCCTGATTGGGAATCACTGCTCTAGAGAGTTGTGTTGGATAGACTAAGGACAGACAATGACTTACCAGGTTACTGGTAAATATAGATGGCATGACCCATTTTTCTCAAAGACAATAGTAGTTTCCACAATAGAGAGTTTGGACCTGAAAAAATTACTCTTCTGTCTCTACTCTGAGAGAGTAAAATTAACTATGGCATCAGGCTCTTAAGCAGCTCCAGAAAGTATATTAATTTCATTCCTTGGAATATTGCTCCAGCAATTAAAAAGCGATAAAGGATGGTTTAACCCATTACCATTACTTTTAAACATTCGTATCTAGATGCTGTATCCCTTTTTAAAAACTAATTAATTAATTAATTAAAAACCTTCTAATATAGGTGCTTGCAGAAGGATCTATGACAGCACCCTATTTACTTTCTTCCATGTAGAATGTGAGCCATGATGGTTCTGGCAGGCTAATATACATAATTATTAGAGTCAGTTTAATGCCAGTAGACATGAAAAGGTTGCTTCTGATTCTTTCTTTTGCTTGAGAGAGGAGTGATGCCACTATCTACCTAACTCAGAGCAGATGTCGCCTCAAGGCAACAAAATGGCATTTCCTGGGCACTGAAGCAGCATCACAGTGTGAAATACTATCCAACAAAACTTACCAGGAACACCACTATGTTCGCTTGCTGCTATGTGAAGCAGGCCTGCCAATAACACCTGGCCTGTGTGCAAATGGCACTATACAATTGGAGAGAAAATGGAAATAATCCATTCTTCTTGTCTTTCTACTTACGCTTTCATAGGTTCCTCTACTTTACTTCCCTGATCCTTCTTTACTGACTTAAGGCAAAGGCAACATTATTCTCCTTATAATTCAGCATTACAAAGTAAGAATTCTTTAGATACTTGGACAGACAGAATGTTCTCAGGGGAAATGCTCAGGGCTGATTACCTGGCAGTGTGTAGTGTACTGACAGAAATGCTGCTCTGCTTTCTGGATGGAAAGCAATGGGAATAATAATATGTAAATTGATGTATCAAGATTTCTGAAAGCTCAGCGTTATTTCCCCTTGCCCAAAGATTTCACCTCGCCTTATTAACTATTCTAACAACACTGCCTCTTTTTTTTGTTGTTGTTTGTGTAATTCTTGTTTCCTCCCATTTAGCACATAGAAAAAAGCATTAGTAACACTCTTGGTTTTAAATGAACCCTATTAATATTCGCCTCTGCAAGGGACTCTGGGATAATTTTGATAAATGTGGCCATGAAGCTGATCTGACAGAGCTGAGTGTGATATTTGTGTGTTCATGGGGGAACTGCTTCATGCACAAAATGGGGACAGACTGAGATGGGGAGTCTGGCAGGTCTCTATTTCTGAGCCACAGCTAGTAACCTAAAGTAGAAATGTAATTGTACTTAAAAAACAAAACCAAAAACAAAACAAAAACCAACAAACCCTAATCCAAAATAAAACAAAACACGCAATTTTTTTAAAGATAAAACAAACCCCACTACCTTCTGATCAAGAGGTTATTCACTTATTAGAATTCTCAGTTCTCATAGCCCTGGTTGGTCAGATCCAGAAAGATGCACAGGAAGGTAATGAGAAGAAAACCTGTGTGTATCGGAGAGGAGGTGAGCCTTCAGGGCTCATAATGCATTTTTCTCTGTTTCCCCCTAAACGTGGAAATTGCCCCTGAAAGACTAAATGCCTTGTGGTGATTACATTCCCAGATGGAAGGCAGGGGGGGAAAGACAGACTGCCAAATTCTGAAAAAGCTTTAGAGTAAATGTCAGAGATTCTTGGATATAGGTTCATTCCATATACATAGATTGCTTGAAGAGGGCTTTATAAATTTCGCTAGTTTTGAAAGGGAATTACATAAATAAGTGATGTAATATAGGAAGATTATGAGCAGCATAAAGGCAGTTATTAATTATGATAAAGAATTTTCTAGCCTAAGCAAGATAAAGCTCCAAATATGAACCCATAGAATAAAAGAGAGAAAATTGAACTTCTTTCTACAACTGCCTCCAAACAGTGCCTTTCGTTCTCTTTAGTACTTCTTCATTAATTTTTATTATGAGATTTGATTCTATTTTGGGAACCAGTGTCTATTTTCACAACACAAAAGTACACAGACAATCACAATGAGTGTCTCTGAGGAGGACACTGGCGGGAAACAAGTAGATACTGAAGGTAGCAGTGGAAGTGGTTTGGTGACCATAGTATGGAAACAGATGGCACACCTGGGAGAATATGATAATAGAATAAAACAAAAGAAGAAAGTGTAAAGCCTCAGACAGTTCAGAATGCTTGTTCTTGGGGAGGAGGTTTTTTAAAAAGTAAAAAGGTGGGAATTCTTCACAAATGGAATATTCCAATTTCTATTCCATGAGAAGTGGAATGGAAAGATTGATGCTTACATTGCTATCATTTATCGACCATGTTTATAAGAGTAAGCCTTGTTCTAAGAATGTCTTATTTAATTATCAGATTGTTCTTGAAATGTAGGTTATTATTATACCCACTTAACACATACTTAAACTGAGGTTCAGAGATTAACCATGCCACAAAGTAAACAGCATCACTGTCAGAAGGAAAAAACCAAGGCTCACATTTAGGGCTCCCCAAAGTCTCGCAGCCTACAGAGTCAGAGTCTAGGCCTGCCTAACATCGGAGTAGAAGTAGAAACTCTTTTTCTCCACTTACTTGTGGTCTTGACGGATTTGGCCCTTGCATTTGGAGATGGGAAAGAGAAATCCCTTTTGGTGGGCTAAAATAGGTGTGTTTGCTACTCGAGCCATATAATTGTCATTCTTTCTCTAAAGAGTCATATAAGGCAACTCCATTAACATAACCTATCTTAGAATTTAAAACACATAACAAAGCTGTATTTTTGAAGCTCACATGGCTCTTATTCTGGGCTGCATTGCCTTTGGGGCGAATACAGCCCTCCTGTTCTTAACTTGGTTGCTGGGAGCCTGCACCTGGTAGAGGCACCTCCATCTGGTGGTCCAATCAGAACCCATTAAGCACTGAGGTAGACTGCCTGGAAGTAGAAAATATGGAGTGGGGAAGCTCAGCTTGGGCTACATGACCTCACCTTTGGAAAAAAGAAACAGGAAAAAAAATACAGCCCACACAGCCTACAGAGCAATTGTTCCTGCACAGCAACTCTGGTCTAATTGATTTGGACACCACAGCTAATTTTCCCTCAGACATCTGTTAGCGCACATTAGTGGATGTCGTTAGGTAGGGAGGCGCAGATTAGATGGGGAGCAGAGCTCAAAGGCCCTGGTTTGGGAGCCTGCAGCAGACGGAGGAACGACAACAGACAGAGTCTGCCAGCACCCCAGCAACATCAGATACTTCTGTTGCAGCAACCCTGAAAAGAAATGGTAATGGCTGGGAAGCCATGGAAGTTGTACATAATATTCGGATCCTTTCAGGCATTTGCCCAAATAATCAGTGCTGTCTGAACTTCCAAGGGCAAAACAAAGGTGCTCCAGACATGAACAGAGCCAAAACACACATGAAATAAAGACAAGCACTGTAGATGTTCCTACTCTCTCCCCAAGCCTCATCCCTTCTTGTATTTCAGACATTAGCATGTAGTGACGATTCCAGAGCTCACTCGTACACTAGTCAGGCAGGTGACAGAATGCTGGTCAGCTCAGACTTGTTCAAATCATCTCCCATTGCAAAGGGCTGAGAAGTAAGTCCTGATTTATTTATTCTTTCTTATGCAGCCGTTCTCAAATACTTAACTCATGCCAAAATGCAGTTCCTATCCTTTGGGACATGTTTTGCAGTTGAGCAAGTCAAAAAAATCATCTGATGCCCTCAAGGAAATCCTCTACTAGCTGGTCTATACTGATGACTACCGTCCCAACGAATACATTTAAAAGATTATGATCCTCTTTCAGAAGCAGTACAATGTTATGCATTACAAATCAACTGGTAAAAAAAAAGACTGCATCTCAGTCCAAAAGAGAAAACTCTTACCTACAGGCAAATACTTCTATTGGTGATATAGACTCAATCTTTCCTCACTGTGCCTGGCAACCTTTATAAAATATGCCTCTCATCATTTCACTCCCCTCCCCCCAAATCCTTACTTACCCAAGCCCACAAGGTAAAGTCAAATATCCTTTCTAAGGTGTTCAAAGCCCATCATATTCTGGTATCAAGTGATTATTCCAGCTTTATCTCCTCAAATTCCTCTTATTCCATTTAAAATAGGCTACTTGCTACTTCCTGAACATCCTAGCCAATTCTCCATCTCTCCATGTCTTTCTTTTGACTCCTATCTCCCTTTGACTATCTGAACAACTCTGACTTATCCTTCAAAGCCTTGCGCACCTCTCCAACTCAGTGAAAATTTTCTCATATTCCAGAGTCATTCCCTCTCTGTGTGCCAATTAGACTTTGTTCATATTTCCACAGATTTTGTAAAACATATTTTATATACATATACATATACATATATACATATATGCATATATGATATGTTTTATATATATATATATATATATATATATATATATATATGTTCATTCTATTCTTCCTTCAACTCACCTCCTCAGCATCCAAACCTTTTTAGACCTTGATGGCAGGGCTTTGTTATTATTTTTAGTCATCTCTGAATTTCCAATATTGGGCATAGTGCTAGGCATATGGTAGGCCCTTAATAAATGTTTGTCAAAGAGATATATTTATGAACAAACTTTGCCGCTGAATATACTATCTTGGTAGCAGGTGATGGAGTGATTCATTGTTAAACAGTATCAAGGGTAGGAGTTCTGAATGACCAAGTATCTTTCTCTTGGTAGAATTGACAAATGTCTCCATCTTGGAAAACTTGGTCATGCCTACACATTCTTTACATAAAATGGCAAAGAATCACCAGACACAATGTCCTGGAATGTCACCAGTCTACCAAAGAAGAAATATTTTGTGCAGTACAGTTCTGAGGACTAAGTTATGGTGAATTATATCCAAGGCCCTAAAAAACAATGAAGTAAAGTGGGGGGTGACAAAAGATAATGCATAAGGTACCCACAAAAGCATATCTCAGATCAGCGTGATTTATTTATGGACCATGATTTAGATCCACCAGAAGAAATATAAAATAAACGGAGTCACATAACTTCACTGTGAGTAGGTAAACGAATAGAAATGTAACAATAGTCTTTCCCGTGAGCTTCTTTTTCTTCTATACTACCTTAATGACCAGAGAGGGGAGAATCAAACTGAAGTATTTATTTAGCACTTATTATATATTACACCCTATATCAAGTTCTTTTTTTTTTTTTTAAAGATTTTATTTATTTATTTGACAGAGATAGAGACAGCCAGCGAGAGAAGGAACACAAACAGGGGGAGTGGGAGAGGAAGAAGCAGGCTCATAGCAGAGGAAGCCTGATGTGGGGCTCGATCCCATAACGCCGGATCACGCCCTGAGCTGAAGGCAGACGCTTAACCGCTGTGCCACCCAGACGCCCCTCAAGTTCTTTTATGTTATTTTAGACAAGGTATTATCATCCTCATTTAAAAGGTTAGGAACTGTGGTTTAATGAAATTATATAACTCATCCAAGTTACAGAGCTGAAGCTCTATTACCAAAATCAAACAAGAGCTCTGGTTTCAAGGCCATGACTCCTTTCATTCCTTTCTCCTTTCCTATGTAATAACTTTTTGCTTCCTGTTTGGTGGAGACCAAATAAACTAGGACGCAGAGAAGACACAGGAACTGAAAACAAAGAAGACTAGGGCACCACTGAAATAGAAGAGGGGAAAGACAGCACAGGAATGAGTACGTTGGGGTTTACTGCTGTAACTCGTATGAGAGCTAATGCTATAGAAGGTCAGCTGAGCACAGAACCTCTCCTTGGTTCACTCTCAGATGATGATTAATAGGCGATAGATACAGTGTTTGTGTGATAGAGGCATGCGGTGCCCTACTAGAGCTTGAAGCCAGGGGTGTCCATCTGTCCTAGCTTTAATGGGATTGATCAGGCTTTGCTATCTCTGCTTTCTGCCAAACAGAATCAGAAGGCATCAGTGTTAGTAATTTGGGAGCAGTTTTTGGCTACCTAAGTGGCTGTTAGTAGAATTTATGGACAGTAAAGCTCGATTCAGGGCCAGCCTGCAGCAAGACCAGGGAGTAGGCAGTTCATCTTCTCTATGTTCCTAAGTGTTCCATTCTTCCCAGTGACCATTAGCTGGGAAAGAAAGTATTTGAAACATTCCAGTGATTTATAGCAAGGTGTTGGTGGCATCTGCCACCTCTCTCTCCTCCACCTGCTCCCAGAAAAGGGTATTTGCCTTTTAAACTCTGTCTTAAGTTCTATGACTGTACAGTAGTTGCATCAGAAGTTATAATAGGATGGTTTCTGATATAACTACCTTTACTGACTATGCATAAACTGCCTTATCCCCATCTTTTGGATTGGATTTGAGGTGCCTCTGGGCGCTTCATGCATTTCCTAACTTTTGTTTCATGAATCCATGAACTTTTCTGGAGAAGGGTAATTCTGATGCATATAAATACATTTTTAACATCACTGATCAGCCTTCAGAAATTAGATAAAATAACAGCAGTGTTTTCACTTTATATATTTTTTTAAAGATTTTATTTATTTATTCGACAGAGATAGAGACAGCCAGCGAGAGAGGGAACACAAGCAGGGGGAGTGGGAGAGGAAGAAGCAGGCTCATAGCAGAGGAGCCTGACGTGGGGCTCGATCCCATAACAACGGGATCACGCCCTGAGCCAAAGGCAGACGCTTAACCGCTGTGCCACCCAGGCGCCCCTTCACTTTATATTTCTATTTCATGTATATTTTAAATCAACATTAATTGCTGAACCAAAACAGACAACAACATAGAAGTAGGTTCTATACATGTTTGTTTATTTGTTTGTTTTTTGAGGAAAAGTCAAAGATCTTGCTTATTTACCTTATTTTACAGAATCTGTCTCTTTTAAAGAAAAGGTAAAGGGTTGCACGCATCCCAGGGATTATCATTTTGTTGGATAGCATCCATTTGTACACTGTGTCCCTTCCCAGATTACCCCGCTCTGTGCCCTGGAAGGCTGACCATATGAATTATGTTAATGGCATCTTTGCCTCTGGCTTCCAGTTGAGGGACTGACTTCCACCGGTGAGGAACATTGCTAAGAGAGTTGAAAGACAGAGCAGAGTGTGGTCTAGGCATTTATTGCCCTGGCCCCTGCACCAGGGTCTCCATGGGCTGGCGGCAGCCTCCCACTACATGACGCAGCTCCTGTCAGACGCTCTCTGCACACAGCACTTTTTTTCTGGCTTCTAGTCACTGTTTCCTCCCATTACCCTCTTCAGACCTAGAGGTGATAACAGCTTCCTGGAGTTACCAGCCCCAAGGCAGTGCACTATCCCCTGTGATTTCCTTACCCCCTGCCTCTTGCCCAAATATTTTTTAAAAATATTCTCTATTAAACTCCTTTGAAATTATCCAATTTTAGTGTGCCATCTGTTTCCTGCAGGGACCTTGACTGATAAAGCCCTGTAACTCAGATTTACCTTTATTCTGATGCCTGAACGTGGTTCTTGGGGAAATTAGAAAAAAAAAAAAAGGCATCCACTAAGTCAAAGGGTCAAAAATGGGTGGTTTAGCCTAGAAAAGCACCAGGAAACCGGATGAATTTCCCATGCCAGATACTGGCCGTTATAATGTGGCTCACATTCACCCACTGAAACATGCTTCCCAGCCAAAGTTTTAATAGCAAAATAAAAGGTTTGGAGTCAGCTATGCTCTCCCCAGGCCAAAGGCATATTTCCCAGTTACTTCTAAATGACTTCTTTTTTTAAAAGATCCAAAATATGAGTTGCTATGAAATGCTGTCTTTTTTCTAAGAGCCATAAAATTCATTCGTATCAGTGGCATGATCAATGGCATCTTGTCAAAGCTAAATTATGCCTTAGAAGGACACAGTGCAGGGCACATTAGAGTCCAAAAGTCCAACATGGCTCCTTGCAACAATTCCAGAAATTTCAGGAAAGTGTCAAATAATAATAATAATAACAACAACAACAACAAGAACAACAAAAGAAGTACAAAATATTTGAAATGGTGATATAATGAAATCTTCTTTCAGGACTGCCTCCAGCAGAAAGCTGGTGGCAGGAGCCGAGAGGGACATATTTGGGAACCTAATTTTCCCCTCCAGAGGTATGGAATCTGCAATTGAAAAGAAAATGAAAGAGCTTTGGCACCTGGCATAGCTAAGGGCTGTGAATCATCAAGGCCAGCCCAGGAGCAGCAAGGTGAATGACGGTGACCTCCCTTGTCAGGTTTTAGCCTCCTATACATTTGGCACGAAAAACGAGGGTTTAAAATAGCTTTCCTGCAGGTTCCATGTGACTTGTCACTGGACCCAGACAGCACAAAAGGGTTGATTAGTGAGGCAAAAAAAGAGGATCTTCTCCTGAGATGACTTCCAAAAGCTGCTTCTTGCAGCACAAATCTCCCTTTGAAAAGGCGGAACTTGCTAGGAAAGGCAGCAGCATTCTCCCCTTCAAATGACTGAAATTTGCTTGGGAATTCTTTTTTTTTTTTTTTAATGAAGATCACCTTCTAGCTTCAACAGTCTTTACTTGAGGAAGTAAAGAAAATTCCAAGGAAAATTTTTCACTGAAGTCACTACCCTGGTCTTCTTTCCCACTGGACTTTAGCAAAGAGTCCAGCCTCTTCTTCATAGAGAGTTGTGAACAATGGCTTCCTGACCAGCTCTGGCTGCCAGCAGAGTCATAGGGATATCACTTGTAGTTTGGGGGCCTACACAGAACTCGATGAAGGCCCCATTCATGCCAGGGCTGCCAGTAGACAGGCACTGGCAGGTGCTGATCACCAGAATGGTGCAGGGGGCTGGGGAAGGGGGACAATTCAATTTGCCTCTCCTGATGGAGTAAAATTGCTCCCTGGGGGAACACAAGTGGAACAGCTGTCATCCTACCACCAACTGTTTCAGAGCTTCCTTGCACCCATTTAATCTTTAAATGTTGAGCAAAGCACAGAAAAACAAGAAGTGCTAAGATGTGAAGTAAGATAAAGAAAAGAGAGGAAGGTTGGATTTAAAAGAAGAAAAGAGGGTGGTAGGGAAAGGAGCCGTGGGATGAAGAATTGCCATGCCACGATGGTCACTGATCCAAATATTTCAGGATTATGGATAGCAGGTCAACCATGGTTGCTTCACAAGGGTACCCTAACTGATAGTTAATGACTGTGGACAAATTCCTCTGTGTATAAAGCTCACAACGAAGAGAAAGGAGAGGAAGAAGGATGATGAAAGAAGAAGACAACAGAAAGAAGAGCAAGAGAGGGAGGGGGACAGAGTGGGGGGAGGGTAAGGATAGCGAGAACTTAAAGGAAGATAGAAAAAGTGTTATATGTGGCTTTTATTTCCTTCTTAATCCATCAAACATCTTGGATAGTAACTTTCTTTTTTGGGGGGGAGGTTTGTAACTTTCACCAAATAAGCACTTATTTTAAATTAAGAAAACAATCATAGAATTTATGCTTTCTGTATATAAATTTATTATAAGAATTGCTTCCTTCCAAGATGTTGCACAGAAAACTCCTGGCTAGCATTATGCTTCTAGGTCCCTGATCAGTGGACACTATGTCAGTGAGGCCAAGAAGTTCAATGTTAAAGGATGAGGGGCAAGAAGGCAAAACATTCTGCAGAATGGTTCAAGTGTTTAAATTCCCATTGAGAAGAAATTACTCACCTGCTACTACTTCCCAGGCGTTTGGGCTCCGTTACCCAGGACATTTCCCGCCCTCATGCATTCTGGTAGCAAACAAGTCAGTGTGGTGTCGTTCAAGGTGCTCATGTCTCCCAAACCTATTTCACATCTCATTGCTTAGCTGGATGGGATGTGATTGTACATGCTTTTTGGCCTCTCTAACCTGGTAGAGAGAATCAACCAGTTCTGAGCAAAACTCTGTTTCGTTAAAGGAAGCAGAGTGGAATGCAGTGTGAAAAGACTGAAAATGAGATCAGGGTAAAGTATCTCTATTTACAAGTCAGCCTGGCTCTGAGTTGGCGGAAAGGAAGGAAGAATCCTGGAGCCTGGTGACACTGTCCCTCACTGGTTGCTCACTGTTACCAAAAGTAAAAATTCCTAATTTATAACTTTAAGTATTGATCTCCATTTTCTATATCCCAGTCCTAGACCTATAGCCCCAACTTCAAGTATCAGGTATTCAATTCAATTAGACCAGGTTATTGAGCTCCTAGCCCAAGGCATTTTGCAGAAAACAGGAAATTTACTAATAATTTTTCCCTACTCTCAGTGTTCTTACAATCCAGAGGAGGAGATAGGCATATGGACAAGCATAGCACAACGATATGGGTGACACTGTGGAATAAAAACAACAAAAGAGTTTTGAGGAAGGAGAGATCATTTATGAATGCTGGAAAAGTCTCTTTGAGGGGATAACATTTAAGATGAACAGGAATATTTCAGAATTGAAGAGATAAAGAGGAAATTCTAGGTTGAGGAACATTATGTGTAAAGGTTCAAAGGTTGTAAAATTCTTGAGTTTTCCAGGAATCGACAAGTAATTTGATATGACTGAAACATGGGAAATGTAAGTCAATGTAAAAAGATACATGGTTTGAATACAAGGTTATACAAAATTTATGGGAATGATGAAGGTCAGGCTAAACTGTGGTACTTTATTAGTAGGTATTTTGTACGCAATGTGGAGCCATTCAAGTGATTTTGCATGGAAGAGTAAGACACTGGTGTGTTTTTGAAAGACAACTCAAATAACGGAGGGTATTAGATTGGGGACAACTGTTAAATTTGCTTTTCTTTCAATCTTATACACTTAATGTTTCATTTTGCATTGTGTTGGTTTCCTATTGCTGCTATAACAAATTAGCAAAAACTTGGTGGTAGTAGCACAAACGTATTATCTTAGAGGTCAGAGTCCAAAATGCTTCTCACTGGACTAAAATGAAGGTGTTGGCAAGGTTGTGGTCCTTCTGGAGGCTCTAGAGGAGAATCCATTCTTTTCCTTTTCCAGTTTCTAAAGGCTGCCTGAATTCCTGGGCTCCTGGTTCCCCACCATCTTCAATGCCAGAAGCATAGCATCATCAAATCTCTCTTCTCTGCCACTCTGCTTTCATTATCACATCTCCTTCTTTGTGATTTAAGGACCCTTGTGATTACACTGGGCTGACTTGGATAATCCAGGATAGTCTCATCTCAAAGTTCTTAACTAAATCATACCTGAAAAGTCATTTTTGCCATGTAAGGTAACATATCACAGGGTCCCAGGATCACAATGTGAACATCATCGGAGTGCAGGCCTTATTCTGTCTACCACAGACTAATACTTAGGTCAGAGTATAAAGTTTAAAAGGAGAGGGCAGAGTGTGATGCTCCATGACCTATCTTGGATTTCCACCATAGAAACTGGCCCTATTTGGAGTTACCCATAGGCAGATCAAAATAGTCCAGGAGGAAAGGGCTTCAGTTAGGATTTTTCTGCCCCACCTACATATTTAAACTGTTCACATGAGCACTGCTGATCAACACTGAGTAAAGATTTAGCAAGAATACAAAAGATTATATCCACTTAATGTCAAGGGAAAAGAAGAAAAATATTTTTTTGCAAAAAAAAATGGATTAAACATTTGGAAAACTGAGATCATTCTTTTGTTTTTGCCTGAAAAATTAGCAACAAAGAGCCTGACATTTATAGTCACATTTACCACCATGTGGTTATGTCCCAACGCAAGATCGCAGAATAACACAGTGCCTCGTGTTTAGGGTATTCCTTTCTAGGGCTTAAGGCTTTGGAAGGTTTACTGATTTCTTTCTTATTTTCAATTATATTCTTCATGCTCTACATACATGAAAATATATTATGAAGTATAAGTATAGACAATACAAGAATGTAGTACAAAGATTCTTAGCCTTGAATTCAGAGAAACACCGTGATTGTCCCTAATTTGTTATTTGATTAGGAGCAGATTAGTAACACTATAATGCCTTAATTTTCCAGTGTGTTACTGAAGTGTTAAAAAAAATATTGGCTTAAAGTATGTTATGGAGATGAGGGATGAAAAGAGATAATGTATGAGAAAGTCCTTTGAAAAAAGTTCAAAAATAATGGAGGTTACTATCCATTCATTGACCATGTGCTATTTGTCATGTGTGGTGCTGTACTGGGGATATAGTGAAAATAATACATGGCTTCAAGCCAAGAGTGGTGAGAATTACTCAGATCATTGCCTACCTGGTATTTGAATGATTTGAGGAGACTATTTAGAAAGATGTAGGCAAGCATTCTCTGGAAGTCAGGGTTCAGGGGTGAAGTCTCCTTCCCCAAACCTTGAAAGATACTGATCTACCTCATACATAAATGAACACTACTGCAATTGGCAATGCCTTCAGCTCATAGGTAACCTAATGGAGAGGGACAGGGCTCTTTGGAGTTCACTGGAGACCATGATTTTTAGTCCTGGCTTACCCTGGGACCTATTCCAGGATCAGTCAAATTTGTCTTACTTCAAAAGTATGTGCAAGAAGTAATGAGTAACTGGAGAAAAGTGACAGTGAATTCCATATGCTTCTTTTTAAAATCACTTATATAGCAAATCCCCTTAGTCTACATGTCAAGAGAGGATTTTTCAAGCTAAGGTTGCAAATTCCATATAGGTTCTGAAATACTTCCTCTTCTTACATCATCACTATTTTCAAAGAATTTGCAGTTGGACTAAAAGATGGAAAAGGGCCCCTGTTTTATGTGTGTTTCTGTGTGTGTATTTTCACAGCTCTTTTGATTTCACAAGATTATGAGGTAGCAGCTGCATTTAGCTTGGAGACCTGCCTTTTATAAAATAATGTTTCTTATTCCATGATTACACTAGTTCTCAATTCTTACCCTGATGCTTATTTATTTATTTATTTATTTATTTATTTATTTATTTATTTTCCTCTCTGGGATGTATACCTGCTATAAGAAAGAGTACAAATTAGGGGATAGAATTATCATGTAGTAATAGTACATTGTTTTGCATATTAACACAGATCATCTACTTGAATGCACGATAGTCATCAGGCTATCTTTTTCTAATTGGGTATGGATCAAATTGATCATTCACTTTTCTGTCCATTCTATTCCATGACCAAATATACATGTTGAACTAGCTTGAGCAACAGTGAAATCTGGTATAGAGTAATAACTTATTCATGTAGGAATATAACCCATAACTAAAAATATGATTCCAATAGAAAAACTGACCTAACTAACCCAGATATATCATAAGTGTACTTATTATTAATAGAAAGCAAAGAGCACAACATATTATACAATGAAATTAGTCAGAAATAAGAATTCTTGGAAGAACAGTTCTAATTAACTCTCTGAGCATAACTATTATTTTTTAATAGCAAATTCATCTTCAAGTTCAGAGAGGGAACTCAAAAAATATGATTCCAGTGCCCTTGCTTCCACTTGCCATATCTTCTTTGTTGCCAACATCTCCTTCATCTGCCGGAGACCCCAAGTACTTACAACAGAACTTTCTTTTCTGTTACTAGAAGAAAAGTAACCAAGAGACAAATCCTCAGCAAGGCATTAGGGATCTAGATACACCATCCCTTGAGAAGTTTTTATTCACTGATTTGTGGATTCACTAAATAAATCTTTAGTGAGCACTTACTGTGTACTGAGTTGTATGCCAGGTTTGCATTCATAAAGTGAATAGCAGAGACATAGCCTGATGTACAATATAAAGGAATGCATAATAAAAATGAGCTATGAAAAATTCTGGGTGCAGCCTCTATAAAGTTAGCACACATCATTCACACTAAAGCTTAACCCTGCTGAGATCTCTTCTGAACAGATTTCCCACTGAAAATCAAGATCCATTGACATATTATTTTATTTCTGGATGCTGCAGACTCACTGGTTCCTAGAAACCCTCACTTTGAACTTGGCTTTGGTTATTGGTGCCTTTATCAATAAAGCAAATATGAAACAGATAAGAAACACAAATCAGTCACCCAGGTAACTAGATTATGGGGGGAAAACTTCAGCATCTAAAAGTCTTTTTTGGCATTTTTCACTGTACAAGAACAGGTAATTTATCTTCATGTAGAGTTGTTTGTTACTTTTTAATCCACCTGGTGGGGCTATCATAACAACTGGTACAGGGCTGATCATCTGACTCAAGCTCCACTGATACAATGCTGGTCATCTGACTCGTGCTAGCCAATCAGAATACTTTTCTCCTGACTGAAGCAGGGCCAATCAGAGTCTTTCTTTTCATGGGCTATAATGGCTGGAGAAAGAGAAGGGAGTGGGAGAGGGTAGAAGAGATGATGGTGAAGACGTTGATTCAGAGAGAGATTGATCTTTTTCTCCTTCAGGGTCAACTTTGCCATTGCATGTAGAAATCCTGACTGAGAATAAGGTTAACGTAGAAGAAGA
Source organism: Ailuropoda melanoleuca (assembly GCF_002007445.2). Taxonomy (NCBI): domain Eukaryota; kingdom Metazoa; phylum Chordata; class Mammalia; order Carnivora; family Ursidae; genus Ailuropoda; species Ailuropoda melanoleuca. Next base: position 58,854,003 of record NC_048218.1, read on the forward strand.
AATCATAGCCAAGAGGTACAGAGAAAAATGGGATCCTTACGACATCATTTGAACTACTGGATCCGACCATCCCTGAAATGAAACCACCCTTGTATCTTCCAGTTACATGAGCCATTCCTTCTCCTTCCTACTTAACCTATTTTGATATGAGTTTTGCTGTTAATTTATTCACTCCAAAAAATTAAAACTATGGCTATGGTTTGAACATGCACACATACACATCCATGCACATACACATATACACATATGAACTGAATTAAATAAAGAGAATTGATTCAGCAAAATGAATCTATTTTGGTGAAAAAGGGAATATTGTGTGAATGTAATGTGCCCATGCCTTCTATGTCATATGTTAACATAGGTATTTGAAAACGAATGGCATTTATTCTAGTGAAACTGAAATAAGGTGGCATGGTACAGTGGGAAGAATATTCTACTGGGATTTAGAAGGGACAGGTCTGCTGAATTATCTACCATGAATATGTTTTACTTTTAAAATCAGAAAACTAATGAGGCAGCGTCATTTCTCAAGTGAATCAAGGAAGGTCTGGGTTCTAGTTTCAATTCTGTCACAAGCTAGTGCTTTGATTACAGTTTCCTCCTTTGTAAAAGGAGGGGGCTGGAGCAGTGGCTTTCACACTAGACTCTCTAGATACCTAGGGGCTTTATGGAGTATACTGAGGGGTAGAATATGAGATAGGGGAAAAATGTGGGGCTCCCATACTCTTCCACCCTGCTCTCTAAACCAGAAGAGCTCTAAACATAATCATTTCATCTACTAAGCTTGAATGTCAGCTTTTAACTAAAGCATTTCTGTCATTTAAAATTTGGGGGGGAAAAAGTGTAAAACCACTGGGCTTGATGATCCCTAAGTCCCTTATGCTTTTAACACTCGTTGAAGCTAATCTCCAAATTAAATTTTCTACCAGCAATACAGTATTGCTACTCACAGAAAATAACCATCTTCTATGATTGCTTTTATTTAATCCAAGCCATTGGTCATATTTGAATACTCAGAATCTTTACCTTTGTGAAGTATGGTTGTAAGAGTTAAAAAAGAAAACTTAGTTTTAGAGTTCAAATTAGTGTTTTAGATACTCAGATTAAGAACCCCTAAGGAATAGAGAAAGCACTAACCCAATTTACAGCACCATAACATAAAAGATAAACTAAGATGCCTGAAAAAGATGAATAAAGATCAATGATTTATGTGTTTCTAAGACACATACAAGCCTTCAGCCTCTTAGCCACTAGGAAAGAAACCAAACACAGATGAATGGTGTTCATAAACTAGTAAAAATGTTTTTGTTTGTTTTATTTTTAACATTACCAACAAACAATGGCTCTAGGTCTCCTCTGTCCTGGACACCATGGCAGACCGCTGTACATGTTCCCCATCCAATTAAGAACAGATGTGAGCTTAACACAGATACAGCTGCAAATGCTAAGTTCCAGCAGTTAAATTTGCTATGTCTGAACAACAGTGCAGCTCATTTAGCACCTGGTTAGCTGAAATTTTAAATGATTTAGGTTTCACCTTAAAATCTTATTTTACTTTTTTTTTCTGGATTAAAAAGATAAATTATTTTTATAGAGGATGTTTAGCCTCCTGCAGAGATAAGGCATCTGAAGAAGTACTAGCCTTTTGTCTTACCCAGCTCTCTTCAGCCACTCACATTTTTAAAGGGACTAAAAGTAATGCAATTTGGAAAATATTGTGTTTCTTCAATTCTGCTTATCTTGGATCCCTCTTGGTATTTTCCTTATCAAAATGAAAGAGTTGTGGGAGAAGACATCTAGCTCCTGAGAATTCTGACAATTAGCACCTTTGTTCTTCTTTTCTGAGCTATTTTCCTTCTTTCTCCAGCATTTCTTATCAAACATTATAGTTCACCTGGGGAAAGACACGGCAGAGTTCCCGAGGAGTCAATGGGCTGAGCCAGTGTTTTCTAACATAGGAATACATAGGAATTTTCATTCAAATCTCAGCTGTGATAACCTAAAGGTCTTGTACACACAAGTAGCCAAACAGATGTAAATGAGGTCTTTTAATTAGGTGTCTGGATTTCCACTGGTTGACTTGGCTGCAGTTCAGTTTTAGAGGATGAAAAATCACCTGAAACCTCTCTGATGAAATTCCTTGCCCTGGCATATGGGGGCTTGTGTGAATCATGAGGAAGGGTAATAAGGAGTCCTCACTGATCCAACCGAGCTTGCTGCCCTCCTGCTGGAGGAATGGCTGGCTTGCCACACCACTTGGAGTTCTCCCTGAGTCCTGGATTCCTGGCTGACCACAGCCATTCTGTGATTTACGTGACAAACCAATGCCTCCAGGCAGAAAATGCTGCCAATAAGTACTGAGATGGGGGCCTGGGAAAATGCAAAAGCTTTCTTTGGGTTTTTCTCTGCCTCTTTTTCCTTCCCTCTGCTTTCATCACCTCCTCTGGTCCCCCTGTCCAGTTCTCTCTCGCCTAACTCATTCCAGCGATACACTTCTGTACTAGCAGAGCTATGAAGGTAGCCAAATAAAAGTTGATTGTGAATTCTTCTCTTTTCCTTTCTTTCAAATCAAAGTACAAAGGTGGAAAAACACACAAATACATCAAATTTGGCTTTAAAGAGATAATGCAAATAAATTTTCATAGCTAAAAAAACTCAAGTGTTAATGAATTGGTTGTTTCAAAATCTGAGAGATGGAAACTCTAAAAGTAGTTAAAAAAAAAAACACATTCAGAGGCACCTGGGGGTGCTCAGTCAGTTAAGCCTCAGAGTCTTGCTTTTGGCTCAGGTCATGAACGATCTTAGGGTCCTGAGATTGGCCAGCGAGTGTAGATCACACTTGGTTGGGTATGGAGCCTGCTTGGGATTCTCTCTCTAACTCTACCTGTGTCCTTCCCTCGAGCTCAACTGCACTCTTTCTTAAAAGACAAAAAACAAAACAAAACAAAAAACTCCCATTCATTTCACAAAATTTTCATGCCTTTAATATCCAAGGCACAGGACTATAAAACATACAAAAATAAAAACAAAATACCACAATGAAAAATTTTTGAAAATAATAAATTTCTGCCATTTAGAAGTTTACTTTCTCATAGAAAGAGATATATAGAGGACATGAGATTACTCAATCACAAGTTGTAAAAAATGAAAAAGAATAGAGCAGAGCCAGGGACTAGGATAGGGCATGGGCACATAACATACTTCACTGTAGTAATAATGCTTATTGTATTCTCATAAGAACTTTTAATATTAACATTTCTACTTGGCAAATCAGTAAACAGAACCTGTCCTATATTAAGTATGTAGCTAATAATTAGCAGGATTTGAATCTTGGTTTCTTGGTTCCGAAGCCCATGCTCTTTCTAGCATGTCACACAGAAAAGGGAACCATGCATAGATCACTTAATGGAATAGGTTATAAAATGAAAATTATGTAATTAACTCTGATAAACTCTTTAGGTCCCTTTTTCTCAGGGGGTTGAGGGAGCAGCCTGCCATGGCCAGGTCTTAATTTTCCTCTATGCACAGCTAAGGTGCTTATGTGACACAGCCCAATCTGTGTAAGAGGCAGAGTCAGGTGGTGGTGATAAGTACAGTTAACCCTTGAACAACATGTAGGGGTAAGGGCATTGACCCACCCCCCCGCAATCACACGCAGTTAAAAATCTGCTTATAACTTCTGACTCCCCAAAAACTTAACTACTAATAGCTTACTTTTGGCCAGAAGCCTTACTCAAAACAAATAGTCAATTGACACCTATTTTGTATGTTATTTTGTATGTTACATGTATTATATTCTGTATTTATACAATAAAATAAGCTAGAGAAAAGGAAATGTTACTAAGAAAATCGTAAGGAGGAGAAAATACACTTATACTACTGTATTTATAAAAAATCTGCATATAAGTGGATCTGCACAGTTCAAACCTGTGTTGTTCAAAGGTCAACTGTACTCACTGATAGTTAACTCTTATTAAGCACATATACCATATGAAGTATATATATGTATATGTGTGTATCTATATCTATCTATCATTTATTTCTCTAATTTGATCTCAAATAATTCCAGATTTCTTATATTGGAGATTTGTGTCTTTCACTCATTTTGGAAAATTTTTGACTATTATCACTTCAAGTATTTCTTGTCTTATTATCTCTTTTCCTTCTGGGATTTTACCATTTCATGGTCTCACACAGAACTAGGATACCTTGTTCCATGTTTCTCAACATTTTATTTTCATAGTTCATTTTGGAAATTACAATAATCTGTCTTAATATTCACTGATTCTTTTCTCTCTTGTGTCTGGTGTGCTGATAAGGTCATCAAATTAATTCTCCATCCGGATGTGTTTTCCATTTATAATATTTCTCTTGGGTATTTTTTACAGGTTCCATCCCTGTTGAAGTTCTTCATCTCTTCATGTATGTTGCTGATCTTTCTCATTAAATCCTTTAACATACTTATCATAGCATTGATGTCTTTTAAAAATATTTCTATATTAGGGTCATGTCTGAATTTGTTTCTATTGACTATATTATCTCTTAATGATGGATTCTATTTTCTTGCTTATATAGCCCCATAATATTTTATCATATGCCCCAAACTGTGTAACAGAAGAGAGACTTAGATAAATAATATATTTCCACTTAGACAAAAGCCCATCTATCCTATTTCTGGGCTGTTAATGATAAGGACGGGGTCAAAGTAGAGTTGATCTGAATTTCAGCTATCTTGTTTCACATCACTAAGAATAAATTCTCCCAGTGATAGACTGACATGTCTTGGTTTTAATTTAAGATCTGAAGTGCAAGAGGTATTTTTCTCAGTTCTTCTGCCCTGCCCATACTTAGGCAAGAATGGTATTCTTTCTTCTTGGAGTAGGGGGATGGATTTCAGCATTCCTCTCCTTTCCTTAATTGCAGACGGCCAATAATTAACAATCTGTGAAGATGTAGGAAGTTTTGTTTATTTGTTCGGCTTCTTCCTCAGACACAGACTGGCCCTGTGCAAGTGCCTAAATCTATTGCTGTTGCTCCTTCCTCAGGGGCAGGCTAGAGCTGTCTGGTGTGTGGTATGAAGCCTGAAATCCCTCCTCCCAAATAACTCAAGGATCTTAGATAGCTTTAACTAACAAACAGCTCCTCATCCTTTTATCTCCTCTGACATTGCAGTGTATTATAGTTCCCACTTATTTTTAATTCTCAAATTAGCCATCATTTTTATTTTTATCTATTTACTTATTTTTGTGAATCCCAAGATGTTTTCTCATTTCTTAAAAAAATAGTGGTAAAATATACGTAACATTTTACCACTTTAACTAGTTTTACCTGTACAATTTAGTGACCTTAAGTACATTCACAATGTTGTGCAACCATCATTGTTATCCATTTCCAGAGCTCTTCCTTCACCCCACACTGAAACTCTTGTACCCCTAAAAAAATAACTCCCCATTTCTTCCTGCTCCCAACCCCTAGTAACCACTATTCTACATTGTCTCTAGGACTTTGACAATCCAGGTACTACATTTACTGGGAATCACACAATACCAGTTCTTTTGGATGGGCTTAGTTCATTGAGCATAACCTAGCATCTTCAAGGCTCATGCTTATTTGTAGCATCAGCATTTCCTTCCCTTTTAAGGCTGGACAGTATTCCATTATATGAATATATGCATTTTGTTTATCCATTCATCTGCTAATGGACACTTGGGTTGTTTGCACCTTTGGCTATTGTGAATAATGCTGCTACAAACATGGGTTTATTAATGTATGAGTCTCTGCTCTTAATTCTTTGGGTATTGAATCTAAAGATTTGATGACACAAATGCAGCATATGATTTTCTCATGATGCTTTTATTTTCCTTCTTAGACTCTTTCATATCTTCCTCCTTGCCATAACCTTCACAGAAGTTCATTTTCTCTTTCAGGTCTTTTTCTGCCAAGGATTACAGCTTTATATCCATTCACAAGGCAAAGCTAAGTCAACACCAGCAAGGTGACACTGATGCTCCCTTTCACCCCTCTTCAAATGTGCAGTAAGTGTGGAAAAAAGAAATATTATGCTATAGGGGCAGAACAAGTTTCCTTCTATCCTTCTAGGATTTTGGCTGGTCTAATAATCAAATTGACATAAGACAGATTAATAGGAGAAAAGCAAAACAAAATTATGTATGTAGTGGAGCCCAACGAAGATCTGAAAACTCAAAAGGAAGCCAGGTAACTGAAGCTTATGTAACACCCTGAGCTAAGGAAAAGGGGTTGAGCTCTAGGAAGGAAAAGGGGAGGAAATCCACTCACAGGAATACAGGGGAGAGGTTTGGATAAGTTTCTTAGGTAAAAAGTTATCTCTGTTAATAGCTCTTTTCTGGGTACAGGTCCCTTCTCCAATGTAAATTTAGGCAGTTGAGGGGGAGGTAAAGAGCTTTTCTTAAATCTGCTGGGTTTTGATTGCCTTTAGCTCAAAATAATTCTTTTGCAAAGAAACATATTTTGTGGTGGCAAAATCTGCTCTCCTTCAGTTCCACTTTTCAAACTTCAAATAAGAAGCTTCACAATCCAGCAGCTAAATTGATAGATTGCTCCATATTTCAGTTGGCCAGTTTCAGTCTTGGAATAGGTCAGTGCAATTAAACAGTTGTGTCTCATTTCAGGAAGTGGGTAATGCAGGTGGGCCCCACAGTTAGGCAGATATTATATAAGCAAGCAACCAAGTATTTAATAAAAGCATATCTATGGAAACAATAGAAATACAACAGTTAATCACTGGAGCAGACAACAATCCCAGTTTCTGAGTTCTGAGGGCAGCCAGTCAAGATTTCTAGATCTCAGGCACAAAGCATTTTCAGATACAGTGACAATCTCACAGATTATCCTGGTTTGTAGTTTGAATATCTCTGATGAAATGACTGCAAATTAGCCATTATTTTTAATTCAATACCTGTATATAATTACCAAAATGTTTGGAAATACGTTTGTCCCCTATTTCTTCCTGTGTTTTACTTCTTTCTGCATTTACCTTTTCTCTTATGAAAAACATTTTTACCCCCAAGGAGATATATCAGTGAGGTCTGCGAGTGTTACAGCCTTGTAGTCTTTATTGGTTTTGAAACTATTTTTATTTTGCCATCAATCTTGAATAATGTTTTTACCTGAGTTGATTTTTAGGTAGCTTGCACTTATTTTCCCTCAACTCTTCAAAAACAATTATTCCATTATTTCCTGGAATATACTGTTACTGAAGAATGGTTTTCAATCAGACTGTTTCTCATTTATAGGCAACTTGCTTTAATTATGAATGTTTTGAGATTTTTCTCCTTAGTCTTCCATGTGTTTCAGTCGCATCATAACATGTCTCAATTTGTAAATATTTTTATTTTTTGAATTGCCTGACTATGCTTCTTTAATCTATGATTTATATTTTAAGTTCAAAATTTTCAAACCCAATTCAGTTAATATTTCTCCTCAATTCTTTCTATTCTCTCCAAAACTGCTATTAGATGTATTTTGCAATTTATTCAATTTTTCAGATCTCATAACATTTTCTTTTTAGATGTTCCATATGTTTATCAACATGGGATTCATCCTGGGTGACTCATTTTGATCTAGCTTCCAATTTCTTAACGCTCCTGCTATGTATAACCTAGAACTTAACTCTTTCGTGGAAGGTTTTGTTTTTGTTTTTTTAATGTACCTGTTCTTTTCTCACGATATCCTGTTCATGCCTAATGGATAACCTGTTTAAAACTTTAAGCATAGTAATTTTAAAGTCCTTTTTAGATCATCCTACAATCAGCAAGTATAATACTCCAATATACTGGACTTTGACAAAATATTTAATGGCATCAAATTTTCTCATGAGCTTTATACATTTTAAATCTGTAAACTCATCTTAAATGGAAATTTTTACCTTGAAAGAATAAGTGCTAGGTCAAAGATATCCCCTATGGGGTAGTCTTATGATTTTTTTTAAAGATTTTATTTATTTATATGAGAGAGAGAGAGAGAGAGAGCAAGAGCACAAGCCAGGGGGAGAGGCAGAGGGAAAAAGAGGGAGAAACAGACTCCCCATTGAGCAGGGAGCCTGATGCAGGGCTGGATTCCAGGACCCCAGGATCATGACCTAAGCCAAAGGCAGATGCTTAACCAACTGAGCCACCCAGGTGCCCTATCTTATGACCGTTTTTTCTGGAGATATATGATAATCATTAGTTTTGAATGTATATTTGTTATGTACACTTGAATAAACAATAACAAAATGTGGTAATCTTGAGCCCAATATGTATTTACTTTTAAATTATTTCTGTGTTTGAAAGTAAGAAAGACCTATACAGGTATAGGTAGATTTCTAGTCTCAGCTCCAGATGTTATTCAGAACTATTTCTATTCTAGGTCCTTGAACAGGGAAGTGGAATTACTCCACAGCTAGTTTTCTTAGTGACAGATCTTTTCTAGCTCCTAGCTTTAAGTGTGAAGACCAGTCCTATCAATTCCTCTTCATAGGGTATCTTGGCACTTGACCAGTTCTGCTACTACCGTGGAGTTCTATTTTTAACTTCTGTTCACCTAAGTGTGTTTTTCCTTAATTTTTGGCATCTGGAGATTACCTTGTTAGTTATGACACTTAAACATATCTTTTCCTGATGAATGACTTGGATTACCTTGAAAAACTTGAAAGACATATGTGTTCAGCTTTGTGCCATTTGTGAAGAACTACCAAGGAATAAGGACATTCAGTCTAAAGGGGGAGACATGATGTATAACATGGTATATAGCTTTATTAACAGTCACTATTTTCACTTCTCTTATCTAACTCAGTTGAAATGGTAGAATATCATCAATAATATTAACATTTTTTAAAATACAGAGATCATAAAATGGGATTTATTCCATTATGGTACATGGATATAATTTGTGTGTATGTGTGATTGTGAGTTGACACAGACATATCTAGTATGTTTACATTATGCCCACAGAACTACTTTCTTCTTTTAGCTACTTTTATTTTTTAATAAAATATAAGTATAGCAGAGTTATCTATGAGCTTTTCAGGAATTTCATTTTAGAAAACTATATCTTTACTTCAATAATGTAATTATTGTTCAAATTCTTTCTAGAAATTATTTTTGGAACTGATTCTTAAGATCTTAGTAACCTGGTACCAAGGCAACAAATATTTATTCATGAAGACTAAATCCTAACAATAATTCAAGTGTGTGATTGAACTGGGTAATACTGTGCTTGGTAGAGAAATTTAAAAAATAAGTATTCATAAAGTAGCAAAAATTCTTCTTTTTTGATTTAAATTTTTAAAAAGTAATCTCTACACCCAATGTGGGACTCAAACTCAGGACCCTGAGGTCAAGAATCCCATGCTCTATTGACTGCTTAGCCAACCAGGCACCCCAACAAAAATTCTTATTGTTCATAAATTTATCAGTAAACAAGAAATTCTCCAAAAAGGTGAATGGATTACAACTTTCAAAGAAGAGGATACCACTCAAAGAGAGTGGACTATTTTGAAGGATAAATATAATTTGAATTTATAAACAACTCTTATATTGTTTATAAATTAATCTTATTTTTATAACACTCCTTGTGTCTGTACATGTTTCTTTATGTTTCCTCTGTGTATGTTGTGTGTGTGTGTGTGTGCAAATAACCACCTAGAAATTAGAGTAAATTTGCCTAATTTAATCTAAACATGAAATCTGGGTATCTGTTTATAGCGTCCTGATCTTTGGATCTGACAAACCTCATTAAGCATTTTACAACTGAAATTGCTACACAGTTCCTAGTACTCCTTCTGAACTACACAGTATATATTTTTAAATCAATTAAGCTGCTAGAACACACTGAAGTGGCAAAACACACAAAACGCAGCCTAAACCACTTATCTTCTAAATGGGGAATAAAAGATTATTCCCATCCATTGTCAAAAGCAACTTAATTTATATCATGTTTCCAAAGGATTGACTCATCTATACTATAGGGAAAATAAACAGAATAGCTGTGTCTCCTGCTCTATAAAAGCCCAACATTGCACTGAAGATATGAATCCAAAATCATAGATCAATTAGGAAATGAAAACATTTTAAATAGTGTAAGTATATGAAAAATCTCAGATAAAGATTAATTTTAATACAGACCTTCTAGAAGTCTATTGAAAAAAAGAGAATACCCTTTTTTCTTCAGAAGGCATGGTGTCCTATCAATATGTTTCTTCTAACTCCCCCTTCCCTCCAAGTATTTTTCCCTCCTAATTTGAAGTATCCTTTAATCTGATGTTATTTGTTTGGCTTTTTGCTGTTTCCTTGTCCAAATTCTAGGCAAATGCAATAAACGAATGCTGATGTAGACGAGTAAGCCAGTGGATTGTAGTCATAGTTTCTTCCTTTTTAGGGTTTGGTCTCAGAAGAAGACTATTCTAATAAAAACCAACAATTTGATATATCAAGCTTCATTCAAAATTCCTAAACGCATAATTTCTTCCTCTTCAATGGCATAAGCATTTGGCATTTTCTACACAAGATAAATACAAAAAATTTCAGAAACACAGAATATAAATTTATACCCTTTTCCCCTATGGAAATTCAGGCTGATAAGTTATTTAAAATATTTTTTTAAAGATTTTATTTACTTGACAGAGAGAGAGAGACAGCCGGCGAGAGAGGGAACACAAGCAGGGGGAGTGGGAGAGGAAGAAGCAGGCTCCCAGCAGAGCAGGCAGCCCCATGTGGGGTTCGATCCCAGGGACCTGGGATCAGGCCCTGAGCCGAAGGCAGATGCTTAACAATGAGCCACCCAGGTGCCCCTAAAATATTTTTCTTAATATGAAGAAGTAGTACAGAATAGCCCAGATGTAGTTAACCTGTTTGTAAAGTAAATAAAATTAAAATTAAACAAAACAAAACTACTATTAATTGAGCATCTACTACATGTCAGGTAATGTGAAAAAGACTTTACACTTTCTCTCAATGTCTTCATATGCACACACACACACAAGTATAAAAGTGTTACTGTTACATTCACTTTTTACAGAAAAGGGAACACAATCACAAAAGAGATGCACCAAATCACAGTGCTAGCAAATGAATCAAACTGGAATATCATCCATACATTCTGCCCTTAGAACCTATGCTTTTAAGCCACCATGTACTAAATCTTTATGGCTACATATGGCATTTTGGCAGGTCCTTAGTCTAATATTCTAAATGTCAGTTTTAAGATAATATAAAATAATTTTAAAAATAAAATATTTTATTTAAAAGTTACCATTTATGAGCTGATTTTCAGATAGACTTTAACCTGATGTATAAGAACAAAATTTAGCAGCGGTACTTTGATAGATATTTCTTAAAAGACAACACATCCGGGAAAAAAAAGATCGTCTACTGTAGACGGGTGGATAGCATTCAGTTTGCAGCTTGTGACTGAGCCAGCAAAGAATTCTATAAACAGCTGTTCACTTGGACTATATGGCCAGTATGCTGAAAGTGGGTCCAAACTGTGCCCATGCCAAGCCAAATAAGAAGAGAAATCATGATGATTAAAAAAACAATTAGATTCATGCACCTGAAACTAATATTATACTGTATGTTGACTAACTGAAATTTAAATAAAAACTTAAAAAATATGATATTTATTATATCATGACATAGTAATACCTCAAAAGCAGTTATTTCTCTAATTTTTTTTTAGAACTATATATTCAGTTTTGTTTTCTATAATTGGTTGATAGTTGTGATAATTGTTTGCTGTAGCTGTGTAAGGCAATCAAAATGCTGTTCCAATGACTGGTATTGTACTAGTAGGTGGTAACTGGGATAAACGCAGATAGGGCATGTGAATCACACTCACTTTCAGCAACACCGTTGACAGAAACTAGTTTTCTTAACATAATCAAGTCATTTACCCATTCCATTCCTCAAATAGGGATGGTAATACCTAACACCACGTATTTCACAGGTACGCATAGAACAAACCCAGCAAGTACTTTGTATAAGCAATATCTCCAGATGGCCATTTCCCTGCTAACTCAAATATTCCCAAGAGAACTGTTCACTCTTTTTTCTTTATATCCTTCCACCACGTTCAAGGAGGCAGCATGTTAGGAAAACAAGCAAACAAACAAATAAGCAAAATAACTTCTGGAATCAGACCCAAGCCTGAATCATAGTACTACCACATATTAATTGTGTGAAACTGTGAGTTATTTAATTTTTTCTGCCTCCATTATCTCATCTTTAACCAGGCTCACAATACTCACTCTAGCGGGTTTGTGTGAAGTTTGTAGGTGTATGAGTGTCTGACACATACGGTAGGCTCTGCAAAATGGGAACTATTGCCTTACCATGACACTCCACGCCACTTGAGTGGAAACACGCTTAGAAGAAAGTTTAAGTTAACTTTTAAACTCTGTATTGTTTTCTGACACAATTTGAATATTTTTGCCAGATATTACAGTCTTTACCTGTTTAAAAATATTGCCCCATTCTCTTCATCCATTAGAATTATAATCTGGATACCCTCCTTCTGATAATACTATTTTCTGGAAACCTACTTCAAAAATATCCTACTTCAGATTATCTTTCCATAATTGAAGATGCTACCATGATTTCTACCCAAATAACGCTTTTTGACCGTAAGAGACTTTCTCACAGGAAGCAAAGACTAATATTCATATCAATTACTTTCAGAATTCTTCGTATGACACCCCCACCCTAATATATTTCTTCCTAATCACATACCACTCTCTCTGTTCTTAAAATCACTTCATTTCCATAGTAGTCATTGTTTGTTTTATCCAACTCCTGTTTTTTTCAAGTTTTTGTATTCTTTTCCTCCAGAGCCCTCCCCCATTTTATTCTGCATTCCATAACTGATCTTCCAAATAACTGGGGAAATCCCTCCTATTCCAGGAACTCTGTGGTATTGCTATTTAGAAAGAGAAGCCTTAGCTGAGTTCATATCTGCCTTACAGAGAATTTCTTACCTTCTTAAATCAACTTAGGGGAAAGCATCAGTAATTCCCTTCAGTGTCTAAGTCCCACAATTCCCTCTTTAGGCTTCAACTTGACTAAATATATTCCTTTGATGTCATCCTTTCTATCTGTGTATGATGTCTTAATATCTGAGCTTGTACCCTCCTACAGAGCATATAATGTGTCTGCCTCAAATGGTAGCCCATGCAGAGATGCTTCAAAAATATTACTGAAAGCTGATGAAGAGGGAGATAAATAAAAATATGGTATTACTGGCTAACCTGCAAAACCTTAAAATTCTAATTTTACCCAAACTAATTCTACCATCCCATGCCCAGAGGCACTCAAGCAGCAAGACTGCAGAGCTTACACAAACTGCTGTGAAATGCAGACCTCATACAGCAGCCGAGGTATATAAATATGCAAATCATAGATGTATATAGACACAGCCTTCCAACAGAGAACACCAGCTGTCACAGGCAGCAAAATCACTCTAAGGACTTGGCAATGGTGAGTTGGCAAATACCCGCTGGTTGTTGCTGCCCCATCAATCAAGGGCCATTTGGCCAAGCTGCATTCTTGAACAGGTTTTTCTCCCCCTTTTAACACAGTGTAACTCAAATAACTTTTCTTTTAAGGTGATGAAATAAGCTGCTATGAAGTTTGATCTGAGTCAGAGATACATGGAATTTATTGTACTCTGGACATACCCTTTCCTGTATCTTGCTATTTAAAAAATCTAAACTCTCCCCTTCATTCCCTGTCAAACAAAACAAACAGGAACATCAAGCTAATGTTTTGTTTCTCTTTATTAAAGAACTTTCAGGAAAGATTCTGCAGGGATATGGGTAATGAACCATGTGCAGAGATTGGTAGTTTATTCATTTTTTTTTTTCAGAGACTCTTGAAGACTACTCTGTCCCAAAAAACTCTATACTCTCAAGTTATCAAACATGATTATTAAATGGAAGTGAAATGGGGAGAAGGATGAAAAAATAAGAGTGATACTGACAAACTTGTGGTATCCCCAAAGTCTATGAAAACTCATTTAATGGTGTGTGTGTGGGGGGGAGGGGGTGAATAAGAAATTTACTTCTCAACAAAAAATGAAGAATGGTTTACAACTATAGAGGTATTCTGAGAGAAGTTAATATGTCATCGATTTTAAATAGCAGGGTTATCCAGCAGAGAGCAGATCAATGAAAATTGCATAGGTTTTTAGATGTTTCAGGATGTTAAAGAATAATCCCATTTCCCCCTTACATGAACCATTCCATCCAGAAGAGTAATTTAAAATGTCCCACAAATCATTATCTGTTAGGCTTACCAAACAGTATTCAGGAAGGGGTTATCTACCCCTGTTTTCTGCTTTGGAGCCTTCTGAAATGCTCTCATTTTTGTTAACTCATAGGTCTGGTACAGCTCTTATGACTGGATATTTAATAGAAAATAGTATCTATCTTTCAGATTTAATATTTTCTTTTTGTAGCAAATATTAAAAGAGAAAACTGCTATTGTTCTTGGAAAAACTTAAAATATTAAAAAATTATTAGTTGGGTGATGTTTGCTAGACCACTGTAAAGAAGTTGATGAGATTTATTGCTGTTTGAAAGATAGAGGGAATAGGGTACAGATAATTAGAAAGATTTTCTCCTTCCATATAAAGGTAGGGTGACGATGAATCACAATGAGTAAAGACTAAAATTTTCATCAACTGTGAACATTCCCTATATGATTTCACCCTCCACTAAGAACCCGGATGTTATTGTTAGAAAGTAAGACTATTGATCCTTTATCCAGTATTTTCTGAACTTACTCTTTTCTGAAGTTCTGTATGGTTTCAAAGAGAAACAAGACACAGTCTGTGCATGTCAAGAGCTTATACTAGTAGAAGAGATAAGATGTGTATTCAAATAGCCATATTATAAAGTATAAAGTGATATGTGTTCAGAGAGAGATAAAGTGCTTCTAGTGTTACAAAAAAGAGAGCTTGCTTGTGGATGGTACAATTAAATAAGCCATGATAGAAAAACTACCCTACATAAGTGTGTAGAGTGATTTTTTTAAAAACTTCAATGGGGGGTGCCTGGGTGGCTCAGCTGTTAAGCATCTGCCTTCAGCTCAAGGCATAATCCTGGCGATCTGGGATCGAGCCCCACATCAGGCTCCTCCACTGTGAGCCTGCTTCTTCCTCTCCCACTCCCCCTGCTTGTGTTCCCACTCTCCCTGGCTGTCTCTATCTCTGTCAAATGAATAAAAAAAATTTTTAAAAAATAAATAAATAAATAAAAAATAAAAACTTCAGGGGGGAACATATTAGTCCTCTGCTTAAAATTGTCAGTTGATTTCCATCATACCTGGAATACGCAAATACACCCTCCAAACACCAAAGCAAAATAAAACCCTAATATACCTTGCAAGGATCTGTGTATCTTGGCAACCTCCACTTGTCTCCCATCCCTCCTTGTTCACCATGTACCAGCTTACTGGCCACATGCCCTAATTCTACCTGGAATCCTCTTTCTCACACTCCATGCCTGGCTAACTCTACTTTCACAACTTTGGGGAAGAGTTTAATTATCTAGGATACAGAGTATGCACATAAGAAGAAGTTAGTTTTGAACAATGTGTTGAGGAAAAATCACTCAGAGCTAGACTATTCTGTGCACAGTTATGGGAAGTTGAAAGTTTTGAGACAAGGAATGTTAATATCAGAGCTATATCTGACAAATATCTGGAAGTGATATTCATGCCGGTTTAGCATACAGAAAGATAAGAGGAAGAGATACCACTTTTCTTGAAATAATTATGAGAAAGAAGTGATGAGGGACTGAATCAGAGAATGTAGAAACGTGATTCACAAAAATGTGTGACTGATTGAATGGAAGAGATAGATTGGGATAGATGGGGATAACAAGTTAGAAATAGCCCTCCTTTCAGGGAGATCAATTGTGCCATTATTGAAGAAAAAGGCAGGGCGACTGGGTGACTCAGTCATTTAAGCGGCTGCCTTGGGCTCAGGTCATGATCCCAGGGTCCTGGGATGGAGCCCTGCATTGAGCTCCCTGCTCAGCGGAGAGACTGCTTCCCCCTCTGCCCCTCCTCCCACTCGTTCCTTCAATCTCTCTCTCTCTCTCTCTCAAATAAATAAATAAAATCTTTTAAAAAAAGGAAATCAGAAGGAGGAGGAGATGCTTTGGAAGGAGTGGTTAATTTTGACTTGAGCACAATAAACATGGAGAGGCTGGTAGACAGAAAAAAAATGCTCATGAAATATTTCTGGACTAGGATTCTCTACTCCAAACCCCTGCCAGTGGAAAGGTTTGCAACAAAGACTTAGAATAAAACTGTTCAGATGTTACATTAAAGATGAGGTCACCAATGGACAGAATTCGAAAAGGAAAGAGAAGCACTGACACAGAACTGTCAGTTCTGAAACATACAGAAATAAGATCATACAACTAAAAAATTTCAAGTTGATATAGTCCGAGAGACAGCACTAAGGGCATTATTTCAGGACATAAGAAGAAAGGGATTGCAAGAAAAAAGAGAATTATTAGCAGTGTATCTAATAGAATTTTTTTTTAAAGAGCATAAATAGAAAAAATTCTAAAAAGATTGGAACTTTAAGAAGAGAGGAACAGTGGAAGGTTGTAAACTCAGAATAAGGAAGACTAGGAAAAAATGTTTTAGGCAATTGAGTTGAAAATCCACCAGTGATGAATGGAGATTTCTAGAAAGCATGAGGACTCAGCTGAGATTAGCATGAATTTGTGGGGTACTCAATAAAATGCTATGATCTCCCATTTCCTAGCAACTTTTAGATAAGATGGAGATAAAGAACATGGAGTTACCCATGGCTAGGGACAGAAGACGTCAAAACAAGATAAAATCAAATAGACTTCAATTTAGGGTGCCAGGAAGGAGACCACTAAACTGTCAGACTGTGGGTTCCAGCTTGGGTAGACAGGCAAATGAATTCAGTATTAAAGCAGCATCCAAAAAAATCTAGGTTTTTATTTTTTTGTATTGTTTTGTTTTGTTTTGAAATCAGGATGAGACTTAGAAATTTATACAAAAACTTGTTTATTCTACAGTTGTACTCGATTTGAGGAGACTGACAAGGTCTTTTCACATGAAATCTCTGTTTTTGTTCCTCTTCTCCAAGACATTGCCACGTGTGTGTGTTTAACATTATCTTTATATCTCTTTTAGAAAGAATGTATCTTTGCAAGACATAAGAAATTTAGGCCTTATCATTTTTAGAATAGATGATTTTATGAGTTTGCTTCTACTCTGGAAAAAAAAAAAAACTAGAAAAACACTCAGGCAAGGGAATGATGGAAGGATGGACAAAATAATAATAACAACAAAATGGAAGTAGAAGGCACCAAAGAGAAATTGTGCTCTCTGAAAATTTTTCTAAAAATCTGTCCTTTCAATAATCATAATTATTATTTTAACAATTTTTAAGCTATTCTCCAAAGATGATACACATGCACATACACACACACACAAACACACATTTGGAAACTAAATAACATAAAAATTTACCTATGAAGGCAACACTCAAAAAACTACTGTAAAAACAATTTTGGTGTATTTCATTCTTTCTTTTTTTCCAATAGATGTATGAGTGCATACGGTGTGTGTATTTATTATAGTTTACAAAATTCAGGTTATGGGTTATATGTTTTTGTAACCTACCATTTCACTTAACCATATATAGCAAACATTTATCACGAAATACAATGTTTTATAAAGCATAATAGTCAATGGCTGCTTAGTTGTGTGACTCGGAGTTTTTAGTTGGAAGAAAGAGAAAACATCTCTGGCTGTCCTGTGCAGAGGGGGAACACACTGCAACTCACAGTATCACTGGGAAGCCTGCAAAACCAGAATAGAGCCAAAAAATCATGAAGGGAGCATGACGCCTGGTAAATCTGAACATGCAATGCCTTAGCTTTCACCATTACCAAGATGGTGCTTGATCCAGGCCTTAGCTAAACCTCAGTGATAGCGGTATTGCCATATATAAACTCACTTCCGCAGTGCCACCAATTACCCACATAGACTCTTTTGGTCTCAAGTTTCTTGTGTCAATAATATCTATTAATAATTCCAAGTCTTTGGCAGGTACAACTTTCAAGGCCTGGATCTCATGTCCGAGCCATAGTTTTAGGGTGTTTGGATTTTATTTCTGCTTTTACACTGGGGGGGTTATGTCTATATCCCAATACGGAAAGGACAAAAGTTCTAAACACAGGGGAGAGGTCTGAGTGCTGGCAGCTACTCTCATGTCCATTCTAGTGGAATTTCTGCTTAGGAAATGACCTTCACTTAACCTCCTCATTCTTTATTCTGAATATTTAGGGTGTTTTCATACTTTTTTAAAAAAGTAATTTGGTGATGACCGCTTTGTAAAAAATCTGTTTGCACTTCAAAGGGTTTTCATGGAAGTGGAATTACTGGGTCAAATGATATAAATACGTTTTAAAACTTTGATAGACATCCCCACAATACCCTAGCAAAGTTTCCACTAATTTACACTCTCGACAGGGAGATATAAAAGTGTCAATTTTTGTACTGACTTGCCAATTCAGGCTAACCACATTTTGTTAACCCTTTCCCAGTATTATTGGTCTAAAAAATAATTTATTGCTGTTTTCCTTTGCATTTCCTTATAAGTGAGGTTCTCACGGTTTTTCATGTTTGCTATATCCACGGGTCCTTTTGTAAACTGGCAATTTTATGCCATTAGACAAATTCTAGTCATATTTTCTGTACTGATATTTTTTTTCTCTTTATTGACCTGTTGAAATGTATTCATATACCAACAACATTAAAGCTTTATTTTTTTTACATATTTTGTTTTTAAATCACTTTATCACTTCCCTTAATTTTATACATTTGTATATACGTAGTCAAATTTATTCATTTTTTTCCTTTGTGCTCTTTACACTTGCTTTTATATTAAGAAAGCCTTCCTCACTCTCTTAAGGTACATATTTATTGATGGTTCTCCCAGCCTTTTCCTTTATTTTCTACTTTTAAGTCTTTAAAAATGTGATACAAATTTTCATGAGTGGTTTTTCAGTAAAAATACAGTTTTATTTTTTCTTAATTAGTTATTTAAAACCATAATCATAATTGAATAATCATAATTTCTCCATGATTTTAAATAAATCTAGATCATGTGTGTTCTAATTATATGTGGTAGTGTTTTACACATTTCATTTATATCCATAGACTTGGTCATTCTTAAACCAAAAATACAGTGTTTTGATAATTTTATTTTTACAAAATATGTTAGCATCTACCAGTACAACAGTTTTCCTGTCCCAATAAAATAATTTAAAAAATTATTGCCTTATTGCCCACCTATTTGTAATTATTTTTATAAATTCAGTATAATTTCAATAAAAAAATCCCTCAAAGTTAATTTTCAGATACATAAAAATATTCTATATTTACCTTGGGGAAAACTTCTGCCTTACATTATTTGTGTGTGTCCATTCAAGAATTAAGCATTTCCCTTCCATTAAAAAATAAACAGACATACAAAACACCTTTTTCTTTTATTTTCCCAGGTAGTGCTATTGATTTATGTATTTAAGTTCTCTACATTGTTTATTTAATTTATTCTTAAATGTTTTTATATTGTTGAAGCTTCATGAATGGCCATTTTATAGTATATTTTATGTGTTTCTTATAAACAAATGTAAAAATTATTAATTTTATATACTTCTTCAGATAATTAGACAACTTATCAAATGGTTATTGGTGCTAATATTTTTTGCCATTAATTTATGAGGTTTTTCTTTTTTAGTTAGTAATTATTTTACCTAAAAATATTAAGTTTCTCTCCTCCTTTCTTACAATTACATTTTTAAAATTTGTTTTCTTCTCCCATTGCATTGACTACAACCTCTGGAATTATGTTACGTAATGATTGTTGATGTGGTACCTGGGTGCCTCAGTTCGTTGAGCATCGGGCTCTTGATTTCAGCTCATGTCCTGATCTCAGTTTCCTGAGACTAAGCCCTGCGTTGGGCTTCCTGCTCAGTGGGGAGTCTGCTTCTCGCCCTCCCTCCGCCCTTCCCTTCGCTCATGTGCTCTCTCTTTCTCTAAAACAAATAAATGAATCTTTAAAAAAAAGTAATGACTGTTGGTATCCCTGCCTTATTCCTGAATTAATCACTGTTGAGGCTACTTATCTTTTTCATGTTAAAAAAGATACCTACTATAGACTAAGTTCACTAAATTTGTGAGTATTTATATTTCTTTATAATAGATTATGCTTGAAAAAATCCTGCTTGATTATGCTACATTTAGTATTTAACACAATTTTGGATTTTATTCACCAGTATTTAACCCTGACACTTACCTTAAGTGTTATTGAGCCTGTTTACTTTTGTTTTGAAATAATTTCAAATTTACAGAAAAATTGCACCAATAATGCAAAGAACCTCCACATATTCTTCACACAGAGACTCTATTCAAGTTTTGTCACTTGTTCCAGTAATGTCTGTCTAGCAAAATGGTCTAATGTAGGTTCACATATTATACCCAGACATACCACATCTCTGGCCTCCTTCAGTCTGGGGAAGTTCCACTGTCTCTCCTAACTTATATAACCTTGACACTTACAAGATTACAGGCCAATTCTTCTATAGAATGCCCTTCATTTCGGTGTGCCCAACATCTTCTTATGATTAGACTCAGGTTTTGATAGAAATATCACAGAAGTGATGCCGTATTTTGATCACTGTATTTTATCATTGGGCACATGATGCCAATTTGTCCCATTACTGGTAGTATTAACTCTGAATGAAATCAACTAGATTTTTGTCTTTTTTTTCTTTTTTCTTTTTTTTTCCCCCTTAATAAATAGTACTTGATAGTTTGTGGGGAGATACTTTGAGATTATGTAAAAAACTCAGCCCTTATTTCACTTTTATGTGCTACTTTTAGAATCCACCGATGTTTCTTGCCTGAACTGATTATTTCTGCAACGGTGGCAAATAATAATTTTCAAATTCCATCATTCCTTCTGCATTTATTAGTTGACATTCCACTGTAAGAAAGAGCTTTATATGCTCTGTATTGAACAACTACTATCTAGTTTATATCAGCATTATAATATGTTGTTGTCATTTATTTTAATAACCAAATTGTCCCAGAATTGGCAGGTAGAAGTCCCTTTTAAGCTGGCTTCTCTATACTTTTGGTATGCCAAGTTTTTCTTTGAAGTCTTCCTTGCTTAATGACACAAAAGATGTTCCAAACTTATATTGTCCCTTCCTTGTCCCAGTCCTGGAATCATCTATTTCTCTAAGTAGCTTTTGTTCCTTTTACTAGAAAGGGATATTTTATTTTCAAAAAAATTGTTTTTACTTGAGTATAGTTGAAACACAATATTTCATTAGTTTCAGGTGTACAACATAGTGAATCAAGATATCTATACTTTATTATATGCTCACCACAAGTGTAGCTACCAACTGTCACCATAAAACACTATTACAATATTACTGGGTATATTCCCCAAGCTGTGCCTTATATTCTTGTGATTTACTCATTCCTTGACTGGAAACCAATCTCCCACTCCACCTTACCTATTTTGCAAACCCCCATCCCTCTGGAAACCATCAGTTTGTTTTCTGCATTTGTAGGTTTGATTCTGTTTCTTGTTTGTTTATTCATTTGTTTTGTTGTTTAGCTTCCACATATGAGTGAAATCATATGGTATTTGTCTTACTCTGGCTTATTTCACTTAGTATAATACCCTCTAGGTCCATCCATGTGGTCACAAATGGCAAGATCTCATCCTTTTTTATGGCTGGATAATATTATATATAATATATATATATATATAAATATATATATTCATATATATAAATATATATATATTCATATATATATATATTCATATATATATATATTTCTTATCCATTTGCCTTTGATGGCTGCTTAGGCTGCTTCCGTATTTTAGCCATTATAAATAATGCTGTAATAAACATAAGGTTGCATGTATCTTTTCAAATTAGTGTTCATTTTCTTTGGGTAAATACCCAGTAGTAGAATTATTGGGTCATATGGTATTTCTATTTTAAATTTTTGGAGGAATCTTTATACTGTTTTCCATAGTGGCTGTGCCAATTTACAATGTACTGTTCTAATAGTACATGAGGGACCTTTTTTCCATATCATCACCAACATTTGTTATTTCTTGTTTTTTTGATAATAGCCATTCTGACAGATGTAAAGTCATATCTCATTGTGGTTTTGATTTGCATTTCCCTGATGATGGGTGATGTTGAACATCTTTTCATGTGTCTGTTGGTCCTCTTCTTTAGAATAAATGTCTATTCGGTTTCCCTGTCCATTTTAAATGATAATTTGTTTTTTGGGTATTGTGTTGTATATGTTGTTCATATATTTTGGATATCATTTGCAAATATCTTCTCTCATTCAGTAGGCTACCTTTTTGATTTGTTGATGGTTTCCTTTGCTGTGTAAAAGCTTTTTGTTTTAATGTAGTCTCAATGGTTTATTTTTGCTTTTGTTTCCCTTGCCTTAGGAGACATATCTAGAAAAATGTTGCTATGGTTGACGTCAAAGAAATTACTGCCTATGTTAAGAGTGATATTCTAAAATCAACATCTGGATGCTAGCTATGCTCACTGCTACTGAGGTGTAAGTGCTCAAAGGCCCTCTCAGTGGGCAAAGCTAGAAAATATACACATATGTGTACATCATTCTATTATCTATCTATCTATCTATCTATCTATCTATCTATCTATCTATCATCTAATCATCTATCTTCTGTTAAAACTCATGAATAAACAGTAGTAACTCCAATTTTAATCCAACACCATTTGGTTATTTTAGCTCTCCCCTTTCCATATTTATACTTCTCTTCCCCAACAATGGAAAACTGGTTATCATTAACCTCAATATATTTATTAACTTTCTCAATTTTCCTGGATGTAGCTAAGGTCATAATCCTCCATGATGCCTCCTCATTCAGATGTCCATCTTTTGTGAGCCCTGGGCCCTGTAGTGTTTGCATTCCACTTGGGTAGGCCCTGGCACTGGTTGGGCTGCCTTTCCACTACACCTGAGCTTGCCTATTAGCTTTTTGATTGAGAATAATGAAAGGGGCCTCACTGTGTTTCGTATACTTCATCACTGAAACAGACCTAAGACGTGACAAATTTTAAAGACAACCCAAATCATTTCATTGCCCAAAAATAAATGTTACCTATTTAGAGCAAACTGAAAACAATGAAAGTACTTGTATATTAAAAATACAAATAAATATATATGCCATCTTTCTTGACTGTTAAATATATGACTTCAAAATGTTGCCTTTAATATCTTTAAGAGTACAGAGGTTTCTTTTGGTGGGTTGTTTATTTGGTTTTGGTAATGTATAGAAAACATAAATGCTACAGATGATGACAATTGAAGGTAGTTTACAGTATTATTTAAAAATATTAGAAAGGGTAGCTCTCCTTATCTTGATAGGTAAAATGTCTGTGTAAAAACTAGCCCACCTGTCAGTTGTCACATATGATATTATATAAACGTAAGGGAAACAATCTGTAGTGCAGACTTGATATGGCTAAACCATCCAGCATATGCAGTTCCAAAATGGATCAAATCCTACTGCCATATTCTTCCTGATCACCATCAAAATTCTGACCATAACGTATTAAAATTGGTGTAATGGTATAATGATTCAAGATTTGAATATGGCTGATCATTAATTGGTCTCTGTCTTCGGGTAAATTTCTTCTTTTCATGGAGTCCAAATTTTTACACTGAACCAACTTTCGGTTCTAAAATACCTTTGTGTCTAGTCCCTTATTTTTGTCATCTTCAATAAAGACAAATGTAAGTTAGAACAGAAAGTATGTGGACATAAATAGTTGATTTCTTTTGATAACTAAAATGTGCACTGCAGATACACATAGAAAGCTTGGAGACAGTAATTAATTTTGAGGGGATGAGCTTGATTTAGATAAAATTTGAAGTCCTTCCATCAGGTGGAATATCAACTTAAAACTGCAAATATAACAGAGTCTCTGAAAACTGAAAAGTTATCCTTTTGTAAGAGACATTTACATTTGTAAGGGAAATCTCCATTTGTGAGGGTGTCTCCCTTGCTGTACCAGGAAGAGGGTGTTGATTCTAAATCTCTAGAAACTCTTATCAGTGGAGAAGACAATGACTTAGCTCTGCACAACAACCTTAACTCTTGTTTACTGTGCTTTTCCTGGTAGGCTCGCACAACTGACTCCCCACCTCCAACACCTTTTGTCTTTAGCTGAAGACAGGTGATGGCTTTGGCCATTTTGAGGAGCTCCTCACTATTCCTGGGTCTCTCACATGTATACAGAAGGTGTACATGTTATTAAAGTTTTGTTTGTTTTTCTCCTGCTAATTTGTTTCATGTAAATATGATTCTTAGATGAATCTCAAGAAGAACTTTGAAGGATACATAAAAATTTTTCCTCCCAACAAAATAATCTCAAATATTTTAGTCCCCAAAAGTCACTTCTTCCCATTACACTAGCTGTCTGATTGCTGATGTTAATAGTGATGTCCTTAAAGTCAGAACCTGGCTTTATAATAGCCAATTAAGAGACTGTTATCTGAAAAATTAAGCTGAAGAGTAGGAAAATTAGTAGATTTCAGCATATAAACTCCAAATGAGAATTCCAATTAATCATTGGGATTCTCAATAATCAACAGAATTACCTAGATCAAATCCAACTATAAAAGATTTAAAATGCTTTATTTTATTAGATTGTGTTAAAAATTTGAAGAGCTCCAGGCTAAGCTCAATTAGAATGCACTGGCAATATTTTATATGAAATTTGTTAGGCAATGTTAAGTTACTGAAAAAATAATCAATGCAACATGATGCTGATTAAAGAAGGAAAAGAAGAAAGATGGAAGTGAAGGGGGAATAAATGAAGTATAGTAGTCCCCTTCTTTATCTGCAGGAGATACGTTTCAAGACCCCCCAGTGGATGCCTGAAACCATGGATAGTGCTAAACCTTACAGATGTTGTGTTTTTTCCTATATATTCATACACACTTTTGCTAAAGTTTAATATATAAATTAGGCAGAGTAAGAGATGAAAAACAGTAACTAATAATTAAAAAAAGAACAATTATAACAATATATTACAATAAAAGCTATGTGAATATGGTTTCTCTCTCTCAAAGTATCCTACTGTATTGTACTCACTCTTCTCTTGTGATAATATGAGATGATAAAATGCTTATGTGATGAGATGAAGTGAGGTGAATGACATAGGTATTGTGATGTTAGGCTTCTACTGACCTTCTGGTTATTTGTCAGAAGGAGGATCATCTGTTTCCAAACCACAGTCAACTGTGTGTAACTAAAACTGTGGAAAACAAAATGGTTTAAAGCAGTAATACAGTAATGAAAGAAGGAAAGAAAAGACAGATGAGGAGAGATAAACGAGATACCTGCTTAGAGTTCTGGGTGATACATTCAGGTCAGAATTAGGAATGTTTAATAGGATTTAAAATGCTTCTAAGAATTCTAGAAACAATAATTTCCAGACTAGTATTCATGAAAAAATTACATTTGTGTTTCTTAGCAGTTGAGTTTTCAATTATTAAATTAAAAGGGAATCTACAGAATTACAATTGTAAGTCAATATGGCTATTCTAAAATTAATGTGATATAGGAAATTTGGCTTTTTAGGTGTATAGATTTGAAAAAAAAAGGCCAAATATGAGTCCCATTTTCATATTTTTCCATAATTATATTGGCTTAATTAAGGTAATTTTGCAATAAATATTGCTTCATGTAATAGATTCTCAGAATCCATGCATATGATTTTTATCACAGTGGTGAGAAAAATGTCTGGGATTCTCTTTAATATCATAGTGTATTTATTTATTTATTTTTCTTCCAACTTTTATTTATTTTTTTTATTTTGTTCTTTAAACACTTTATTTTTATTTTATTTTATTTTATT
The DNA here is from genome assembly GCF_002007445.2 of Ailuropoda melanoleuca. Classification (NCBI taxonomy): domain Eukaryota; kingdom Metazoa; phylum Chordata; class Mammalia; order Carnivora; family Ursidae; genus Ailuropoda; species Ailuropoda melanoleuca. The sequence goes on from NC_048218.1 coordinate 58,880,011, forward strand.
ATATTATGTTAATCACCATACAGTACATCCCCAGATTCCGATGCAAAGTTTGATGCTTCATTAGTTGCGTAACACCCAGTGCACCATGCAATACGTGCCCTCCTTACTACCCATCACCAGTCTATCCCATTCCCCCACCCCCTCCCCTCTGAAGTCTTCAGTTTGTTTCTCATAGTCCATAGTCTCTCATGTTTCATTCCCCCTTCTGATTACCCCCCTTTTCTTTATCCCTTTCTTCCCCTACCGATCATCCTAGTTCTTATGTTCCATAGATGAGAGAAATCATATGATAATTGTCTTTCTCTGCTTGACTTATTTCACTTAGCATTATCTCCTCCAGTGCCGTCCATGTTGCAGCAAATGTTGAGAATTCGTTCTTTCTGATAGCTGAGTAATATTCCATTGTATATATGGACCACAGCTTCTTAATCCAGTCATCTGTTGAAGGGCATCTCGGCTCCTTCCATGATTTGGCTATTGTGGACAATGCAGCTATGAACATTGGGGTGCATATGGCCCTTCTCTTTACTACGTCTGTATCTTTGGGGTAAACACCCAGTAGTGCAATGGCTGGGTCATAGGGTAGTTCAATTTTTAACTTTTTAAGGGACCTCCACACTGTTTTCCAGAGTGGCTGTACCAACTTGCATTCCCACCAACAATGTAGGAGGGATCCCCTTTCTCCACATCCTCTCCAACAATTGTTGTTTCTTGCCTTGTCTATCTTTGCCATTCTAACTGGCGTAAGGTGGTATCTCAGTGTGGTTTTGATTTGAATTTCCCTGATGGCTAATGATTTTGAACATTTTTTCATGTGTCTGTTAGCCATTTGTATGTCTTCATTGGAAAAGTGTCTGTTCATATCTTCTGCCCATTTTATGATTTGTTTATTTGTTTCTCGTGTATTGAGTTTGAGAAGTTCTTTGTAGATCTTGGATACCAGTCCTTTATCTGTGGTGTCCTTTGCAAATATATTCTCCCATTCCGTGGGCTGTCTCTTAGTTTTTTTGACTGTTTCCTTGGCTGTGCAGAAGCTCTTTATCCTGATAAAGTCCCATAAGTTCATTTTATCTTTTATTTCTCTTGCCTTTGGAGATGTGTCGTGAAAAAGGTTGCTCTGGCCGATGTCATAGAAGTTGTTGCCTATGTTCTCCTCTAGAATTTTGATGGATTCCTGTCTCACATTGAGGTCTTTCATCCATTTGGAGTTTATTTTTGTGTATGGTGTGAGAGAGTGGTCAAGTTTCATTCTTTTGCATGTAGCTGTCCAATTTTCCCAGCACCATTTATTGAAGAGACTGTCTTTTTTCCACCGGATGTTTTTTCCTGCTTTATCAAAGATTAGTTGCCCAAAGAGCCGAGGGTCCATTTCTGGGTTCTCTATTCTGTTCCATTGGTCGATGTGTCTGTTTTTGTGCCAGTACCATGCTGTCTTTGTGATCACAGCTTTGTAGTACAGCTCGAAATCCGGCATTGTGATGCCCCCAGCTTTGTTTTTCCTTTTCAACAGTTCCTTGGAGATTCGGGGCCTTTTCTGGTTCCATACAAATTTAAGGACTATTTGTTCCAGTTCTTTGAAAAATGTCCTCGGTATTTTGATCGGGATAGCATTGAAAGTGTAGATTGCTCTGGGTAGTATGGACATTTTAACTATGTTAATTCTTCCAATCCATGAGCATGGAATATTTTTCCATCTTTTTATGTCTTCCTCAATATCTTTCAAAAGTGATCTATAGTTTCTAGCATATAGGTCCTTTACGTCTCTGGTTAAGTTAATTCCAAGGTAACGCATGGTTTTTGGTGTTATTGTAAATGGGATGGATTCCCTAATTTCTCTTTCTTCAGTCTCGTTATTCGTGTATAGAAATGCAACTGATTTCTGGGCATTGATTTTGTATCCTGCCACCTTACTGAATTGTTCTATAACTTCTAATAGTTTGGGAGTGGATTCCTTTGGGTTTTCCATATAGAGTATCATGTCATCTGCAAAGAGAGACAGTTTGACTTCTTCTTTGCCGATTTGGATACCTTTGATCCCTTTTTGTCTTCTGATTGCTGTTGCAAGGACTTCTAGTACTATGTTGAATAATAGTGGCGAGAGTGGGCATCCTTGTCGTGTTCCTGATCTTAAGGGAAAGGCTTCCAGCTTTTCCCCATTGAGAATAATGCTTGCAGTAGGCTTTTCATAGATGGCTTTTATGAGATTGAGAAATGTACCCTCTATTCCTACACTCTGAAGGGTTTTAATCAGGAAAGGATGCTGTATTTTGTCAAATGCTTTTTCTGCATCAATTGAGAGGATCATATGGTTCTTGAGTCTTTTCTTGTTGATATGATGTATCACATTGATTGATTTGCGAGTGTTGAACCATGCTTGCATCCCAGGTATGAATCCCACTTGGTCATGATGGATAATCCTTTTAATGTACTGTTGGATTCTATTAGCAAGGATCTTGTTGAGGATTTTGGCATCCATATTCATTAGAGAAATCGGTCTGTAATTCTCCTTTTTGAGGGGGTCTTTGCCTGGTTTGGGGATCAAGGTAATATTAGCCTCATAGAATGAGTTTGGTAGCTTTCCTTCTGTTTCTATTTTTTGAAATAGCTTTAGGAGAATAGGTATTATTTCTTCTTTGAATGTTTGGTAGAATTCCCCAGGAAAACCGTCTGGGCCTGGAGTTTTATTATTTGGAAGGTTGTTTATCACTGACTCAATTTCTTCATAGTTAATTGGCCTATTTAAGAAATCTATTTCTTCCTGTTTCAGTCTTGGTAGTTTATAGGTTTCCAGGAAGGCCTCCATCTCTTCCAGATTGTTTAGTTTTTTGGCATATAGCTGTTGATAAAAGTTTCTAATAATCCTTGCAATTTCAATGGTGCTGGTCGTGACCTCTCCCTTTTCAGTCATAATTTTAATAATCTCAGTCCTTTCTCTTTGTTTTTGGACAAGTTTTGCCAGTGGTCTATCAATTTTATGGATTCTCTCAAAGAACCAGCTTCTAGTCCTGTTGATCTGCTCTACTGTGGTTCTGGTCTCTAATTCATTGATTTCTGCTCTAATCTTGGTCAACTCCTTCCTTGTCAGTGGGTTAGGCCTGTCCCTCTGTTGCTGTTCCAGTTTCTTGAGGTGAGAATATAGAAACTGCATTTTAGATTTTTCTATTCTTTTGAGTGAGGCTTGGATGGCTATGTATTTCCCCCTTAGGACTGCCTTTGCAGTATCCCATAGGTTTTGGACCGTTGTGTATTCATTCTCGTTGGTCTCCATAAATTGTTTAATTTGTTTTTTGATTTCCTGGTTTATCGAGTCATTCTTGAGCAGGATGGTTCTTAGCCTCCAAGTGTTTGAGTTTCTTCCAGGTTTTTCCTTGTGGTTGAGTTCCAATTTCAGAGCGTTGTGGTCTGAGAATATGCAGGGGATAATTTCAATCTTTTGGTATTGGCTGAGACCTGTTTTGTGTCCCAGAGCATGATCTATTCTTGAGAATGTTCCATGGGCATTTGAATAGAATGAGTATTCTTTGGTTCTGGGGTGTAGTGTTCTATATATATCTATGAGGTCCAACTCGTCGAGTATGGCATTCAAAGCCTTTGATTCTTTGCTTAGTTTTTGCCAGGGTGTTCTGTCTATTTCTGATAGTGGGGTGTTGAGGTCCCCTACTATTACTGTGTTCTTATCTATATGTCTCTTTATTTTGGTTAAGAGTTGGCTTGTGTATCTTGCTGCTCCCCTGTTGGGGGCATATATATTAATAATTGTCATATCCACTTGTTGAATACTTCCTTTAAGAATAATATAGTGCCCTTCTGTATCTCTCTCTATGGCCTCTAGTTTAAAATCCAGTCTATCTGATATGAGAATTGCTACTCCAGCTTTCTTTTGAGGTCCATTTGCGTGGAAGATGGTACTCCATCCCCTTACTCTAAGTCTGAATGCATCTTTGGGTTCAAAATGAGTCTCTTGTAGACAGCAAATGGATGGGTCATGTCTTTTTATCCAATCTGCAACCCTGTGGCGTTTTATGGGAGAGTTTAAGCCATTTAGATTGATAGAGATTATTGACAGATATGATTTTAATGATGCCATTTCTCTTTAAAGTCTTTGTATCGGTTGTGACTTGCTGCTCTGTATCACTCTTGGGGCCTTTTTACCTTTATAGAGCCCCCCTTAATATCTCCTGTAGGGCTGGTTTCGTGGTTACGAAATTGGTTAATGATTGGCGATTTTGGAACGTCTTTATTTCTCCATCAATTCTGAATGACAGCTTTGCTGGATAAAGGATCCTTGGCTGCATGTTTTTCTCTGAAAGAGCTTTAAAAATGCCCCCCCAAGCCTTTCTCTCATTCCAGGTCTCTGTAGACAGGTCTGACGTAATCCTGATACCTTTGCCTTGGTACGTGAGAAATTTCTTTGCCCTGGCCGCTTTCAATACTGTATCCTTGGATCTAATATTTGCGAATTGCACTATGACATGCCGTGGCGTAGGTTTGTCCTGGTTGAGCTTGGATGGGGTCCTCTCTGCCTCTTGGACACGAATGCTTGTTTCCCTTGCTAGATTAGGGAAGTTTTCAGCTACAATTTGTTCAAATATCTCTTCTAGACCTCTGTTTTTCTCCACCCCTTCAGGGATGCCGATGATTCTGACATTGGATCGTTTCATAGAGTCAGTAATCTCCCGTAATCTACATTCGTGGGCGTGGATTTTTTTAAGACCAGCTTCTATTTTCGTTTTTTCTTCTACTAACCCATCCTCCAATTCGCTAACGCGTTCCTCTGCCTCGGTGACCCTGGCCGTCAGAGCCTCTAGTTTTGACTGTATTTGGCCCACTGAGTTTTTAATTTCTGTCAGATTCGCTCTCATTTCTGCCCTTAGGGATTCTATATTCTCAGCAACGCTTTCTCTGATGCTTTTTTCAAGTTTACTCATCATCTTGACCATTGTTGCTCTGAATTCCATTTCTGATAATTGGGATACATCCATATGTATTAATTCTGTGGCCGAGGCCAATTCTGTGGCAGAGGCCACAGACTCATTATCTTTTCTTTGCTGGGGGGGACTTCTCCTTCTCGTCATTCTGATGAAGAGAGATTGCAGGGTTGTCCAGAGCCCAAGTGTTGACTGGGACCCAGGCCGTGCGCCCTTGTTTTATAGAGATCTTAGGGATGTGGGCTTCTTCCTTAAAGAGTTTATTTATTTATTTGAGAGAGAGAGAGACAGTCAGCAAGAAAGGGAACCCAAGCAGAGGAGTGGGAGAGGAAGAAGCAGGTTCCCGGTGGAGAAGCCCGATGAAGGACTCCTTACGGAGCGTTGTGATCACACCCTAATCCGAAGACAGGTGCTTGGTGACTGCGCCACTCAGGCGCTCCGGGTTGTGGGCTTCTTGATTTTTCAGCCTGCCTTCTGGGGGAGGGGCCTGCCTGCCGGTACTCAGAAAACCCTGTTTGGGTAGAGTCTCTGTGTCTCCTGCGAGGGGGGATGGGGATGGGCACCCTGTGAGCTGGTATTTCCGGGCTTTTGTTCTCTGGCAGATTTCCCTGGCGGTTTGCTATGCCTCTTCTGAGAGTCAGAGCAGCAGCGGCTGAAATTCAGCCTCTGTCTCAGAACAGAGGGATCGCGGATCGTTCTCCACTGATGTTCTGGCCACTTTAACTCTGTTTCTGTTGGTGCTGCTCAACCCTGCAGCATCCCGGGCTGTGCGCCCCACACCCGGCGTCCCAGCCCTCACTTCCAGGGCCGGCACGTCTCTGTCCTTTGTGTTTCCAACCCNCAACCCCACCAACCGCCAGTCGCCAGCCGCCCCGCGCACGCTCCCGGAGCTCCCGGTCTCAGCCTCGATCCAGTGAGCACACCGGAGCTCCGGAGCTCCGTGAGATGCTTGGTGGCTCACGCTCCCGGCTCACGGACTCAGTCTGCTGTTTCCAGAGTGCGGGTCCACGGTCCGCCCGCTCCCCGGTGCAGTTGGCCAGCCAGCCGCCCTGCGCGCGAGCTCCTGGAGCTCGCGTTCTAAGTCTGCTGTCTCGCGGGTGCCCGTCCGCGAGTCCGCCTGCTCCCCCGTGCAGGTGGCCCGCCAACTGCCAGCCGTCCCGCGTGCGCTCCTGGAGCTCCCTTCTCAGTCTGCCGTCTCAAGCGTGCGGGTCCGCGGTCTGTCCGCTCCCCCGTGCAGGTGGCTACCTCTTCCCGGCGCCCTGACCTATAGTGTATTTAATTATTCATTTAGAAATACATTGCAAAAATAAAAAATGTTCTCTAAAAAATCTCCAATGTTATTATATGCAGATTAGGCCATTTCTAAAACAATGGTAACCAAATTAGAATCGCATAAAAAAAAAGCAAAAGACTCAATATGGAAATGACCATTCTAGTACGGGTCCTGGGCACAAGAATAATGTAATAAAAATTTGAAAATATGATAAATGTTGCAGGGGATGGTGAATAAGATATTTATTTATTCCTAAAGATTTTATGTATTTATTTATCTGAGAGAGATAGTGCTAGTGGGGGCGTTGAGAGGCAGAAAGGGAGGGAGAGAATCTAAAGCAGACTTCACACTCAGTGTGGAGCCTGATGCAGGGATAGATCTCATGACCCTGAGATCATGACCTGAGCTGAAACCAAGAATCCATTGCTTAATTGAGCCAGTCAGGTGCTCCTTCATAAGATATTTAAAAATAAGATTCACTTTCTAAAAATCCTGTCATGTTAGGGTGTCCTTCATATTTATATACACGGAGATTCTTTTTTTTTTTTTAAAGATTTTATTTATTTATTTGACAGAGAGACAGCCAGTGAGAGAGGGAACACAAGCAGGGGAGTGGGAGAGGAAGAAGCAGGCTCCCAGTGGAGGAGCCTGATGTGGGGCTCAATCCCAGATCACTGGGATCACGCCCTGAGCCGAAGGCAGATGCTTAACGACTGTGCTACCCAGGCGCCCCTACACATGGAGATTCTTAATGCTATAGTTTTAAAAAAAACTTCATTTTTGAGGCCACTAGTCCCAGCACTCAAGAACATCTGTTTTCAATAAGACATATATTTATTTTATTTTTTTTTTATTTTTCTATTATAAGGCTCTAGTACCTGCTCCACAGAGCTTTAGATACAATTTGATGCTGTGTCATACAAGAAAATGAACAGGCAGGTAGCAGCAAATTCCTCTCACTAGTTGTTTAGATCCCTAGAACAGCAGTTCTTGGTTTTTCACATGTATCTGAATCACCTGCAGAACACAGTGTATTTGCAAATTTTGGCTGTATTCCCAGGGATTTTGGTTCAATTGTTCTGGAATGGTTCTCAGGAATCTACATTTTGACAAGTATTATAAACCAAAATTTTGACTTTGTTGCAGGTTATGCAAGGATCCCATAAAGGATCCATTTGTGGCATGATCAGAAAAAACAGACCACAGGAGGGTAACCTCTGGAGAAGACATGGACATCATTAATAGGAAGGATGTCAAAGTATTCTGTTTATTAAAGTGAAGGATGGATGATGTTTTCTTAATCTTTTGTCTCACAATCTGTAAAGAAGGTGGTGTGGGAACCAAAATATCTGGCTTGAGAAAAGAGTCCCACCATTCATTAAGTATCTCAAATGCATGTTTTTATTTGAATAGCTTTGGGTTCCACAGATGCAACAATTACTACCACTAATCACAAGTCAACCCAGAGATCACTATTGATTTGTATATTTGCTGATGCAAAACTTTCACTTCTGTACCTCATAAGGAAGGTGTGTAGAGATGTCATTTAGCTAAAGATTGAATTTAGTGAACCATGTAGCATATTTATTTCAACAAAGGATATTTTATGGGTAATGACCCTCATGAACTGATAGAAACCTAGAAAAGAAAATGTTGGAGATGTTAAAGTGTCAATAATATGGTGGGAATACATATAAAAGGAAAGGAGGCTTTCAGGGAAAATGAAACACGAAAAACATGAGGGGATACAAATACTTATAAATTTATACAGGTGAGATTTTTGAAGCCTGGAGCAATTTTGTGTCTCAACTGTTTTTTGCTGTTTTTTTTTTTTTCTTCCAGCTTTGATACCTGAAAATGGACAGTCTGGGAAGAGAGGAGATTTTCTTTCGACAGAACTAGGCTAGGTAAGCAATCTCAGAGGGCCTAAGATGTTACCGTGAAATTTAAGGTATTTGTCAATCTACCTGTTCCCTGTCTCATGTCCAGTGAGATTAGTTTTAGGAGTATTTGGGGGTGTAGCACTATCTGAAATTAATGCAATTATGCAGGAATATTTCTCCCGATATTCTTAAGGTATACAATTCTTTTAGAGCAGTGTTTCTCCAAGTGCGGTCTTTGTATTGGTAGCATCACTGTCACCTTCGAATGTGTTAGAAATGCATATTCTCAGCCCCTGTCTCCAGAACAACTTCATCAGAAATTCTGCGAAGTTCCCAGCAATCTAAAACTTAACAAACCCTTTAAATGTTGTTGTGAAGCATGCTGCATTTTCTCCTTAATATTCTTAATAAAGGTAACTAAGAACTTTAAAGTGATGCTGGTCTAAGAAACCTGTCAGAATCCTAAGGAGGTAAAGTTAAAGACTGAATGCTAAGGAAAAGGACAACTGAGGAAAATGCACAGGAAAGATCTAAAATGAAAGCTGAAAGAGTCCACCACAACGGTAACAGGCAGTAAGTGGAAGCAGCTGTGAGACTCTGGGCAAGAGCCCAGAAAAGTAAGCCCTCCCCATATTTCTGACAGATACAGGAGCAGCAGCAGCAGCATGGTTGTTGTCATTGCCATCAGATCACCATCATCACCACCACCATCATCACCACCACCATCACCACCATCATCATCATCACCATCACCATCACCACCATCCTCATCACCACCACCATCACCACCACCATCATCATCACCATCACCACCATCATCATCACCACCATCATCATCATCACCACCACCATCATCATCACCACCATCACCACCACCATCATCATCACCATCATCACCACCACCATCATCATCACCATCACCACCATCATCATCACCACCACCATCATCATCACCACCACCATCATCATCACCACCATCACCACCACCATCATCACCATTACTATCATCTTTCTAGGTGAGAACATATGATATCCAGACACTGGACTAGGGGCTTCTATGGATCATCTAATTTAATCCCTACAATAAATTTGGAGGATTTAAAATTTAAGTTTTATCTCTGTTTTATATATGACAAAACTCTCTCTAGAGAGAGCATCTTTGATATGGTGAAAACACAGGGTTGAAGCACAAGTAGGAAGTAGTATGAACAAAACAGGATGATGGGATGGAATCACTGATATAGTCATAAGGTTTAATGTCCTAAGGGGAAGGAGATCTGCCATCTGGTGTTAGATATAAAATGTCAACATCCATATAATTATTTTAAAAATCCCCCTTCATGACTTAGGCTCAAGGAGGAGAAGATCCTTTCTTCATCTCTCTTACAAGTATAGGCTTTGTTGCTCATTTTTCTTCCATAGCAATGTGATTTTAAAAATATAAAATAAAACAATAGTATCTTGAGCCACACTGATATGGGTTTGAAACCCTGTCCTAAGCTAACAGGCAGCCTTGGGCAGGCTCCTTATTATCTCTGAACTTTAAGCTTTTGCATATTTATATTAAGTTATTAATACCTACTAAATAACAATAATATTATTAGAATCCAATGGGAAAATGAACTATAGGCATTCAGAAAGGATTGCCCCAAGATTTGTACCTTTGGCATGCAGATTATTTAGAGCTAAAAATAATCAAAGCTCAACGACTCAGGAAGAAATATTGACGTTCCCCCTCACTGTTAGAAGAATTTAGATAGAGGACCTGCTCCTGCAAGAGAGCTATCACCATAACTATCTACATTATTATATAAACTAGGGGTGGTAGATATGACGGCCCCTGCAAGCACTGTTTGATCAAAGTCCTCTCTATATCTCCTTGTTTCTGGATGGCTCAGCCACATCTGCTTACCAAACATTTACTCTTCTTCATTTTCCTATGAATTGCTTTCCTTTTCCTCTGAAGTCCCAGACCAGTGGTTCAGGATGATATATATACCTCATTCTGCCTGTCATTGGAATCTCGTGTCTACGTGGATCCCCATACATATGAAATTAAATTTGATTTTCTCCTATTAATCTATTTCATGTCAATTTAATTCTCAGACCTTAAAGGCTTCCCAACAGAATGAACAGTACCTGGCACTTAGCAGGTTCTTCTCCATCACTTAATATTGATTTATTAAATTTAATATGAAGTTATTAAATTTAACTTCATGTTAGTTAAATTTAAGTTAATTTCACTTGTGCCAACACAGTATGAAGGTATATGCAAGTATGATCTAACTTACTTCTAGCTCTAACCCTCTCAGGATTAGTACATTTAGTTCATAACTAAAATGTACATAGATAAATAAGAAAAAAAAGGGAAGGGCTTGGAGCATTTGGTGCTAAGAGCTGACTTAAATATGAATATGGTAGTTTTTAAAGTTATAACAATAAATTTTCCTTCCAGTAGAAAATGCTTCAGATTTAATTCTTGGTCTGCTTGGCTCCAAACTACTCACCCCTTGAACTCTCCATGTAACCCTGAGCATGTAACCTAAATTTAATGAACTGTCTCCTTATCTCCTTATCTAGAAACCAAGGAATATAATATACTCAAATTGCCCAAATTTATTTAATATAGTACAACACACATTTTCTAGTTGTGGTCTCTAGTAGCTTTCCAGTGACATTAAAGCCTGTAAGGTATCAAAATTGTGTAGGAATCTCATAATATAACATGGAGCTGGTCATTAGATAAAATCTTTTCTAAAGGGCTTTAAGAAAATTAGTTACCTCCCCTCCATCTGCCATTGCATGGGGTAGAAAGTATCCTTTTGTTTTGGGGAAGGGGTGTGTGTGTGTGTGTGTGTGTATGTGTGTGTGTAAGAGAGAGAAAATATATGTCCTACTTGTGTTTTTGAGGGAGCTGGCAAATTAACCCATTTACATATTTACACATCTCTGGTTATGTTTACACATTCAAATGGACTGCCTGAGATCCAAGCCCTGAAGTATCTTGTTACGGAGCTCCAGCACTCTGTACTCAACTACAGGAAAAACATTCTATGCCTGGACTGTGATAGGAACTTCGCAAGTCAGTAGACATGCCTTTAACAAGCAATAAAATGAAGCTGTCAGCCATTGCAAATGGACCAAGATAGAGGTCACATGACTAAACCACCTCTGGACCAGGCAGTCTCTGATGTATTTTACTCCAGTTTCAATCTATTAATCACAGGAATTGGGAGAACAATAATTTAAATGCTGCAATAATCAATTCCGTAACACATTAATAGAAGCTACAGTCAAACTTTCCCACACCACTGACTGCATTGGAATCCTGACAGGAGCCCTAGGGCCATGCCTAATTTGCATTAAATTTACATAAAATTGTAAATCGAGAATACATGAACACAGCCCTAATATTTGTTAGTGCTTAGATCTTTCCTGATAGATGGATTGAAACTGCTGGTGGTTTGACTTCGCTTGCAATAAAATTGCGCAGCTGATCAGCTTTGTTTTCATTCTGCAATTATGGGGAAAGGGACCCATGAGAGCTATAGTTTGGGGGCATGTGTATGCCACTTAGGGTTTTCATCCTATAAAATCACGACTCAGATGTGCCCTTGGAAACCCCAATCTAGAAGTAGATTGTCCCCAGTGACTTTGCAGATCCTGGTCACTGGACTTGCTCACAAATAACTTAGCATTAAATGGAGATACAATTTCCAAAGAAAGCTGGCCAGCTGAGAGTATGTCAAGGCCTCTGGAAATTTTTATCTTTCCAAATAGCATTTACTATCATAAAAACAGATAATTAGTAACATTCTTTATGCCGAAGATAAAAATCAAGTCTTCAGCAAAGCATCCAGTACCTAATAGCTGATAAAGTGCACCTCACATGGTTCTAAGCATTCTGTGTTCTTGTTATGCTGTTCCAGCTTATTTCAACAGATACAGCATTTGCTACGTGCTTTTATATCTAGGGCTAGGAGAGAATATTCTTATCAAAGGTACTGGCTCACAGTGGCACTTTTTATTTTCTCCTTAGTCCTCTTATTTTAAGTCTGTCCTTTCCGAGAGAAAATAGACACTTAAATGCAATAATGCATTTGAAAGATTTTTTTTCAGAAAGTTTTTTTTTGCAAATGTTTTATACATCACATTTATTTTCTGCTTCTCACCTATCCCTTACCACCCACCTATCCCACCTTTCCTTACCTTGCACGATCAAGTAAACTTGGGAGGTCTTGGGTTCATGCTGTGTCTGAACCGAGCAAGTATAGGAACCTTCATCATAGACATCCACCTTCTGGATTCGGAGGCTGTATTCCAGAGAATGGCGTTTCTCCAGCTCCACCCGAGGGTCCAGAGACCACTTGTCATGCCCAGCAAAAATGATGCCAGAACGGTTCAACCAGGCCACCTTCGAGTTCTTGTCTTCTACAACACACCTGGCAGAGCAGAATGACAACATTAGAACCTCAGCCCTACCTGCATCTGCACTCATTCTCCACATCACTGGCCTCAACAAGACCACTCAAGAACAATAATTATATGCAGGATGAATAACCGTCATGCCATTTTTTAAAGTCCTAAGTATTATCACTATTTCTCCTAAGACTAATTACCATCCAATGGATGCATGTCATTGTATTAGACTCAATTTGGCAATAAACAATTGGTATGAAAAATGCAAGCAAATAAAATTAAACAGGTATTGGCTTCCCAATGGTTCATCTCTTTCCTGTCTAGGAAAAGGTCATTCACACAGAACTCCATCTGTTTAAGTACCTGAGAATTTGACAAGTGATAATGTGGCACATTTACTGAGGTTTGAATTGTATTAATTCTTTCATAAGTATTTCCTAAAGTCCTATGTGATGGTAGATACAATTTATGCCCCACCGCTGTAAGAATTAAGACTAGATTTCAGAGTTTGCTTCAGGTTCTTATAAGTTTGGAATGCCCTCTCCCCGGAGTGAGAAGTGTGTGAACCGATCCGAAGGTAAGTAGATAGGTGGTGTGTCAAGGAAATCAAAGCTAACATCATCTTGCCTGAGTCTGGTTCCAGCTGCTGAGGGCAGCAAGTTGTCTGCTGGCAATATGGCTTATAACCAGCATTTCTGGTGCATCAGAATGAATTAAATATTTTATGGGAGATGAAGTAACCAAGATCATAGTTCCTATTCCAAGAAAGATGAAGAAAGCATGTTTATTTGAATGACTACTTATTTTAAAAACCTAAAAGGATGTCTTTCTGAAACTTGAAAGAAAGAGGCAAAGAACACAGATTAATGGGGAAGAGGTCAATGCTTTGTGGTGAATACAGTTTTCTCCTTCAATTCCAGTGAGAATCGGGAAATGGAAAAATCGAGCAAAAAACAAACAAACAAACTTCTCTCTGTATCCCTTTGGCAAGATTTATGTCTGCCCCATAGGGAGATTGTCCCAGACCCTGTTCACAACTGTAGAGCCATCTTCTCAGCACTCTGGGGCATGAGGGATGGTGAGAAGAAGCCAGGGGCATGACAACAGAACAATTCAAATACCATTTCTGTATTCTCCAAACTAAGTCAAATCCAGGTTTTCTCTCAGGTCCAAAAACTCAGTCGTAGAGATTCTGCACCCACTCATAGACAGGAAATCGATGCATGATCTACAGGCTGTCTACAGGGTTACACAGAGGCCAACTCAGTCCAAGGAGAAAAGCTGAATCTTTTTAAAATACTTCACCTATGGTTCAAAAGACCCCTTAAGCCCGTTATTTTCAAGTGAACTGAAATTTTATTTAACAAGAGAATTTTATTTAATTACTTGAGTTCCATGATCTGCAGGTCTCTCTTTTTCTCTACTTATTTATTTTCAAGAATATAAGTAGATGAAGTCATCAATCAGTGTCTCTATTAGCCAATATGTGTCTTTCTGCCATGGAGATATTGTTAGGATTAATGATATGTTTGATAATTTAGAACTTCTTCATGAGGGAGTACAAAGCTAACTTCATGGATGCTTGCTGCTTCTTTCCAGACTTGATTTGACTTTTCCTGTTCTATTATTTTGTGGCATTGTTTCTCTGTCCCTCATGATATTTGTGGCCCTTCTCAACTGAGAATCATTTATGAGTTAATAGGGTGTTTGCTTCTTTCTAGAACATAAATGAAGTTGTTGATGTAGGTTTACTGTGTTTTTCTTTTCTACAGGGAAGAATGGAAATTTGCCTCTGTAAATGCATTTTTAATCTTCTATCCTGTGTCTCCTTGCACTTTTCTCATCTGTGCAGTTCAACACAGCAGCAAACAGATATGCTACATCATAGAGATGTATTCTGAATGATGTCTAACCAAAAATATGCCCCTAATATGTTCATTTTGGAAAAAAAAATACTATATAACCTATTTTACATAAATATGGCCTACAAATCAAGTAAAGACAGATATTTTGCTCTATTCATTTAGATATCTCCAAAAATTAATCTTATGGAAAATAGGTACTTTGCAAATGCCTGCTGTTAAATTGACAGCATCACCCTTACAGAGAAGAGGACATGTAGTTACCTATTTTCCACTTCCTCATCCCAAACCCTACACATCAACAAATGAATTGGACAAATTTCCTTACCAGCACAACGTAGAGTTTCTAAATCAGGTGTTTAGGGTTCTTTGGACATTTTAGTAATTTTTGTCAGTGGAAATGTTCAAATTATCACACAGATCATTATTCCAAATTATTCTCTGAGACTGTTCAGATTTATCTTACCTAAAGACGCAATTGACTATTACAGCAAAATTGCCAGACCCACAAAAATGTTATCTACTGAAAAAATACATTATGTGGAAATTTTGCTATGACAATCTATATAACATCTTATTCTTACACTGTGTTTCATCTTACATTTATTTTTAAAATTTATCTTTTACTTACAAATAAATTAAAGGCATATCACAATATATACACATGCATATACACCCACACTTTTTACTAACTTAGTATGGCTAGCCAAGAAGCTAAGCAGAGCACAATGTGGTATTTTTCTTTTTCTAATTTTTACTTTTTACTAAGTAAGCTCCACATCCAAAGTGGAGGTTGAACTCAAAACCCTAAGATCAAGAGTCACACGCCCTACTGACTGAGCCAGCCCGGCGCCCCAACAACGTAGTATTTTTAAAAGGAAAACCAATCCTCCAGATATTTAAAGGTTCTCTTTTATGTAGTCAGTAGTTCCAAAGTAAATATATTGACTCTATAAACTAGAAAATCATCTTTCCACAACATGACTAAAACTTTCATACTGAAAAAATGGCAAAAATTATACAATTTCAGAACTAATTTAATTTTTTTAAAATTTCGATATCTTGATTTAAGGTGGCAGCTATTCAAGCTATAAGAAGTGCACATAAGTAAAAGATGGTAAGAGTCAAAATAATCTCAATTTGTAGAGCCTATGGCTGTTCAATGAAAATAATCAGTCACATAAGGTAGTCACAGAACACCTAGTTATTAAAAAATGAGGAAATGCTGATTTAATGGAGACCCAGGGTACCAGCATGCACTGACAGACTAGCAAGCATCATGAGTTTCCATTTAGGAGGTAAGTTGGCTTAACTGTGCAGTAGGCATTCCTGTAGAGTAAATGAGAATTCTCATGCCATGCCATCATAATATAGTAATGAATTACCCCCTACCCAGAATGCTGCATCAATACCAGACAACCTAGTTCAGAACTGGATACCTAATGACTTTATCTTTAATATTAGCTGTGGCTAAAGCTGAAAAAGTATGAAGAATATTTCTATTTAAATTCAATTTAGTCAACATATAGCATTATTAATTTCAGGGGTAGAATTTAGTGATTCATCAGTTGCAAATAACACCCTGTGGTCATTACATCAAGTGCCCTCCTAAATGCCCATCACCCTATTACTTCATCCCCCCACTTACTTCCCCTCCAGCAATGCTCAGTTTCCTAGAGTTAAGAGTCTCTTCTGTTTGCCTCCCTCTCTGTTTTGATCTTATTTTATTTTTCCTTCCCTTTCCCTATGTTCATCTGTTTTGTTTCTTAAATTCCACATATGAGTGATTTGGTATTTGTCTTTCCCTGACTGACTTATTTCACTTAGCATAATACCCTCTAGTTCCATCCATGTCATTGTAAATGGCAAGATTTCATTCCTTTTTATTTTACCTATGTATATGTGTGTGTGTGTGTATATATAGAGAGATAGATACAGATATATATCCATTACATATATGTGTTATACATATATATGTAGATACATATCTCTCTCTGTATATATCACATATTCTTTATCCATTCATCTGTTGGTAGACATCTGGGCTCTTTCTATATTTTAGCTATCATGCACATTGCTGCTATAAATATTGGGGTGCATGTGCCCCTTCAAATCACTATGTTTGTATCTTTTGGATAATAACCTAGTAATGCAATTGCTGGGTCATAGGGTAGTTTTATTTTTAACTTTTTGAGGAAACTCCGTACTGTTTTCCACAGTGGCTGCAGCAGTTTGCATTTCCACTGACAGTGTAAGAAGGTTCCCCTTACTCTGTATCCTCACCAACATCTGTTATTTCCTGAATTGTTAATTTTAGCCATTCTGATCGGTATGAGGTGATGAGATGTATTTTAAAAATCTGTAAGTGTTATGTGTTGTTAAGATTTAATAGAATGTTTTCTTCAGAACCTCACGATGTTGCAAATCATTCCCTGCTTTAGAAAGGACTGCTCCTTAAAGAGAGTGGGTGTTGGTGCCAAGAAGAGAGGGAGAGAATGTCCATCTACTTCAGGTGGGATTTTCTGGCAGGCAGCTGAGGACATGGGGTTATAATACAGAGTACCACTTCTCTAGGAAATCTTCTATTATTAGTATACTATCTTTTTTCATGGATCTTTCTTATGACATCATCATACTCTACATTGCATTAGTATTATCTGTATTTACCTTCCCTAATAAGCTTATTAATGAAAGTAACCTTCAGGAATTTACCTATGGAGCCCTCACAGGGCCTAGCAGTACACACCCACCATGTACACAGTAGGCACTCACTGAGATGTAGAATAAGTAAACTGAATTTAATTTAATACATTGCTATTAGGTCAAACATCAAATATTTGTTAATTATCTAAGAGGTGCAGAACAGATGGATAACTATTTTAACATTTCTTAAGAAAAAATTAAAAGTGGGGCGCCTGGGTGGCACAGCGGTTGAGCGTCTGCCTTTGGCTCAGGGCGTGATCCTGGCATTCTGGGATCGAGCCCCACATCAGGCTCCTCCTCTGGGAGCCTGCTTCTTCCTCTCCCACTCCCCCTGCTTGTGTTCCCTCTCTCACTGGCTGTATCTATCTCTGTCACATAAATAAATAAAATCTTTAAAAAAAAGAAATAATTAAAAGTATCAGACACAAAGGGGAATTTTAAAAGAGAATTATTGAGTGTGGTAGTAACAATGAAAGTAAAGGAGAGAAAAGTATGTGCTCAGTGCTTTTATTATAAAGAAACATCATCCCTGGGAATTTCATAATCTTTGCCAAACGTGAAAAAGTGAAAGAAACATAAAGCACTAGAAAAATGTTTGGTGGTTTGCCCACATTAACCATGAACCCGCAAATATCAGGTGGGTTACTTACCTTAACTATGGGCCTATTTTTTTTTAAATCAGCTTTAAAAAATTACAGGAAAGGCAGGCAAACAAATTTTTATCTTCCCTGTTCAGTATATCTGCAGCCATAAAACTGTCACAAAAATCAATGCACCCATAAAAATCTCAAGCACTGGATCTCTGCAAACACTTTACACCAAGCGTATTATGCACATTTATACAAACAGGTACATCGACAATTCTACTCATACTGCCTAAGTCTGCTTCTAAAACGATGAGTATAATTGGAGGCAGAAAAGATACGCTAAACTCAGTCTGTAGCAATAGATTGCTTAATAGCGTATTTATTGACAGTATGTCCATGATATAAGTGATACAGATCTACCAGATCTTAAGCCTGCTCAATTGCTACAGACATATCTCTTCATATTTAACAAACATTACTTGCTGCTAAAAATGTTTTGATTTAGCATTAGAATTTATCCAAACTTCCCTTTCTTTCTCGGGAATATAATCTGGATTTATTCATTTATCACAAGTAAATTCATTTTACTCAATCTATCACCAGTTGTCTATCCTCATACTTCTCAACTGTAAGGACCAGGGTGGTGGAACTGGATAGGTAAGAGATTTGTTTTTAAAATTAAGAAAGAATGTGAGATTAGTGGTTTTCAACTGGGGGCAATCCACGCATGCAGATGATATTTGGCAATATCTGGAGACATTTTTTTGGTTGTCACAACGTGCAGTGGGGAGGTTGCTGCTGGCATCTAGTGGGTAGAGGCCAAGGATGCTGCTAAACTTATCTTACAACAGAAAGCACAACCTCCACAATAAAATCCCAAATGTCAACAGGGCTGAGCTGAAAAACGCTGAGTCAGACCTTGGTCTCTTGGTTTAAATATCTGGAAGCATAGGGCAAGCATCTACAGTACAATGGTGGTTTTTTTTGTAAGCATATGCTTTTTACTTAATAGTCACCAGCAAAGTCCCTGAATTATTAGTCATGTTCATGACAGAATCACTACAATGAAGTCTAGTCATGCTCTGGTTATAAGTTAATAGTAAATGAAACATTACCCCTTTGCTGTTTTATTTTAGTATCTTAATTATACATCAATAGAGTCTTGTACACACAGTCCCCTGCTTACAATGATTTGACTTAAAATATCTCAACCTTATAACACTGTGAAAGCAATACACTTTTAGTAGACACCATACTCTGAATTTTGAATATCGATCTTTTCCCAAGGTACTGATATATATGGCTAAGATCCTCTCTCTTGATGTTGGGCATTGGCAGCGAGCCACAGCTCCCAGTCAGCCAGGCCATCACGAGGGTGAACAACTGATACACTTAAAACCATTCTATTTTTCACTTTCAGTGTTCAATAAATTACATGAGACACTCAATAATTTATTATAAAATAAGTTTTGAGTTAGATGATTTTGCCCAACTGTAAGCTAATGTAAGTGTTCTGAGCACACTTAAGGTAGGCTAGGCTAAGCTATGATGTTGGGTAGGTTAGGCATTTTTGATTTACGATGTTTTCAACTTATGATGGGTTTAATGGGATATAACTCCATCGTGAGTCAAGGAAGATCTGTACGCTACTGATGGTGAATATGAAAGCTATAACTTGGTTGCTTCCTCATTTAATGCTGGAGAAATCATTTAAGTTTAGCCTTTTTCTTTTTTTCTCTGTATATAAATGGGTCCATAACTTCCAGAACAGATAAAGAAGAATCCACTCAATTGGGGCAATTTAAGTTTTAAAGAAATTATTAAATTTTATTCGTTGGAAAGCTGTTTTTAAATTAACTTTTATTATTTTTCACTATTGTAATTC
This sequence comes from Ailuropoda melanoleuca, assembly GCF_002007445.2. Classification (NCBI taxonomy): domain Eukaryota; kingdom Metazoa; phylum Chordata; class Mammalia; order Carnivora; family Ursidae; genus Ailuropoda; species Ailuropoda melanoleuca. The sequence goes on from NC_048218.1 coordinate 58,899,551, forward strand.
TCCCTCTTCTGTAAGATGTGTAATGATTCAAGAGGTGAATGGAAAAGAAATCTTCAAGAATATGTGTGCCCTTGATTTTAATGTTGTTTGCATTGTAACTTTAGCCCTACAAACAAAATCTTAGTGAATCATCAAAACTACCTTAGAATGTAGAAAGAAAGATTCTCTGTCTAAGAGGTAGGGCTGCGCATTCCCAGCATTAGCACGTGAAATCAGGAACAGCAGATGATGGAATAAAGTAGGCTCTTTTGCATCAGAGGTCCTTAGTCTGATTTTATCATATTATTTTAAGTATAATGAATTCCAACAGCACTGTGTAAACACATTAAAAACAATACATGCCAAATTAGTTAAAAACCAAATTTAAATATTTTTGAATTATTAATCATTTTGGGTCATCTTTGTTTCATTACCATGCTATAAGATTAAACTCAGAAATAAAAGAATTGTGGGTCACTGTTGACCCTTAGGTGCTCCTGCTAGCCTTGTCTGCAGCAAGAAGCTTCCGCTCTCTAGCTGCCTTGCTCCCATTTCTACCACCTTCCAGACTTGACTTATGGCTTTGAACCCTGCCTACTCTCTTGGCCTCATTCTGTTGTTCTTACACATGTATGCTCTCTTAATCTTGATCCTCTTGAACGTCTCGAACCCCTTAAACCTCTTGAACTGATCTTAGTTTGATGACAATTTATTTTTCTAGATTCCTACTGAATTTTAGTCCAGCTAACAACAACACAGTATCTACGTGGTATGATGATCTCCCCTCACCTGAGCTGCTTCACACACATTCATGTACGAGTGCCTGCATGCACACATGCATCTGAACACACAGTAGTGACAGGTGTTCCGGAGAGGGTGAGAATGGAGAAGGAGCAAACCACAGGAACCAGATTCATGTGACTCTATCACTGGTCATAATGATTTAGGAATCTGTACACTTCTGATGGAATGTTAGGGTAAAAGACATGCTGTTTAGTTCCTACAGGATAACAGATTTTAGTTCTGGCCTTCAGAACATGGGTAAATCACTTAGCCTCTTTATATCTTAGTTTTTGTTTGTTTGTTTTTTCTAAAGATTTTATTTATTTACTTGACACAGAGAGTGACAGCCAACAAGAGAGGGAACACAAGCAGGGGGAGTGGGAGAGGAAGAAGAAGGCTCCCAGCAGAGCACAGAGCCCGACGTGGGGCTCGATCCCAGGACCCTGGGATCACGCCCTGAAACGAAGACAGACGCTTAATGACTGAGCCACACAGGCACCCCTGTATCTTAGTTTTTCATAAGTGAAATGAAGCTAATGATACTTTACCCAACTTCCCAGAACTACTCCATGAATAAAATGAGGTGATGTATGTGGAAACATTTTATAAGATGTAAAACAATATCTATGCTCATATTCATACTCTCTCACGGTAGATAAGAAGAAAATAGTTATACATAGGGGTGCCCATGAAGGAAAAACACTGATTTCCCTAGGCCATTCAAAAAGTTTATCTCTTCAGAGAGTGATGACACCCACTAAATATGTATTATTTCCCAGACTCTCTGATCAATCATGTATTTCTTTAAATATTCAATTTGCACGAGTTATTTGCATGTGCTATGCTGACAAAGCACCCTTTCTGTGATTGGGTTACTATCTACTAGGATGATTCATCACCTAGAAGTGCAAAAAAGAATCCACAATGGCAACTAACAAAGCCAGGAGAGTTCGTGTTATTTCTGAAGCCATGAAAAGTCTTCCCTAGAAATGCTTTTTCTCTCTTACTATCAGTAGGGAGCACTTGTCCAGCCACACATGCATCCTTATATAGGCATGATATGACACATGTATTGCTGTATTTTCAGGTTCACTTTCTTTAAGAAGGAATATTAATGCATATCCATGCACGTGACACAGGTGAGGAAAGCAATAGAGAAGGAGCAGAAATTATTCACCAAATTAGGTCCTGAGTACCTCGCAACAACCTCTCAATTCTAGGACAATCTGTGCTCCTCTGCTTTGGACATCAATTGTGTTGTCTCTACATTCATATAGAAGAAATGAATGGAAAACAGGAAGACAGAAATTCTAAAAAAAGAGATCAGAATTGAGGCTGAGGCCAGGAGAGAACAGAGCTCTATCGCAGTCACAGCTAGGATCAATCCCAGGAATGTTTATAAGTGGTTGGAGAGGGCTCTTCTAGAGTTCTTTCCAAGAGTCTCGATCAGTTTGGAAAATGAATCATTATGTTCTTAGTCACACTGCAACTCAAGATTCTCCATTTTCTTGTGATAAGTGAGTGGGAAAGTCAGGGGTTCCACAGTTTAGTAGCTTTTGTCAAGTTACTTAGCAGAGAAAGGCAGCACGGGGCACGTTTCTGTGTCCAAGCTGAGAAGAAGGAGCCAGGTTCCCGCTCTGCATTCTAGACCGTCACATACTTGCTCTCTGCTCTCAGGGTTATTTGCTAACTTGGCTGTGCCTAGGTTTCTTCATCTGTAAAATGAAGACTATAATAGTTTCTACTTCAATAGGTAGTTGTAATGTTTAAATGGGTTAATTTTAGACATACAGAGCAGTGCCTGTCCCAAAAGGGTTCATTCTTACCAAAGAGCTTCAGTATTTTTCTACAGCAAAACACGGATAATGTCTTCTCATATGATTGTGATGATTAAATGGGCTAAATTATATAGAATACTCAGTAAGCTTCGGAAGAGCCTAATAAAATCTTGTCCCTATCGCTTTTTGTAATTTGAATCTCAGGCATTTCATTCTGTGTAAATCCCATTGTTGGGCTAAATCCAGCAATGTCCAGAAACTGTTTAATCCAATTCCTTACTTACTAACAGCCATTTCTGGGAAATCTCCTTCTACAGGCCTGGGTTTTTTTGTTTTTTGTTTTTGCATCTGATACCTTTCTGGCCCCTCTGATCTGTAGTTGGTCCCCTAAAGCCCACAGGTGTTAAATTGAAAGCAAGATGATGCAGTATGATTATGGTGCAACAGTGTAAATTGAGGTTCTAATGCCATCTCTGAACATTTTTAAGGGTTTTTTTGGCATACCTGTGCATAGGCAGCTTAGGTCTTAAATGCCTTACCACTTTCCATCAGATCCAGTTAGAGGCCACCATGGCTCTCTCTCCAGGGCAGCCTAAACAGAGGACAGCTGGACCATGCTGTACGTTGTGATCTGCTGAAAACTGCCTGGCAGAATTGGGGTTCCTCCTGGACTGAATGCGTCACAGTCAATGCTTTATGGACCCTCAGGTTGCAAGAACAAGGCTTATCTTTTCTCCTTCTCAGTATGTGAGCGTCAAGTATCCTCTCAACGAAACAGCAAGTATCTATAACTCTTTCCTTTCCTTTAAATTACGGATTCTCCTCTTTCCTCACCACTTGGTTGAGTGAGGATGAGAAGCAATTTTAAATCTTGCTTTTGTTTTGATTCTTGCTATGAGTCTCTGTTCTCTGTGAAAAATCTCTCTCATGGCGTGGGGGGGGGAAGCTGCCTTTAGTTTTCCCTTTGAAAGAATAAAACGAGTCTTAGAATCCTGGCTCAGATTTCTAGTTAAAATTTTTATTCGCTATGCAATTAAAAACAATTCTGCGGCTATTTAAAGAAAATTTTGTTATCTTCTGAGTCATTACAAAGTAAATATCAAAAGTATGTGAAGCTCTAGAAGGAAAAAAATGTGCTCTATACTATGCAGAGTTTACTCTTTATCTCATTCCAGCAGTGGGGAGAAATAGAAATGCTCACAATAAATTATAATGCACTTAGGATGAGCATTCTGTTGTATGAGACATGGCCATAAAGTCAGGAGACTATTTTCCGTAAGTCTCACTTGAAAACCCAGCCCCTTACTTTATAGTCTTATCATATACAGCATTATGTAAATATTATCATTGGAGCAGAACCGCATTATAATACAACTCCTCATTACATGCATTTAGCTATAATTTGGATCAAATTATGCCCTCTAAGACATGGCAATTAATAAATACATCATGTATGATATAACAGAGTTAACATACAGTAAGTACGTAAGTAAATAAGTAAGTAATGAGACTGTTTATCAGAGCTACCATTAGAAAAGTGCTCCGCTGTCTAGTGTGCCTTCCCTGGTAGAGGTACAAGAAATAAAGGCAGACAAATAAAAAGAGCAAAAGAAGTCTATTTTATAAATGTACTTTGTGGATACAGATGTGAAATAGGGAACTCTGGAAGCTGCAGATTGAAGGAGCACATATTATCAAACAGATCCATCTCAGCTGAAGGAAATGTAGTGGTCCCCTCCCCCTACTGACAAGAAGCCAATAGATCACCGATGAATGCTTATAAATCACAAGGACGGTTCTCGCATGGAGAATGATATTCATAGAGATTTTTCTGACTTCCACGTTTGCTTTTCCATCGCCCACGTTCTATACCCCACCTCGCTTCCTTTGTTTCCTATCTCCAGAAGTTTTTTTTTTTTTTTCCCCTCAGCACTTTCTTCTAAAGGACAGTGATGTGAGGCGGTCTTCATCCTTGTGTGATAGCCAATTCTTGTGGTTTTTCTTCTTCCTCTCTCCATCGTTTCTTTTTCCCCTCACCTAAACTATTCCTTGAAGGCCTGCCTGTCTTGACCATATCAACAATCAGGATGTGATTGGGACTCGGGATTAAGTAATCAAAAAGAGCTTCAGAAGTTACCGAGAGAATGGGCATAAAGGCAAGACCCGATGAGTTTGAGATTTAAACCCATCTGTGAGCTACTCTACATAACTTGGTCTACTCAAACTGGAGAATATCTGCCACTGAAATCCCCAGTTTACACAGAACTCTGACCTTGGGAGGGCAATGGAGGTGAGAGGAGGTAAGTGGTGTCTGGACTTGGGAGAGAGAGGAAGTTAAAGGCCAGTTACCCTTTGTACTACTACATCCACCACATAATTAATTCTAAAATTTCATAGCCAGCCTCAGTGAAAGACAGAGCTGCAGATACTTCAAGGTGAAGGTCACACTCTGAGTTCTAGGAAGAGTCACATGATTCAAAAGCACCATCTCTTTACCCTGTGAGCACTTGTATTTCACTTTCCCACCCTCTCTGTCCCTAGAGCACTAGATCTACCTTAGAGATTATATTACAGAAGAGGCATCTTCTCTCACAGCAACTCTCAAAGTCTGGCTGTTAAATGAAAAGACAGGCAGAGAGAGAGAAAGAGCTAAATCTAAGTGGAGATTAATAAGACATTGTTTTGAAATCATTCCTCTATTTATTCTGGATTACTTATATCACCATTTGTGGTTGTTATCTTTTGACACGGCACCAGGAACTCTGTTGGATTCTTTATATGTGCTCAAGAACCTGATCTGAGTAGCAGCAAGAATTATGTTGATTAATTAACAGTCAACACAATGCTGATGTTGTGTTATTAATCATAATGTTGATAGTAGTAGTCAATATTACGTTGACTACCTAATGTCCACTCTGCCCCAAGGACAAGTCATCTTTACCTGGCTCTATCAAGAACACTTTCAGAAGGACATTGGTAATCCACTAATAGCCAAATCCAATGGATTTATTTTAAGTATTTGTCCTCTTCATCTCTATATAGCTTTCAACACAATTCGCCACTCATTCTTCATTTTCTCGTCTCTCTTTCTAACTCCCAGTATTTCTCAATTTCCAAATCGTCCCCTCTTTCTCCACTCACCTCCTGGCTTCAAGGAATAGTCCTCATACATTTCATAAGGTTTTTTGCCTTTAATTATACTCCATCATATTGATATCTAAAATACCATACTCAGCTGCTCCACATAGATATCTGAAGGTACCTCAAATTCAGCATGTTTTGAACCTAAACTCATTATCTTCCATCTTATTCTTGTCCTCTTTCTAAATTTTTGGTTAATAGAACCATAATCCATCTATTAATCTAAACTAGTAGCCACAGAGCTGTCCTTGTTTCCTTCTCCTTCAAGTCATTTATGTAATAAAATATATTTTTATATTTTTTCCCCTAAGATTGACCTCTAATCTCCATCCATACTATCACTACCATTGTTTCAGAACCTTCTCATCTATTGTCAACATCATTCCAACAGGTGTTATCACCTTCTAACTGGTGTTCTGGCCTCCAATGTTGCGTCCCTCACCTACAGTTCTACCATTCATCCTTCATACAGAACATACATAAAGCTGATCATATAAACTTCTTATTTACTTGGTCTTTGTACATTTAACAGTTCAAAGAGATTAGCATAACGTATGTCAGTTCAACCTAACTTTCCAGTCTCATCTCTGAACATTACACTCCCTCTCTGCCATGAATCTTATTCTTTCATTTGGCAAGTTGTATTTACTACACGACCCATCTCAGGTGTGCCTTCCCTTGTGATGCATTCTCTAATTCTGTATTTGCTTCCCTGCTTGTGCTAACATTCTAATTCTTTCTCTGCAGCTCATCACTATTTTAAGAGTGAAGCATGACCATGTCTTCTCGATCTTTGCATCTCTATTTTCTCACAAAATGCCTGATACAAAATCCCTCAATAATTATTCAATGGATGAATGAATATACCAAGAATCTTTCTCCTCTCATTTCACATTTTTAGAGATTTCTGCTTCCTAATACAATTTTGAAGGTGGAAAAATCTTACTACTCCCAATGGTTTCAAAAGAAAAGTGTGGCAGGACAAAGCCCTTTTGTCTCTTCTAATCTAGCCATTTTATTTCCCTTCATTTGATGCTACTATTTTCTCTGTCTCTCTTTGCCTGGAAGATATGATACTATCTTTTTATTTATTTATTTTAAACAAGATTTTGTTTATTTATTTATTTGAGAGAGAGAGAGTACGAGTGGGTGGTGAGGGGCAGAGGGAGAGAGAGAATCTCAAGCAGACTCTGTGCTGAGTGTGAAGCCTGATTGGGGCTTGATCTCATGACCCTGAGATCATGATCTGTTCCAAAATCAAGAGTTGGATTCTCAACTGACTGAGCCATCCTGGTGCCCTGATACTATCTTTTTAATGATACACTATAATATATACATAAAAACAATTTTTTAAAAAAAAGAAATACAATGTGTGGTGGAAACTTAACTCAAAAAGATTCTAAAAATATGCTGTGTGGTGAAAACATAAGATGTTTTCAAATTCACCAGTGCCCTTCTTCTTTTCTGGTGGACTTGAATACTATCCTTGATATTATCCTACTGGTGTCTCCTGCCCTAGAGGTTCATATTTAAGGATAGAAATTAACTTTTTTTTTTTATCAGTATTCAGATGTCACACTGAGGACTAACCACCTCCAGCTACATAACCTAATCTCTATGAGCTTATAGTGGGTCTCTGACTAAGTCAAACCCAATAATTTCACTGTTCATCTCTAGTGAAATAGGTTAATTTGATCTCACAAAATTTAAAAATTTTTCTTTCCCCAGTATATTTCATTGTAAAATTAGCACTTACTTTTTCCTTCAAGATAATAATACGACCAAGAAGGCAACTAAGCAGGGTGATAAAGAGGTAGATAAAGTGAAATTTTCTTCACTGATGCTTTTTTGTCTGGGAAGCTACTGAATTTTGACATTCTAGAGTCCTCCAGTCAATATGGGACACTATTATTATTGAGATACAACTATGTCCATTCTCTAATATTAGTAAATTTGGTACATTTCTTTACTCTGATTATTACAAGATATAATCTTTTCATTTCGGATGTCAGCCTCCAAATCAGTCATTAGAATCATGTAAAACTTCCCCAAAATACAGAATGAGAGAAGAATAAGCATTAACAAAATATTTTTAATGATTTATATCTTGCTTTTTTGTCTTCTAAGACAAGATTTCCTAGAGTTCCTATTCTGTTACCCTGAATCACAGTATTCTCCCAAAGAACTCTATTAAAGGCACTACTCTAGCTCAAGATACGCCCTTGTATTCAAACTTCAGGAATAGTATTGTGGATGGCCTTTTCAGAAGTGGAATATTTGTTTCTGCACTAATTACTAAATATCAATCACTATATTTATTCTGTCTTGAAACTAGAATATGGTGATCTATAGCTATGGTATAAATCATATATTTTTGTTCATATTTTATGTGTCACTTCCTCTCACTCCATCTCTTTTCTGCCATACTCTTTACAACTGAGACCATGAATCAAAGAAAATGGGTTATTTATATGTCTTTACCTTTCGCTCTTATGTAAGATGAGCCCCTTAATCTTTATGAACATTCTTTTGTCTAGATAAGACTTACTACTATGTTACATGATGCTTCACATTAGAATTATACCTCTGCTAAACTGTAAAATTGAGGAAGTCAGAGTTCCTAATTTCTCTAAGTATATCAGTGCAGAAATGATTTGAGTGCATGAAAATCTGTGGATGTTCAATAAAAAAATTCTCTAACAATGAAGGAAATTTCAAATATACAATTTCCTATGGATTACTCTTCCTCTGTATAACACCTAATCACAGACTACTGTGATTGGGGGTAACAAAATAGGAATTTTAGAAAATCTGCACTTAGAGGCCAGAATCAGAGCATAAAAGAGGAAAGAATGTACTGTTCATTAAGTAGATGCTTCCTCTAAGTGAGTCTAAGCTGATTTTCTTTCCCAATCACTGAGTTCTACACAGGACCTCTGTGGTCCCCATAGAACTCAGTGTGAGCACTGGCCAGTGAGTCCACTCTCATCATTTCAAAACCCTTTGGCCATTTTCACTTACAGATTTCTCCTAATCATCAGCTTTTAGCAGCAACAAAATAACAAGAAGGAAATAAAGCAAGATCAAAAGATACATATTCAATGCAAAACAGCTCAGCCTGTTAGCCCCAAGCAACAAATAAGTGGAGAACATTCTCCACAGTGTAGCAAAGTATGTTTCCGGGAGGCTAAAGCTAGATGCAAATCTGCCAGAGGCAATGTTAAAAAAAAAAAAAAAAAAAAACACAAGCCAACAACAAAAGCAAACCAGACCTGCATTTTCTGTTCTTCCATTTAGTTCACCCAGTTTGTCCATCTTGTAGGATATCAAGTATTATTTTACAAGTAAGTTTAGAAGAGTTTAACAATTTCACATCAGCTATTAACCTTTTCTATTATATTATTTTTGCTTAAATTCTTCATTTTTAAATAGCATAGAAGATCAGATACGGCACAAGATGAAGATATTGTGGAAAATAATATGCTTGTTACAATGTGATCCTTTGCAAACCACCCACAAATGAACTAGGGCAAATTTCTCTAAAATCAGAAAACACAATTAACCCTTTCATCTTACCTTAAAATACATAACCTGTTCACCCTACCTCTCCAGTTGGTGATGCTGGGTGTGAGATCTTCCCAAAAGACCTCATAGCTATACCATTCCTTCTCAGGCTGGAATGCTACAGGCTGGAATCATACTTGACTTAACACATGTTCCCTTGCCGACCTCCTGAAACATCCTACAGCTCTAGCAGGAGTTCAGAATTAGAGCTGTTCCTTGGATGTCCTGGGTGCTCTCACAGCGGACTCCAGTGTTAGAACAGCGCAGGATATGGGCAGGGGAATGACCACGCACCAACCCAGAAGAGCCTTCTACTCTGTAAAAGCCTTTTGAAAGTCTGGGGTGTGGGACAGTTAGCATGTTGAAGGCATTTACAGGGCTCTTGGCTAGTGAAGAGATATTTTTTCAGTTTGCCTAGATTTTTTCCCCCCTACAGCTGGTGATACACAGTACAGAATAAGGGAATACACACTGCCAGCCAACCCTTCGAGACTCAGTTCCAGCCCCAGCAGAAGACCAGCGTGAGAGGACTAACTGCTGTGAAGGCCTCCCAGCTTCTCAAGCGTTCTACGAACTGTGAGGTGCATCTCTCGATAGAAAGAGTTTGGGAGCCAACTGCAGGACACTTGGTTATGGACTGTGTGCAGCCAAGCAAGCTCTGCTTGAGAAACGGTTCCGCGGGGAGTTGCAGCTTCCTTTGACCAATAAGTTTATTCCGACTGGTGCTTAAGAGAAAGCAATTCTTGACATGTGTGGGTTCATGAACTTGCACCGAGACAGGGTTAATTCTTAATCAATGGCATTAGAGTGTCCAAAGAGCTTATTTAGAATCACTTAATAAATACTGATTTCAGAATGTCTCGACTTTGAAGCTTGGACCTGTAAGACCCTATATAAAAGCAGGTCTTCACAAAGTAATATAGTTCTTTGTCTTTTCCTTCCTCCTCACTTTTTTTTTTTTAAAGATTTTATTTATTTATTTGACAGAGAGAGAGACAGCCAGCAAGAGAGGGAACACAAGCAGGGGAGTGGGAGAGGAAGAAGCAGGCTTCCAGTGGAGGAGCCTGATGTGGGGCTCGATCCCATAACGCCGGGATCATGCCCTGAGCCGAAGGCAGACGCTTAATGACTGAGCCACCCAGGCGCCCCCCTTCTCACACTTTAATACACATTTCTTTTTTTTTTTTTTGTCATAGGTTATGAAAAATTAGTTAAGTGTGTTATTCGCACAGATTTGTAAGGCTGTTGTTTTTTAAATTCTGCTTCCTTAATTCTGCTAATTTATCCATTAATTTGGGTAATTCACTCCCTTTTTACTACTCTCCTGATAAGAGGCTTCCAATGTTGGCTGTCTGTTTTAAAATGTGCTTTCAGAGAGGTTGTGGTGGTCTCTATAATGGATGTTGGTGCAAAATCAAGGGGACTCCAGCAACAGTTGGCAGCATGTGAAAGCCACTGTGCTTCTGCTAACCAGCCCTGAATTTTCAAAGGTAAAGATAGGGAGATGAAAAGAAGGGTTTGAATAGTGTAAGACAGCTTCTCCTCCACTATGTGAAAGATAATTATTCAGTGGGATTTCCCTGGACAGAAGCCATGTGCTCTTGATGAGGCCTGCTTTCTTGCAAGGATAAGACTTTCTAGCTGGATTACAAAACAGAAAGTTGCATTCTAACCTGGAATGCTGAATAGCTCTGACAGAGAAATTGGAGCTCTAGAAATGATTTAACGAGAGAGTTCAAGATCAGGACAGGGATATCCCTTAGAAATGTGGATGTTGGGATCACAGTGGATCAAAACCAACCACTCCTTTAGAGATAGAGTATGCAGATATGTGCACCTTAACAAAAGGGCTCAAATATGATGGAGGGCAGAATGTGAGAGAAGAACAGAATTCAGCCTGTCTACACAGTCTGAAACAGCCAGTACGTTTTCCTTAGAACTCAAAGAAGAGGTGTAGGGATGGACATGAGCTTCCAAATGACTATGACATGAAGACTAATAAAAACTCTAGGAATAGAAAGGATCACAATTTGTTTAATAGTTAAATATTACAATCTCTATTCAACTATTTAGTATTTTAATAGATGGATCTTTTCATCCATAGCTTATAATATCTTGGCGATTTTTTGAAACATAGGAACCAGCCCAGGAAGTCTGCAGGTGGAAGGAATAGATCTGGCAGAATCTACAAGGCAGGTTTGGGAACTCCTGGTAATTGTTAGTACTTTGAGAAGGAAGGGAAGAGAGTTTGCTTTGAAAGGAGATCTATCAGGGGAATTAATTATGCTGTCTCTCCAGGGAATCTTCTTTCAACTTCCTGAGCTAACTCACCCCACAATATCTATATCAATATCTATATCTTTATTTCTCTTTTACCCCACACTAGGTTATTTCAATAACAGGGATTTGAAATCGATTGGATTTACCAATAGCTGATTTAAGTAAAATATTTCTTTTTACATTTTAATCAATCTTTACCTAAAAACTGCCACAACTGGTCTTTGAAATTTTAAATCTGAGTTTTACACACATATATATTCTTGAAAATTATGTGTCTCTGAGAGGAGATTCTGAAATATCTTTCTAAGTACTTGTGAGTTCAAACTTCTGGAATTCCAGCGTTCAGATACTTTTTGTTTTGTTTTGTTTTAGTATATTCAGGCAGATGGAGAAAACCAGAAAAGTATCTACAAAAAATAATAAATAAGGGAAGCATGAGAGAGTGTGAGAGATTCATACACAAACTCAGTGTGAGACAGTGTGAGAAACAGTGAGAAAGTGAAGAGAAGGGGGGTGCTGCAGAATAACTATTGGAGAATCGGATTAAAAAACAGATATGAAAAACCAAAGGAAATTCTAGAATAGATGTTCAGAATGACTCTTCTTGAAGTAGAAGATATAGAAAGGAGAAATAACAATATTTGCATTCACAAATGTTAGGTCATTCTCTCTCTCTCTTCATCTCAAGTCCCACACCCTTTCTCCCACTCTTATGGAAACAGCAAACCTGAAAGATCAATAAATGATGTAGGACAGAGAAGACTAGAAATTTAAAAATGTGGTCACTGTATGTTTTATGATTATGAAAAGCATCTGTTCTGCATCAAAAATTCAGAAAAGATGGAAAAGTCTAGATAAAACAAAAACCATCAGAATATTAACAATGCTTATCTCTGGTGATTTATATTTAAAGTCATACAGTCACACTTACATTTAATTGGAATCACACTGAGCTTATAATTTATAAATTATACCCTTATAAACGTACATAACTTTGAACTGTTTTTATTTTTTTTAATTTTTTATATTTTTTTAAGATTTTATTTATTTATTCGACAGAGATAGAGACAGCCAGCGAGAGAGGGAACACAAGCAGGGGGAGTGGGAGAGGAAGAAGCAGGCTCATAGCAGAGGAGCCTGATGTGGGGCTCGATCCCAGAACGCTGGGATCACGCCCTGAGCCGAAGGCAGACGCCCAACCGCTGTGCCACCCAGGCGCCCCTGAACTGTTTTTAAAAATGACTCTATTAGATAAGTAGGGTGTGTTAATCATTGAATAATATGCTTTCCTCTTACCTACTTCCCATAGAATAAAAATTCTGGGACCACCGACATTAACACCTTTGTAGTATGTCAGGTATGAGAGTAGACTTTAATGTCAACTCACTGTGATCACTAAAATAAACCTTAGCTGGAGAAGCTGTTTCTCTAAGCTACGAAGGCTTTCCCTCACTAACACTCTCAGGATTTATAAGTGATTCCAACACTGTTTCTAACTCACACTGGGCTATGTCCTCAGGTACATTTGTTGCTGTGCGGTGTGGGATTCTGAAATTAAAGTGGTGTAATTGGAGCGAGCAGACTGAGGAAGTTTAAATCTCAGCTCCACAACACATCAGCTACAATAATTTAGGCAAATATTTCACCTCTCTAATCTCTGTTTCTTTACTGGATTGTTTTTGGACTTAATAAATCACTACATGTAAAGACCTTAGAGTAGCACCTGGCATATGGAAAATGACCAACAATTGTTACACATATTGTCATTGTTGTTTTATTGTTACCATTATTTACTAGCCACAAAAATGGAATGAGTAAAGACAAGATGGGAGACTTTTTTTTAAATGAATCAAGTGGGTCAATAATTGTAAGATACAAGAGGCAATAAGACGGGTCCCAAAAAGGAAAACACTGATTGAGATATAAGTTAATGAGCAGAACTTCTGAATGGGAAGAAAGGAAATAGAAGACCACATGGAAAACAATGAACTTTATCTAACCCCTGCATTCCCAGAAAGCAGGAATGGTTAGAAAATCTCCCCGCTCTGTGTTCCAGGAAATGGCTAACTGCCAAGGACCCCAGTGCTCTCACATAAGATGAGGTAAGACTCGTCCTCATTCTTCCTCATGACTTCCACAAGAGTCTGATAACTCCCTGCCCCTATCAAACCCCAGGCTTCCTTCCTTCTTACTGCAACAGCCTGAATAACATATCTGTAAATGGTTTGGTCCCTTTTGTTTTTTGCATGTGTCACAACGTGCTCTGTGCTGGGTTGTCCTTTGGAAACATAGGCTGGGAGCAGTGCCCAGAGCAATGCTGGACAGTGCATGGCATGGCAGGATGAGGGTAGAAAGGGAAGTTGTTATTCCTATTTGAGTGTGAACCTATTCATTATATTATCCCTTATTTCACAAAATATATGCATTCCAGAAATGCATTTTTTTCTGGTGCCTTAGGGTCTGCTATTAGAAAACCAGAGATCCCTGGGTATAATGGAATCCTGAAATGTAATAAAATCAGACATTTATGCAAGCAGTAGTACCACTTTTTACACTCACATATTTAAGAGAAACAGTAACTTTGCTTTTACAAAACATTAACAGTAATACTCTCAGCATTTCTAATCTTGTGATACCCACCAAATAAGTCACATAATGAAAATACTGAAAGTGAACCCCTCAGGTAGATTTTAGACTCCGCTGATCCACACATGCTTTAGAACATCCCTCCACGTGGTCATAAAGTTAGGAATTCGGCATCCTTTGTCTATTCAGTTTAGTTATTATGTCAGCAGGGTGCTGAGTCCCTACATTTTATTACATTTTCCTTTTATTTTATGCCACTGTATTAACAGTCAAATATCACCACTTTTAGTATCCAGGATAACTTGCAAATGTAGATACTTTTCAATAGTATTTTATGAAGTGGAAGGAATTGTTTTGCTTATTATTCATTTCTCTATAATTGTTTGCAGGTTTTAAAGGTTTTTGGAAACACTTTAAATGGAATCTTTAGCTCAGATTTTATGGCCTGATAAAATGGAAACAATGTGGCGTGCATTTGGGGGACTCATTTTTTTTCTTAAAATGTTACTTTTAATTGGGACTGAATGGGGGGCAAAGCAAGGAAGGTCGTTAATAATAAATGGTAAACGCCAGTATTTGTTGAGCATCTGTTCTGTGCCAGGCATTGCTCAAATATATTTATATATAAGACTTAATTCTCACAACAATCTATATAAGTTAGGTACTCTATCCCCATTTTACAGAAAGAAAGTGAGTCATAGGTCAGTTACATTGCTCCAGGAGCCTTAGTTAATAAACAGTGGAGTTAGGAATAGAATCTGGTCCACTCTCAACTGTTTGCTGCCTACATTTCTCAAAGAACAAGAATCCTATTATTTCTCTTTGCCTCTGTCCTGGGTTCAATCTCTTATTTTTCTCTAATTCATATCTTTCTCTTTTTCTATTTATTTGGTCATTGTGATAGAACACATCCTTTAGGAACTTCTGTGATTAAGATGTGTGACATGTAAATTATGTGATGAATTTGATGTCTATCAACCAAGTGTGAGGGTAAAAAAAAATAATAATAACTTTGTTGAGTAAAGAATGCTAGATTGGAAATCATTTTCCTCCCAAATTTTGATGATATTCTCCATTGAATTCTAAACCTCAGTTTTGATATTGAAAAGTTCAAAATCATTTAACATCTAATCCTTTGAATGTGACTTGCTTTTCCATTCCCCACCCCCCAACTTGGATGTTCACTGGTTCTTGTGTTTGTCCCAAGTGTTCTGAAATTTCAAGGTGAAGTGCCTTGAGGTGGGTTTACTTTCCATGTGCTTTCAATCATTTCAATCTGGAAATTCATATTTTTCAGTTTAGGAAGTCTTTATTGAATGATTTAACTAGTGATTGCCTCCCTTTCTTTATCTCAACTTTCTGGTTTTGTAATTACTATTATTTGGATGGTAGTCTTCTAGATTTGTCCTGTAATGCAATCTTTTTTTCCTTTCTCTTCTTTTTGCCATGATTTTTTTTGTGTCTTTTGCCTCCACTTCCTAAGAGATTTTCTCAGCTTTTAATGTCAACATATCTACTGAGTTTTCCTTTTTACCCTCATGTTTTAAGTTTCCAAGACCTCTTTTCAATCTCTAATATCTTCTCTTGTCAAGAATATTAATGATATTTAAAAGTTTTCTCTGTTCAAACCCACTCTCTTTTCTTCAAGTTGCTATTATCTGTTTATTTTGTTTTTTTTCATATTCTTTCAGCCATTCCTTAGATATCTGGTAATCTTCACATTCTATTCATATTTAAAATGGGGAATAAAATGTGAGTTATTGGAAGACTGTCTCTAGCAGCCATGTCAGAAGTTTGACCACCATGAGGCTGCCATGCTGGAAAGCCCATGTATATTAAGCACTCCGGCCAAGAATTCTAGCTAAGCCCACCTGTCTAGCCATCCTGTCAAGGTGACAGACAATTGAGTGAAGCCCATCTGAACCCTCCAGACCAGCCCAACTGTGGGCTGAATACCATGGAGCAACTTCTGTCAACACCACATCAGCTAGTCAAGCCCTGTCTAAATCCCTGAATCTTGAGAAAAAACAAAATGGTGGTTGTTTAAGCCACTAAGATCTGGGTAATTTTTAGTGCAGCAAGGGATAATCAAAGCACTAGATTTGTATGTACTAACAAGGAAAAGTGATGTCTGAAAAATTGGTAAATTAAAATAAATGCATCTCGTTATAATGACCAAAGAAATGGTGACTCAAAACTCTAATGTATGGGTGGCTCTCCTTGACCAGGAACTTGGCTCCAAGAGCAATCTGGCTGTGCTGTTCTTAGAGGAACAACACAGCCTTTTCCCCCCTGTTAGTTTTTAAAATAAACTTTTAGAACAGTTTTAGATTTATAGGAAAACTGCAAAGAAATATAAAGTTCCCATAAACCCCAAACAATTTCCCATATTATTAGCAACTTACATTAGTATGGTAGTCACAATTTATGGCCTAATGTTGATACATTATTATTATTAACTAAAATTCATACATTATTCAAATTTCCTTAGTTTTTGCCTAATGTACATTTTCTCTTTCAGGATCACAACCAGGATTCCATGTTAGTTGTCATGTCTCCTTAGGCTCCTCTTGGCTGTGACATTTTCTCATATTTTCCCTGTTTTTTGATGACTTTGATAGTCTTGAGGAATAGTGGTCTGGTATTCTGTAGGATCCTCTAATAAAATTTGTCTGATGTTTTTCTTATAATTAGACTGGAGTTATGGGTCTTGGGGAGGAAACCACAGGGGTAAATGCCATTTTTGTTACCTCTTATTATGAAGGGTACGTTCTATCAATATGATTTGTCACTGTTGACACTGACCTCTATCATCTGCCTGAAACAGTGTTTGTCAGGTTTCTCTCCTGTACAATAACTCATTTTCTTCTCCCTTTTCATAGTGTCCTCTTTGAAAGGAAATCACTATGAACAGCCTACATTTAAAGAGTGGGAAGTTATGCCCCATTTCCTGGAAGGAACAGTATCTACATAGATTATTTGGAATTCTTCTGCATGGGAGATTTGTTTCTTTCCACATTTATTTGCTTAATCACTTGTTTATATCAGTATGGACCCACAGATATTTATTTTATGATGCCTCCCCCCTTTTCCCTACGTTTATTCTTTTGAATTAATTATATTCCCCAGGAAAGAGTCATACAATACTCTGCATAGAAGGTAAAATCTGGCTGCCAATATTTGGGAATCTCAGTGGAAAATTAGTACTGGGGTGGGGGACCTCATATTTACTATACAAATATTATGTACCCTACTTTTAACTGTATTCAGTATCCCCAGTACAGAGAAACTGTTTTACTTTCTCTGGGAGAATGAACCTAAATTATGTTGCTTGGTTTAGCTAAGAAGAATCAGCCAGGAGCATGGACAGAAGAGATTTAGGGATTTAATTCACTTTTAAGCATCAAACAACTTCTCTTATTTTAGTTGCTCCCTCCACCCTAATCTTGATCATTCCCCAACTTCCAATGGTATATGGTACTGCCAATTTCTGAACAGTTCATAGGAAGAACTAGTTTGGTTTTCAGCTCTCTTTGTTACTGGCTTAGACTTCAGAATATTCTTGTCTACTAAATCAGTTTCACTTATCCCTGTGCTTACAGCTTCCAAAATTGTTTTTGCTGTGCTCTCTTGTCTTGTTCTCCCCACCTCCCCTTGTATGTATGTCTTTAGGGAAAAAGAGTTCCTTTACAGTAGGTATCGTACAGTTTGGGGAGAGCAAAAGTGGTTGTGTGTTCAATCCACCACCTTTTCAAAGATTTGTTTAGGATTACAGAGTTAGCTCTGTGAGACCAGAGGCTCCGTCTTACTTATCTTTGTATCCCCACCCACACACATGCCTGATAAAGAGTAGGAGTTAATTTGAGTTTCTATTAATGAAAATAGGAAGCAGAGCCAGGACTCAAATACAAATCTAAATCCAAGTTAATTTTTATTTTTTACATTACACTAAACTTCCACCCCACATCAATTATAAAGTTTGTACTTTCAACATTTAAAATGGAATTTTTCATCTATAAGACCATACAGATCAGTGTGTTTCAAATTTTTGTGTGCATACAAATGCCCTGGGGATCTCTGAAAATGTAGATTCTGACTCAGTAAGTCTGGGCAGGGCTGAGTTTCCTCTGGTCCAAGAACCACAAACATGTATAGCAAGGATGTTTAGTAACAACACTATATATTCTGGCATTGTAAAATGCCATTTCACATCTTATTTCTATTGTAGAGGTACCATTTGCATAACAATTTTGTCAAACTCAGGACTTGGTAGCAGTAAGTTGAGTTGTCCTGGGTAACGAAAGAACTAGGCGCTCAGGTCAACCTACCAGTTGAATAAAGACATAGTATAAAATGTGACAGTACAGCCAGCTTTTAAGAAAACAAAACAAATAAAGTGTGTGTGTGTGTGTGTGTGTATGTATTAATTTCAGTGGGAACTAGATTCCATCCATAAGATAAATGGCTGGGTGTAGAAATTATTACATGACTATGTGTGTGTGTGTGTGTGTGTGTGTGTGTGTGTGTATCATACCTTACAAATTATACCAAACTGATTTAAAATGGCTTAACTATGCATGCAAGTAGTATTTACTAAAAGAAGCTATGGAATCAAAGCAAAGGGAAAATGACAATAAGAAAGATAAAATAAAACACATGTTGAGGTTAGAACACAATACGTGCTGTGACTTCAGCACATTAACAATAGGGGTATCATAAATATGGCTCTCAGTAGTTAGTGCAAAAATGGATAGATACATAATCATTTACATAAGCCACTTTGGCAAAAAAGACAATTTCTTTAGTTTACCTTTATAAAGAGGAGGCCATGTAACATTCCATACAACACTGTCAATGACACCCTTATAATATCTGTCTTAGAAGGCAGCCCAGGTAATAAAAAGTTTTTCGGGCATGACTTTGGGTGCTAGGGATGGAGAGATAAAATGATACACTTTTTAAAGGAGCTCACAGTCCTAGGGATAGATTAAGAAATTTCAACGAAGATGTGTTATAATAGAGGTACAAGGTAGGAAAGTAGCCCAAATGAGGAAGAAATTAACTCAGCAAAAGGAATGGTGGAGGGTGTGGACCAGTTTATGTAGTAAGAAATAAAAACGTGCCTGAACAAATGTATATTACATGTTGGCAAAATCTCTAAGAATATACACAATCTCAATCTAAGTAGGTTCTGTACTGTGGTCAGTAGATATGAACACAAGTACAACAGAAAAGAAAAAAAGAAAAGAAAGAGAAGAAAATGTTTGCAGCTAGAGAATTGTGGCAGCAAATGTGTTGAAACCAGTCTCTGGGAGACAGACATTCAGCGGGGAGACTCAAAGACAATACAGGAGCCCAGTAACTCTTTACTTGCAGCAGAAGTCAGGGACCCAAGCTTCTGGGAAGCCAATGTAAGGACAGTCACCAAAGCGAGGTTCACAGGAGGCTGAAGCCAGCTTCTGGAGCAATCCAGCAGGCTAGATGAATGGCCCTTAACCAGTTTTGGTTCCCAGGCACTTTTGAAAATTTGACTAAGGCTATTTAACTTCTACTTAGAAAAGCTCCAGATAGACACACATATGCAAAGTTTTAGTTTGGGCTCAGGGGTTTTAAGAATATCACAGACCTTTTTAAGCCTTTCCTGGACCCTGAGTTTATAAAACAGAAAACAAAACACAAAAAGCAAACTAAATTTGATGGATGCATCAGACTATCATCATAACTTGAGGTTGGGAGCCATTTAGATATTCTTGCTAACTCCCTTTACTTTAATTGTATGCTCATCAAGTGACCTTCTGATTACAGAATATCAACAATTTCAGGTGGATGACAGATTCCATGAAGCCCATTACGGGAACTTCAGGTTAAGAACACTCAAGCTAGGGGCAATGTGACGACCTAGAGTCATGAAGGTCACAACATCTTCAAATTTTTCATCCCAATCACGTTTCATTTGTTTGCACTTTTCCCATTACTTGAACTCACTGGCCTTTCTGCAGACCTTTTCACCCCATAATAGTTGCTTACTGTAAGACCTACAGCTAAAAACTGAAATATTGCATTCTTGTTTAGCATTGAGACCTCAGCGAGTAAAAGATAAGTACTTGCCAATGTACAAATATTGAGCCCAGCAACAAGTTTGCCACTTTCTGACCTTCCCAGGAAAAACAACCACAAACTTCACAGGCCATGAAAATTTATTTATTCTTGAGTCAGTTCCTGGGGGATATCATGCAGTATTTTTTAATCCACACAATTTTGACTTCACCTAAACTTTCTTGCAGGTTTTTAGAAATGAATCACAAACTTCTCTCACAATTAGGATAATAACTGACAATGTCTGGTTGATACAATGAACTTCATTCTCTGCCAAATTCTCTAGAGCCCATAATTGGTAGCTCACGTTTAGTGAGTTTCTCAGGTGATGCCAAGCATTCCTCTGTATACAATGTGAGTATCATCTCAATGAAACTTTCTACCAGCAATGCTATGAGTGAGGTGCTATTATATTGACCCCTTTGGAGATGACAAAACTGATAGGTTAAGCAATCTGCCTAAGCTGTATGACCTTAAATGGCAGAGTCAGGTGAAAATTCAGGCAGGCTGCTTTCAAAGCCTGTACTTTTCATTATTTCGATATACCCCCTTCTCAGCTGTACAAATATAAAAATTAAAATATCAAAACACTGGAAATAAGATAAAAGTGGAAATGACAGCGAAAACTGATTAAATACTATTACTTGAATTCAGTTGACTTCTATGCTTTCATTCAGATATAGATTGTAGAAATAAACTTAGTGGGCTGGAAAAAATATTCACAATATATTCTTGAATGAATAAAGCAAATATACTCTATGGTAAAACCCATTTATACATATACCCATATATACCTACACAGACACTCACAAATACAAAGGATATATATCAAAATATGATGATTATCAAGTAGTACCAAGTTAATTATGATTACCAAGTAGTGGGTAAATAGGTAGTTTTGATTTATTTTCTCGAGAACGCTCTTCTGATCTTTGCACAGCTGGTTCCTTTTTGTTTTTTAGAGCTTAGTTCAAATGTCACCTTAGCAGACAGGCCTTCCCTGATGCCCTAGTCTGAAGGAGACACTTAGGTACTCTCTTTACATCTCTCTATATGATAAGAATTATACCATCATACTTCAATTTTATATTTTATTAGTAATTTTATATGTTTTTACTGTCTATCATTTCCACTATAATCTCCAAGTATGAATACCGCATTCCTCTTGTTCACTTCTATATATTCCCATGATTTAGAAAGTTGTGTGTGTGTTCTGTAAATAGTTACTGAATAATGAACGAACAAATAACAAATGAATAAATGATGTATCTACCATTTAACAGACTCTTAAAACATGTCATTTTATCATAGCAAATCTCAACCGCAAATTTAACCAAAGGAAGCTCACTGATTTTTTCCTTTCACTTATCTCCACATGTAACTGGTTCATGCTGACCTATGGTAGCCATAGGAGACATGGAGAAGATGTTCCCTGCCCTTAGAAAGTTTTAAACAAATAACAAATAAGAGATACATAATAGCAAATATCCACTATAGGCACTCAGAAGAAAGACTAGCTTTTCTTGAGTTACTTTCCAAACAGGAGAAGCCAAAATAGCTCACCTGTTTTTTAAATTTATCAAAAAATTACAAAAGCAATTTCTATGGTGAAATCAATAATAGAAAAACAGCAGTACATTATTAGTGTTTGATCAGGTCCTGCCCATTTGTAGATAGATATAACCAAAGGTAGAGTGGCCTGCCTTCTCATTTGGATAAGAGTGATTGCGTCCTAATTGGAGCTTTGAGAAAGTGGCCTATGACACCTCCTTCAGACATGGGCCACAGCTGAAGCATTTCTTCTCAGAGATATAGTTTACCCTCTGCATATATTCTAAATTTAACTTGTAATATGACAAAGCATATGGAAAGAAATAGCAAGGAAAGTCTAGGTTTTTCAACTTCAATGACCTTCCAATAATAGGCAAAGCTGTAACACATGGGAAATATTATGATGTGGAAGAAAACTGTAATAACAATTATTAATTTACCATGGAACTTGAAGAACAAAAGCCATTCTACTTTAACTGCTACACTTTCTTCTTTACCTCTCATTAAAACCACTGTGAATCAAGTGTTTTATTGGATTACATTTTAATTTAAATGAATAAGTGTACCCAGGGTAGTAGGTCTGATTAATGGAAAAAAGAAAAAAAATCTCCATTTGCCCTGAAACTTTGTTAGCATAGCAGATATTAACCAGGTTTACCCAAACCATCCTTGAAGTATGTCCTAAATGCCTTGCCTTTGACGCTGTACAGTAGTCCCATAAATTTGGGGATGACTAAAGTCAGATGATATAAGGTATGATTCGGAGAAAAAGTCTATAATTCATTAAAGAACTGCAGGAATATGACTGTGGAACAAGGGGCCACATGCCTTCTTTCCCAGCAAGATATGATTTAGAGAACAAGACCTTCACACTCAGAAACTGTAAGAATATAACTATGGGTTCGGTTACCAGAGGAGTAGTGGGTGGGGGATAGGTGAAACAGGTGTTGGGGATTAAAGAGTACCCTTACCATGATGAACACTGAGTAATGTATAGAAATGCTGAATCACTATATTATGTACCCGAAACTAATATAACACTGCATTTTAACAATAACGGAATTAAAATGAAAAAAAAAACCCTTAATAAAAAAAGAATATAACCTCCAGGCATAAAATCAACAAATACGAAATTTTTTCATATGTCGGGTGGAAGACTAACTTCTCACCCAGAAAGAACAATGGTATCACTCAGCATCATCCACTAATGTTAAAAAATGAGAAGTAACTGAGCAACTTGAATGGAGAAAGACCCCAAAATCTTCTTTATCACTGAAACTTTTACAGTTTCATACCCTCAGATAATCAAAGACATCGTTTCTTCTCATTCATGATCATTATTTGTGGGCTCCAAAGCCTTTTGAGTTGCTCCAGAGTTATATCAGAATATTACATTCTCAAACTGATCTAGTCTTCGGGAAACCATTCAGGTGCAGTCTTTGTCTCAAGCCTTGAAAAGCTTATTCAGATTAAATCATTTGAAAAAAAAAATCTAAATATATATCCTTAACATTTAAGCATTTTAAGTAAATTAAAATGTAAATAACTTTGAAAACATTTTAGAGTCTATTTTCCACTAACCATATTTATAAAAGCATATTACAGTTGTGTACAAGTTTCTGGCCAAGAGAGATCTGAAAACACAAAATGAAAATGTAAAAATGTGAGAAAATAAAAAAGATAGCAAATATTCTCCATTCAAATTTAAAACTACAGAATGCATGGAATTAGGGGCTAAGTAAAGAAATGAAGTTGTTTATAGCAGTTTGAGACTGCTTGTAGACACAGAGATAGTCATGCACGTACTCAAAGAAGAAAGTACAATTGGTGTCATAAATATTTGGAAGTTTTACAAAAATATTCATTTTACACATGTGAACAATTATTGTTTTCATTTGAAAACTCCACTCAATTTTGCACAGCAAAAAAAACGACTGGCTTTTGCTAATTTGGGGAGCATGAATCGGATAGCAGTGTCTGGAAGGATGCTGATATTTTGGTTTTCAAAAGGAGAGAGTTAGAAAAAGAAATTCCTCTCTGTAGCATTTCAGGGTCATTTATTTCCCAGGGACCTCTGGCTTAGCCTGATGTGCTCCCATTGTGTATGATGTCCTAGCTCCTGTTGTCTCTTTCCCACTTGAAAGCAGAGAATGGCTTCTGTTATAGGGAACAAGACAGTGACAAACTCATTTCCATATCTAAAGCCAGCTCTGAAATATCATCATATAATGAAGCTTTTATGAGAACAAAATGAGACTTCATTTGTTTCATATGTATTTTTCCCCAACGATAATCAAGAGATGCCATCTTTTGGGATATTATGTTTGCTTTTCCTTTCTTTACTTCTCTCCCTTTCATAGTTGTTAATTACTTACTGCAGTTTCTTTTTTCCTCCTCATACTTTTCTTTTTTTCAGCAGGTTCCTTTATCTTTTCTTGGTGTCTATGCTTCTTTCTTGTGATCCTTCTTTCTTGGCTGAATTTTCAACCTTGGGCCTTCTCCCCTCCATTTATCCTCCTTCACTGTCTTGACTTCCTTCTCTCTTTTTCCAACACCCTCCCCGACTCTTTTCTTTAACTCCCCTCAACTAGACTGTCCTATACTCAACAGAATTGGTTTCCACAGAATGATTGCATATTTTTGCTGCTCTATTTCAGTTGAAAAACAATGAAATGGAGGAGCATTTTGTACATTAGTTCCTAGGAGTTGTGCTCTGAACTCACTTTCAATACACTACTCATAATGAGCTTTATAAACTAGGGTAGTCTTAAAACAAACATAACTTGGAAGAATGTACTTGATGGTATTTTTTTCTGGCAACAATGAAAACTAGAAATGATTTATAATTAGTAACCAAAAGAGAAAAGACAGTAAGGGTTAAGGAATTAGGATCTATGGTTATACCTGAGCTCATTGCTCTTTAAAGGTAAATGATATTCTTTCATACACTAAGAGATCTGTAACTGTGGGGAAAATGTGGATAATAGAATCTGAACTCCGAGACTCTCTCTCCATTTTACCATCATTTGCAGGCAGGTTTCTTCTGTAGATACCATGGTTGAAGAGAAAAGGCTTTTTGTTGGTGGTGGTGTGTTTTGTTTGTTTGTTTTTTGATTGCGGGTTGGAAGATTGAGAAACTGAAATAAACATGGCTTTGAACTTTGAATATATTGATCTGAAGCTTCTACATGAAATGAAAAATCATTAATAGAAACAAGGAAACTGAAACATACAGCTAATACATCTGGATTTTCTGTTTGGCAATGTGAAAACTCAACTTGAATCTCAGCCAATCAATATGAGTCATGACGCATCTAGCTGCCTCAGTGTAACTGGTGAAATCTGAGGATCTATGGAGGCAGAACTTCAGAAGACAAGTCCCTCTAAAGAGCATTATCAATGGGACAGGCCCATATGACATCATCTGCCAAATTTTTGTTGGAAGTAAGGCAGGGTTGAATCAAGGTCTAATGAATAATAGAAATAATAGAAAGTAGTATCATGGATTATGTCCTTCATTTATATTGTTAAGCATCCAAGTCAAGAGCCACAGCACTATGTTGGGTGCCTGCAGATATGAACAAAATTCTGATCTATTCCTCAGGAGTTAAGAATTTAGCCGGAGAGATGATAAAAATCTGTCAATAAATCCTACTACTTGCACATGAGATTTGTCTGGAGCCTAACTCTTTCTTGCTCTGGGGAAATTCAAGGCATTCTGTGAAACATAAATCTAGGTAAAATGGGAATTGCTGGTTTAAGTCCTAACTAGTCTTTCTATAAACTTCTCAGATGTCTGGATTCATGTATTTTGATTCATTTACAAGGAATAACTAAAATGATATGACAGGCATCTCCAAGATTTGCTAGGAACTGCCTAATAATAAATTGAGAAA
This sequence comes from Ailuropoda melanoleuca, assembly GCF_002007445.2. Lineage (NCBI taxonomy): Eukaryota > Metazoa > Chordata > Mammalia > Carnivora > Ursidae > Ailuropoda > Ailuropoda melanoleuca. The sequence continues at coordinate 58,925,205 of NC_048218.1, forward strand.
TTTACATGCTTTTATTATTTAATTTACCACACGAAAGTTCAATTAATTTAGATACCAAATAAGTTTGGTTTATATGTTAAAACTATGTAGTGGCTGATATGATTGAACAATTTTCTGTGGCTGCTGATAATCCCATCCAAGTGACACATATGTGCATTCGTCAGAAGTTATATATATATCCTTCCCGTTCCTTTGCATCTATGAACTCCACCTTAGTCAAATTCAATTAATGTTCCTTTTTCTAGCAGGTGGATAAAAGGAGAAAAAGAAGAGAAAAACATGTTCGAATTAATACTATCAAATTCATTTGCAAGTCTTGAATCATTTTCAAGAGATGTGCAAATTCGCAAGTACAAAAATACCATATTTAAAGCTAAAACTTGAGGGGGAAAAAAGTTCCTTTAATACACCTTCTCAAAAAGTGGGAATTAGTGTCTCTAGACAGTCTAAAAGCTGAGTAAGCAAATATTTTCTTTTCAGTGTTTGTGGGTGTTTCTTGTAGAGACACTGGCTCATGAGGCAAATAGTGAAACCATTTGACTTTATGATGGAGACTGACTAAAAATTGAAGCCCTTCTTTATTGCTGTTTTGTTATTTATTAGGAGAATTAATTTTAAGCAACAGGTATTTCCTTTAAAGCTACTATTATTAAGGGTCAACTTCATACATCATACTGCTTAGCATCTCTAATAGAAGTTTTCAAAGGTTTATTGTCAATTGTTCAACAGATTCCTCAAGTCTTAGTTTTATTTTCATTACCACAACTAGGCCAGGTGCTCTCACCACAAAGCACAGGGTGATCCAGGCCCTTAGGGTACTTTTATTGNCCACAAAGCACAGGGTGATCCAGGCCCTTAGGGTACTTTTATTGGCTCATTGTAGTTTTTAATTAGATCTCTGGTATGATCGTCTGCATCTATCAAAGGTTAACATTCACTCAGTCATTTAACATTTATGGAATGTTTTCTCAGGGAATGCCCTAAGTTTGGTGGATATGATGAGTAAAGATGTAACAGTTGCCCTGGCAAGATCATAGCATAGTGGAAGAATAGTCATATTGATTGAATAATTATGGCCAATCAGAGCCCTTTTTATAAATATCCCTTCATTTATTTCTCCCATGAAAACCTTGAAGATGCTCAGAGAACTTGGCCAATTTCATGCAGCTGGATAGAAGAAATAGTGGAATTCACCAAACACCTGAGTTTCTGGCTCCAAAGCCATACTTCTTTCCCACTAAGTGATGTTTCTGGAAACTGGCAGAGCAGTTTCCCCCCACTATTCTTTAGTGAATGCACACATTCCCACCATGTCCATGGGTAAGAGGTCAGCTGGATTTGTTCATGTTTTTCTCCCTCAGAGCACATTCTCACAGCCACAGCTCCCGTAACAGTACTGTGATCTGCATCACATGCCATAATAGACAAAGTTTAGGAAACAGCTGT